>NC_060149.1:741042976-741360893 GCF_021461385.2 Schistocerca piceifrons
TAAAGGCGCTTCAGTCTGGAACCGCGTGACCGCTGCGGTCGCAGGTTCGAATCCTGCCTTGGGCATGGATGTGTGTGATGTCCTTAGGTTAGTTAGGTTTAATTAGTTCTAAGTTCTAGGCGACTGATGACCTTAGAAGTTAAGTCGCATAGTGCTCAGAGCCATTTGAACCATCGACGACCCTTCTTGAAAACTTGAACTACCTGTGCTCTTTTCCAGTCATTTGGAACGTTCCGTTCCTCTAGAGACTTGCGGTACACGGCTGTTAGAAGGGGGGCAAGTTCTTTCGCGTACTCTGTGTAGAATCGAATTGGTATCCCGTCAGGTCCTGTGCACTTTCCTCTGTTGAGTGACTTAAGTGGCTTTTCTATTCCTTGGACACTTTTTTCGATGTCAGCCATTTTTTCGTTCGTGCGAGGATTTAGAGAAGGAACTGCAGTGCGGTCTTCCTCTGTGAAACAGCTTTGGATAAAGGTGTTTAATAATTTAGCTTTACGCGTGTCATTCTCTGTTTCAATGCCATTATCATCCTAGAGTGTCTGGATATGCTGTTTCGATCCACTTACTGATTTAACGTAAGACCAGAACTTCCTAGGATTTTCTGTCGTCAGTACATAGAATTTTACTTTCGAATTCACTGAACGCTTCACGCATAGCCCTCCTTACGCTAACTTTGACATCGTTTGGCTTCTGTTTGTCTGAGAGGTTTTGGCTGCGTTTAAATTTGCAGGGAAGCCATGTCACGCACATTCCGCACCATAAAGCATGCACTTCACAGGAATCAGTACGTGGATATTGGGCAGATTTTTGATGCATCAAAAAGTTGGCTACGACATCTAGCAGTGGAGTGGTGCCATGCGAGCATAAAGGCACTCCCATCCCAGTAAGGTGGTGTAAGGCCGACGCATTAAACGGAAATTTTGCTGAAAAGTAGGGTATTGTAGCCAGAAGAGTGGGGGATGGTATGGTGTACTGGAATCCTTTCACTAAAAAAATGTGCTGCATTTCTTATTAAACAGCTCTCGTATATGCCAAGAGCATAACAGAAGTTGCTAAACTACGTTCCAGGAACACGCAGCCAAAATTGCGTGAAAGATTCTTTGTAATGTAAATGCATTTTGTCATTTAAAATCAATTATCTGCGAAAGTATACAGACCAGTGCTTCGTTAAGCGAGGCTGAAAGTCCTCTCTTGTGCTTATAGTTAAGATACCTGCATTGCATTTAGTTTCTACAATGACACCTGCAGTGAAATCTAGAGCACGTTTATAGAGTCTTGCAGAAAAACAGCACTCATCAGCACATGGTCCTGTAATCAACATTTCAGACAGATATGTTCTTTCGTACGCAAATACCTTCCTTGTGAGAACCTAAAGAACAAAGAAAATCACCTCTACCTTTAAATGCTGGTGCACGTCTTGTTTGGTAAACTCTCTCATCCATACTTAATAGAGGAGCAAACGACCTTTTTGTGCCTGGAAATCAACAAACCTGTTGAATTACAATCAATGTTTACTGGTTACTCTTTCGTGACAAACATTAATGATACATTTTTGATTTTTCTTAATGTGGTGATGATGATGATGTTTGGTTTGTGGGGCTGTTATCAGCGCCCGTACAAATCCCCAGCCTTTGCTCAGCCCAGTCTCGTCACTTTCATGAATGACGATGAAATGATGAGGACAACACAAACACCCAGTCATCTCGATCTTTCCTATTGTGTCAATTATGTTCCAACTTGAGTATAATGCAGCTATGCAGCTCGTGCTAAAGTCTGTTACATGTACTGGGAACGTACAGCTTATGAAGTAAGTGTTTTTCGATTGCTTTTCACTGTAATGCCTACCCCAGATATGTCACTATCTTCAGTTACAAATTTTGCTGTCGACAGGAACATTGAGCGTAAACATCAAACAAACTGTTCAAGAAGCGCATGAATTCATGTTTCGAACGTAAACCATAAAAAGAGAAGTAGTAGATGATGGAAACCGGTGATGCTTTAGTGAAATAGAGTTCATAAAGCACAGGTGACTGGATGCTATCATTCTAGTATGGTCTGAGACAGAGTTTGATAATTAAATTATATAAATTCAGAAATAACTATAAGTCGGATTTTACTATAAATGTAGGCAGAGTCTGTACGGCTTGCAGAAGATCCAGCAATACATTGAAATAATACCAGTCAGTAAGCTTTCCGTATACTCTAATTACGAGGGCTTGCTGAAAAGTAACGCCTCCAAATTTTTATATGAAAACTGTTAAAGCATTTTAAATAAAAGAAACGTTATTGAAATTCTAAATCTTTATTCTTCGTATCTACATGTTCATTTCTCAACATAGTCATCCTGGCGACGAACACATTTCTCCCAGCGAGAGACCAGTTCGTTGATATCGCCACTGTAGAATGCTTGACTTCGTTGACAGAGCCACAACCTCATCTGTATTTGCGCCGCTTCATCATTATCGAAGTGAAGTCCTAGAGGGGATACTTTAAGTTTTTGGAAAAAAGGTGAATTTTGCTTTGGCCAAGTTGAGACTGCATGGAGGATACCAATATGAGACACCTCAGTTCTTTCGGACATGTCCGAAAGGACAGACACCATTTCTATGTTGAATCCCAAGGTCGGACATAGAATGTTCTGAAAGGAGAAACTCCGATTCCTGCCGCATTCGGGCAATGGAAAAATTTTTACGAAGGTCGGGAATCCAACCGGTTCTCTTTCTAACGAGGCAGATGCGTTGATCATCTAGTACACCTTTACGCAGTGGTTACACACAAGTGCATGGACAACCAAAGCATGCCTCTCTCCTTCACTCCAGATTCCTATTGTCGCACACTACCGAAGTAGCGCCTATAGCCGGCCGAGCGGTTCTAGGCGCTACAGTCTGGAACCGCGCGACCGCTACGGTCGCAGGTTCGAATCCTGCCTCGGGTATGGATGTGTGTGATGTCCTTAGGTTAGTTACGTTTATGTAGTTCTAAGTTCTAGGGGACTGATGACCTCACAAGTTAAGTCCCATAGTGCTCAGAGCCATTTTTTAGCGCCCCTAGTAATTTTTTCTCTTTTTGCTCGTCGCATCACGCGAAGTCCCGCACGAGGTCGAGCCAAGAGTGCTCTGTACTGAATGATCATATTAGCCTTCACGGCGCATATATACTTATATGAGGGCTCGCAGACGTTACTTTCGTAGCGTGCGGCAAAGCGGAATTTGGACAAGGGGTGAAACGAGCTTGGATAATCCATGCAGTTACGCCTATCAAATATGTGAAGGTAGCATACATGGTTAACGCGTCTGCATAGTAAGCAGGAGACACTACTTCGATTCCTAGGCTCGGTACAAATTTTCATTGCCCGAATGCGGCAGAGATCGGAGTTTCTCCTCTCTGAACAAATTGTATGGGGGATGATGGAAGACAGTGGACCTGTGGCGTCGGATTGCTGTAGATGTCCCGGCGATCGTTTATTGTCTGGCATTTTCATGCTGAAGCAGAGGGTGCTTCAAGTGTGGACGAACTCTTCGAATTCGAAACTCGATTACAGCACTCACTTTCTCACGCACCTACATAGTTACGTTACAACTGTCATGTTACACGCTACAATTCAGACCCCTCTAGCGACAGAGTGCTGCAAATATGCAGAGATGAAGAGCAAAGATGTAGAATGTGAATAACGTTTGTTTTATTTAAAAAGCTTTACTAGCTTTCACATAAAAACTCTAAGGTGTTACTTTTCAGCACACCCTCGTACATTTCAGGGCATAATCCTACGGTGGCTGGTGAATGCTGACTACGAATGGGTACTTGGCATTAGATCACATTGGTGTGTCGGGTCTAATAAGTTCGGCGTCCGGAGTGACGACGGGTGTGAGCAACCGCATCTAGTTTTCCGCGCGGTAAATGTATTTAGAGGCGGACGAAGTTGCTCTCAGAGGTGGCCCTGTTACGTCCAAAGTGGGCGGGATTACTCCGCCATAAGCTAACCTTACTACCACTGGCGATCCTCGAGCACAAAGGGCGGATTCTGCGCTCCATTACATTTCATAAAATACGTCTTTCTCGGTGCGTTACAGATATAACAATTTCTTTTATTTGAGGAGCGGGAGCGGGCATTGTGCGCCGCGGCGGCTGAGTGGTGGGCGGTGCGGCGGCATTGTGCGCCCCCCGCACGACAAGACAATCTCTGCCGCCAGCATCGATTTCCGCGCTCCTTCGCGGAGCCCTCGCCGCTGTCCTCCCCGCGACGCCAGCATCGCTACAAATGTGCCTCGGCGCCGACCATACAACAAATCACTAAAGGTTCTTCCTTTGAGTGTTATCGTGCAGATCCGAATCTATGAGTACGTTCGTACTATACAAGCCACTGACTGCTGCACTGGACAACCGTAGCAAGTGTGATCATAAAGTTTTAATTACCGCCTCGAAAAAGTGGGCTGTGCCAATGAAACTTGGCAATTGTGTTCGTTTTCTATACAGGGTGTTACAAAAAGGTACGGCCAAACTTTCAGAAAACATTAATCACACACAAAGAAAGAAAATATGTTATGTGGACATGCGTCAGGAAACGCTTACTTTCCATGTTAGAGCTCATTTTATTACTTATCTTCAAATCACATTAATCATGGAATGGAAACACACGGCAACAGAACATACCAGCGTGACTTCAAACACTTTGTTACAGGAAATGTTCAAAATGTCCTCCGTTAGCGAGGATACATGCATCCACCCTCCGTCGCATGGAATCCCTGATGCGCTGATGCAGCCCTGGAGAATGGCGTATTGTATCACAGCCCTCCACAATACGAGCACGAAGAGTCTCTACATTTGGTACCGGGGTTGCGTAGACAAGAGCTTTCAAATGCCCCCATAAATGAAAGTCAAGAGGGTTGAGGTCAGGAGAGCGTGGAGGCCATGGAATTGGTCCGCCTCTACCAATCCATCGGTCACCGAATCTGTTGTCGAGAAGCGTGCGAACACTTCGACTGAAATGTGCAGGAGCTCCATCGTGCATGAACCACATGTTGTGTCGTACTTGTAAAGGCACATGTTCTAGCAGCACAGGTAGAGTATCCCGTATGAAATCATGATAACGTGCTCCATTGAGCGTAGGTGGAAGAACGTGGGGCCCAATCAAGACATCACCAACAATGCCTGCCCAAACGTTCACAGAAAATCTGTATTGATGACGTGATTGCACAATTGCGTGAGGATTCTCGTCAGCCCACACATGTTGATTGCGAACATTTACAATTTGATCACGTTGGAATGAAGCCTCATCCGCAAAGAGAACATTTGCACTGAAATGAGGATTGACACATTGTTGGATGAACCATTCGCAGAAGTGTACCCGTGGAGGCCAATCAGCTGCTGATAGTGCCTGCACACGCTGTACATGGTACGGAAACAACTGGTTCTCCCGTAGCACTCTCCATACAGTGACGTGGTCAACGTTAACTTCTACAGCAGCAACTTCTCTGACGCTGACATTAGGGTTATCGTGAACTGCACGAAGAATTGCCTCGTCCATTGCAGGTGTCCTCGTCGTTCTAGGTCTTCCCCAGTCGCGAGTCATAGGCTGGAATGTTCCGTGCTCCCTAAGACGCCGATCAATTGCTTCGAACGTCTTCCTGTCGGGACACCTTCGTTCTGGAAATGTGTCTCGATACAAACGTACCGCGCCACGGCTACTGCCCCGTGCTAATCGATACATCAAATGGGCATCTGCCAACTCCGCATTTGTAAACATTGCACTGACTGCAAAAGCACGTTCGTGATGAACACTAACCTGTTGATGCTACCTACTGATGTGCTTGATGCTAGTACTGTAGAGCAATGAGTCGCATGTCAACACAAGCACCGAAGTCAACATTACCTTCCTTCAATTGGGCCAACTGGCGGTGAATCGAGGAAGTACAGTACATACTGACGAAACTAAAATGAGCTCTAACATGGAAATTAAGCGTTTCCGGACACATGTGCACATAACATCTTTTCTTTATTTGTGTGTGAGGAATGTTTCCTGAAAGTATGGCCGTGCCTTTTTGTAATACCCTGTATAACTCCCCGCCCGAACAGGTGTCGGAAGGCCCAACGGTACCGACTGACCACCGTGTCATCCTCAGCCGATAAGCGTCACTGCACGCGGATATGCAGGGTCATGTGGTCAGCACATGTCAGTTTTCGTTACGGAGCTGTTACTTCGCAATCAAGTTGCTCCTCAGTTGCCCTCACAAGGGCTGAGTGCACCGCGTTTGCCAACAGCATTCGGGAGACTGGGACGGTCACCCATCCAAATGCTAGCCAAGCCCGAAAGTGCTTTCTGTGATCCTGCGGGGACCGATCTTACCACTGCGGCAAAGGTGTTGGATACTCATCTACATACACTATCTTATAAAAGTCGCAAGACTAGTCGTTAGATTTCATCTGAGTAACGAAACCATGTGAGTGTGGAGAGGAGCCGAGAAGAAACAATCACGGCTGAACCAATATCAAGGAGACCTCATGTATTGCTGGACAGTAGCCGTCGAGTACTGTGGCTGCTTGTTGTAAAAAATCGCATGATATCAGCGAAAGGAAGCACTCGTGACTCCCAAAAATGCTACTAGCAGTCCATCTGGCGCAATGAACGTGCGCATTGAGTTGAAGACAGCGAGGCACAATGGTATAGCAGCTCTACATGAGCCGCACATTTCTGTAGCGAACGCTAAACTGCGCTTGAGGTGGTTAAAAGTGCGACGTTACTGGGCAGCGAATGACGGGAAACGAATGATTTGGAGTGATGAATCGCCCAATACCCTGTGGCAATCCGATGGTAGCGTCTGCTTTTGGCGAATATCTGAAGAGCATTACCTGCCATCATGTATTTTGCAACACTGAAGTACGTAGGAGTTGGTGTTACGGTAAGGGGGTGTTTGTCGTGGTTAGAGTAAGATTCACGTATTACCCTTAAGAAATGCCTAAATGCAGAAGCTTATGAACGGATTTTATGGCATAGTGTAGTGTGTTCAGTATAGGAACAGTTCGGAGACAATGGCTGTTTGTATCAGCATGACAATGTGTCGTGTCGTGAAGCAACGCCTGTGTAGCAATGGTTTGTGAAGAATAACACTCCTCAAGCGAGTTGGCCTGCTCCCAAACCAACAGAACACATTTGGAATGAGTTAGAACGTCTGCTACGCTCCAGAACCCAGCGTCCAACATCACTATCTAGCATTAAAGGAGTTGCGTAATTGGTTAATGTTATTTACTTGTAGTTTTGTAACTGTAGAGACCAACTGTAGTAGTCGCATTTTCGTAGAATTACCAAATTTATAAGTAAGAGAAACAAATAACTAATACATATCTTTATTACTATTAACAAAAAAGTGTAGAATGGTCCATGTTAGCTTGCTAGATAATAAAATTACAATGAAATGGAGACCCTTAACTGCATACAGGCGTTGATATAAGTCAACGGGGACAGTGGAAAATGTGTGCCCCGACCGGGACTCGAACCCAGGATCTCCTGCTTACATGGCAGACGCTTTTTTTTTTTTTTTTGCATTTTCTTCGTTGTTGATCGTTCTGTTTGTTCGTTGCGGACTTCATACAACATCCGTTACAGTTCTTTTTTTTTGTTGATCCTTCCACTCAGTTTTTTTATTACAGAGGCCAACCGGCTCTCTGACCGAACGCGCTGAGCTACCGTGCTGGCTACCCATCTGAGCCACCGAGGACACAGAGGATAGTGCGACTGCAGGGACTTACCTCTGGCACGCCTACCGTGAGACCCACATTCCCAACTTATTGTCGCGCACTATATTCAGTGCCCCTGCCCATTATACTAATTACTTGTGGCTTTATCGCCGATTCCCGTAAGACTTCGGGCACTGTTTCTGCATCTGCACAAAAGAAGATGGTCAAATGGCCTTTCGGACATGTCCGAAAGAACAGATACCACCTTCATATATGCTAGATAATAGGTTGTAAAGCGAAGAACAAGTAAATAAATTACTGTATTCCCTTGCTTCGGCCGCGTTCCACCACAGACATTCAGACACATCATTGAAAGTGTCCCCAACAGAATTCAAGCTATCATAAACGCCTAGGGTAACACTAACTATATTAATGTCCACCAATAAGTGACTGGACACTTTTAATGAGATTCTTTATTCACCCTAGAACACAACACATCTTTCCCAACTATGAGGCCTGGGTGTATGCTTATAAGTCTGCATTTCTGCTGTTCAGGAAACGTTCTACCTCGAAAACGATCTCATCATCACGTTCGAAATGTGTGTCAAATATGATTTCGTGATTCGAGGAAAGAGGTAGGAATCACTGTGAGCCATGTCAGGAGAAAACTGGGCGAGGTAAAATTTGGCAGCCCAAAGGAGCAGTAACTGTGACTGTGTCCTGTACAGAATGAGGTGGTGCGTTGTCTTGGAAAAACCTCTTTCATAATTTCCCCTGCGACTTTGTCTTGACAGCCTCTCGTAACCATGGCACGTGATACTGTAGTGTAAACCTTTGACGGTTTGCCCCTTATTAGCGTAATCTGTTAAAACCACGCTATGACATTATCAAAACCACTCAGTATCATCTTGCCCTGTGATGATTGGATTTTCGCCTTTTCCGGCGGTGATGAGTCCACATCTATGCACTGCTTACTTTGCTCCTTATTCTCGGGGTCACAGCCGGCCGCGGTGACCGAGCAGTTCCAGGCGCTTCAGTCCGGAACCGCGCGACTGCTACGGTCACAGGTTCGAATCCTGCCTCGGGCATGGATGTGTGTGATGTCCTTAGGTTAGTTAGGTTTAAGTAGTTCTAAGTCTGGGGGACTGATGACCTCAGATGTTAAGTCCCATAGTGCTTACAGCCATTTGAAACTTTTTTTTTTTTTTTTTTCATGGGCGACGAAGGCTGGAACCTGCACGCCAATACCGCAACTGGACGTCCGCTGTGTGGCGCCAGGTGATCTTTTCAGATGAATCACGTTTTATATTCGATCGGACAGAAAGCAAAGACCCTGCAACATTCGTCGGAACAGTCCTGAACAGAGGAGGGAACGTTGTGGTCTGGAGAATGTTTTCGTGCCATTCCCTGGGTGATCTGGTCATTCTGGAAGGTAAAATGGATCAACACAAGTATGCATCTATCCTTGGGGACCATGTCCACTCCCACAGGGAGTCTTATTTCCTCGGCACGATGACATCTACCAACAGAACAACCAAATGTGTCACATACGTCATGATTCGAAGAGCACCAGGATGAGTTTACCGCACTCTCCTGGCGACCAGACTCCCCAAAGTTAAACCCAATGGAGAATATGTGGGAGCACCTCAATCGAGCTGTTCGCTCTACAGCTCCTCAAGGGCGAAACCTTGGGCCCATTTCACACTGTGACACTGGTGACGGTCAGCAGCGACGGTCATGGACAGACATACATTCGTTTGAATAGGAGCATCACACCGGGACACTCTACCGCCTCACCGAGCCACTGTGACCCAGCAGTGACTCACCATCGCCACATGTAACGGACAAGGTCACTGTGAAACTTCCTGGCAGGTTAAAACTGTGTGCCTTACCGAGACTCGAACTCGGGACTTTTGCCTTCCGCGGGCAAGTGCTCTACCAACTGAGCTACCCAAGCACGACTCACGCCCCGTCCTCACAGCTTTACATCTGCCAATACTTCGCCTCCTACCTTCCAAAGCTGTGAGGACGGGGCGTGAGTCGTGCTTGGGTAGCTCAGTTGGTAGAGCACTTGCCCGCGAAAGGCAAAGGTCCCGAGTTCGAGTCTCGGTCCGGCACACAGTTTTAATCTGCCAGGAAGTTTCATATCAGCGCACACTCCGCTGCAGAGTGAAAATCTCATTAAGGTAACTGTGTTTACAGCAGTCACCGCCAGACGTCCATTAGTTTGAATTGGAGTGTTCACACTGGAACACAGATCACAGACACAGAGTTGCAGATTTCCCAACCGACAGGCAGTCATTTCTGAGACAGTGATGCGAAACAAATTATAGCCATGAGTTTAGATTTGATTAACACGGAAGATTTTGTAAGTGAAGTAGAAAGTCGTCCTGGTATTTGGAATGTGAAAAGCAATGACTATAGCAACAAAGTGATGAAAACGAATGCATGGCAAGAAATTATAGCGAAGTTTGGGCCTGATTTCAATGAGAAAAGCACGGACGAGGAAAACAAAATTAGTAAGTTGTATGTTCTTTTTTCAAATTTAATACCTTATTTTTCGGACCATAAAAGGCTAGCGAAATTTAGTTGCTACCCCTGTACGAGGCCATTTCACTAACTAATCAGTTGGCAATACCTGCAGTGTCTAACACCAGTGATCCAGGAGTGTTCAGCACATTCAGTGGCGACCGTCACCAGTGTCTCAGTGTGAAACGGGCCTAACGCAGCTGGTCACGGTACTGCAGTGGGCATGGCTCCACCTCTGGGTCGGTGCGCTCCAGAAAGCCATTGACGCTCTTCCTGCATGTCTCGCAGCGGTCCGCGGGCTTTAGGCCGGTATTACACTATCAAATTTCTTTGTCCAATATCTTTGTCCAATATCTTTGTCAAAGATATTTGATGGTGTAATAGGGACTTTGTCAAATGTCGTCCAATATTTGATCAAATCTAGGGCCTCACTGTAGATTTGATCAAAGAAATCGCCTATCTTCTGTTCACTGCAATGTGACATGTTACCACATGGAGCGCTAGCATCGCTGCATTCTGTCGTCTGTAGTGTTTTTATAAACATTGCCGGTAACTACAATTGGTGTGTGCTTACATCTACAAAATTAATAGAGATGTATGAAGCTGATGAGGCGCTTTACAACGTGAGGCATCCTGAATACAAAAATAGATTAAGAAGATTGGAGACCTGACCTGACCTAACCTAACATAACCCTCTTATGTAGCAAGGAATCGGAGTGTTACAGTGAGCCTGTCTTCTGAAGATGTAGCAGTTCTTAAGTGAATATTGTGCTTTGTGATATGAGGATACACCTCACAGAGCACATACAGAAATGTATGCTCATCCATTCTTAAGTAATTGAGGTACAACTTGACGTCTTCCACTGTAAGCCCACCTAACAAGTTTTGTTGAATGCTTTTATCGTGTCGTCGTAAAACCCACGGCTTCACCCAGATTAGATTAGTTTTTCGTTCCATAAATCCGTGCTGAGGACATCCCCGTGGATGTGGGACATGTCAATTTTTTTTAAGCTGAAATAACAATACTAATAGTATGAATAAATACATCATTTGTTTCTATTAAAAATTTCGTCAATGGAGTAGAAGGAGTTGGCCACTAGCAAGTCTTTCAGGTTTCTTTTAAACTGATCTTTATTTGTAACTAAAATTTTTATGTTTGCTGGCAAATTATTTAAGATGAGTGTTCCTGAGTAGTGGACCCTTTTTTGAACTAAAGTAGGAATGAAAGTAGGCAAAGTATGCAAGCTTTTTCATTTTTATGTTGCCTATGTCTGCTAACACTCGAATTGCAAATACAGGTTTGTTAAGGCGTTTCTGCAGTTCTGTGGTGTGCTCCTCCCAACTGAATTTGTTATCAAGTTGTAATCCCAGGAATTTAAGACTGTCAACTTTGTATGTATGGTTCCCTTTTTCCCCCACTTCTTTTCCGCATGTGCACACGATGCAATTGCGGTACGTGCAACTGCTGCGGTTAATAATAAGTTGTTGTCAGCCATCTTGAACTTTGACGAAAAATTTGATGACACTGTAATACCCCTTCTAGCGCTACGTCAAAGAACTTTGTCAAATATATTTGACGGAATATTTGATCACATCTTTGATCAAATCTTTGACAAAGAAATTTGATAGTGTAATACCGGCCTTAGACAGGTGGTCACATTAATGTGACTGCAAGGTGTAGCATGGATGAGAGCGATATCGCAGCGCTACGGACGGCGACCTTAGTCGTGTTCAAAATGTCATGCAAGATGTTGAAAACTGATCCATGACTAACATTCATTTTTTCCACATTGCCTCTATTATGATGCGTTTGTCTTCGAACACCAGAGTCTAAACTTCTCTGGCGAATGTGGTTCTTTCGGAGAGACAGACAAACCATTTAAAATTGTTGTCAAACACTTCCACAAACACAGTGTGGACTGTTGCAGCGTTGGTCCCTCTAAATGCAGAAAACGAATTATAGGATACTCCACTTAGTGTGCAGCGCCATTTTGTTTTAGATCCTCTATAGTTGGAGTTAGGAACGACAGCAGTCGAAATGAGGCTTGTTCTGCGCACCTACGTCAAGCATTCTCCGACAGACAATGAGAGTCCATTAGTGCTCTGGGCGCTTTGCTCTGGACGTCGTAGCGAATACGAACATTAAACGCGATCGTAGCTAGTTTTTTTTATTTAGTCTGTTATTCCGTTCGTTGTGAGTTGTCAAGATGATGCTTGTGGAAAGCCACAAATTTTATATAAGCAAGCGAGAGACATAATTAGCAGGAAACACAATTTCTTTACGCGCAAAGCACATTCATGCGCGTACCGCAACCGTCACTTGGAACTGGTAACATTGTAATTCCTGTCCGTGTCTCGATCTGTCATCGCTTGTGAAGTGGACAATAGCGGCATGCTGCTTTAATGTGGCGTGGAGATTTCAGTGTGGATCAGATCTGGAGACACGTACCTGCAAACAAACGAAAAAATAATTGCATAAGTTTGTTTTTTAGAGATTTTCTTAAAACATTAGGACTACCCCTCGTAAATTATTCATCAGATGTGAATCACTGATTTGTTATATCTGTTCACGGTAACAGAAAAACTGAACTTGCTGTTTCAAAACGGAATGAGTTAGTTAGTGCGTGAAATTAAAAAAAATTCTGTATGCAGTTCGGGTGCGCGCTGTATATTTTTCGTGAAAATGTCGGGAAAAAAATCCTAACGAGTGTCTTGTACTGTCGTGTCGAAACCATATTGAAGTCCAAATCCAAAGGCAGGGTGGTCAGTGAATTAAAACTCTTACAAATGAAAGCACGTTTCTTACTGATATCAATGCACAACCATAACAGAACTGCCCTCCAGGACGGAGAGTACAGCTCTTTATATAAACGTCGAATATTCCAGAATGCTGCTATTCAAACAGACATCGCATATTCCTGAATCTATGAACATGACAAATATAAAATACATGAAGAACCTTACAGAAATGATAAATACTAAATAACAAATAATTGCTGATGGTCAGATCTGAACCCGCAGCACGCCATCAAGTGACACTAATCACTACACTACAGTCCATGTACCACAGCTCGACACATTTTTCTCTCCCTTGGAGAAAATGTGACCTGCTGCTTCAGCAGTTCGCACTGGAGCCTTTTACAGCACCCTGGATCAAGACCCTGTCAGTGGGCCTCTGTACGGCGGCGCCAGCAGATTCTTGCGTTCTGGCCATGTTGTTGCATATATTCCACTATGGTGAACATCAAGGATAGCCCTCCTATCGAAGCTTCGCGATGGGTGAGAGGGTCTTCAGTTTCTTGAATCTCGTTTTGTGGAATGCAATAGCTCTCCACATGGACGACAGAAACGACGTCTCCGCGCTTTGATGGAGGGTCATAGTCCACCACTCGTATGTGTGTGTGTGAATTCCTAAGGGACCAAACTGTTGAGGTTATCGGCTGACACACTACTTACGCTAAGGACAACACAAACATCCATGCCCGAGGAAGAACTCGAACCTCCGCTGGAAGGGGCTGCGCGATTCGTGACATGGTGCCTCTAACCGCGCGGCCATTCGTATGTGACATCGACAAGCAATGAACAATATGAAACGGCCCAAAGTAGCACTTTAGTAAGGAAGCTGCTTTGCTTCTTCGGTCATGTTAATGATATATTTCGCATAGCCATCCTCAGTATCATCTAGGTGAAAAGGGAACAGCATGTCCATTGCTGTTTCAGCGTCATGACTGTGGAGCAGAAAGAACAGTGTGACGCCTGTATTGTCTTGCTTCGCTGTGTTGTATGCAAACGTCATGACGGGCAGTATTATACCCCAGTCTCTCTGTTCACCATCAGAATATGAAGGGAGCATATTTACCAACGTCTCATTAAAGTGCTTGTGAGACCATTCGTCTTTCGACATTAGGCTGTCGTCATCCCCCGGCTGATGTAACAAAGTGAAATTATCTCTGATATTAGTCTTGACTGGAATCACGATCACACATCATCACACGGAGTACCCCGTATCTTACACTGGAGAGCCGAAGAAACTGATATGCTTGCCTAATATCATGTAGAGTCCCCGCGAGCACGCAGAAGTGCCACAACACGACGTCTCATGGACTCGGCTAATGTCTGATGTATTGCTGGAGGGAACTGACACCATGAATCCTGCAGCGCTGTCCATAAATCCGTAAGAGTACGAGGGGGTGGAGATCTCTTCTGAACAGTACGTTGCAGCGCATCCCAGATATGCTCAATAATGTTCATGTCTGGGGAGTTTGGTGGTCAGTGGAGGTGTTTAAACTCAGAAGAGTGTTCCAGGAGTCACTCTAGTAATTCTGGAAGTGTTGCCTGTCGCATTGTCCTGCTGGAATTGCCCAAGTCTATCGGAATGCACATTGGAAATGAATGGATGCAGGTGATCAGACAGGATGCTTACGTACGTGTCACCTGTCACAGTCGTACGTGTCACCTGTCACAGTCGTATCTAGACGTACCACGGCTCCCATATCACTCCAACTGCACACGCCCTACACCATTACAGAATCTCCACCAGCTTGAACAGTCCGCTGTTGACATGCAGGGCCCATGAATTCATGAGGTGGTCTCCATACTCGTACACGTCCATTCGCTCGATACAATTTGAAACGAGACTCGTCCGACCAGGCAACATGTTTCCAGTCATCAACAGTTCAATTTCGGTAAAGTGTAAAGCTTTGTTTCGCGCATGTCGATGATGTTTCGTTGAATGGTTCGCACGCTGACACTTGTTGATGGCCCAGCATTGAATTCTGCAGCAATTTGTGGAAGGGTTGTTCTTCTGCCATATTGAACGATTCTCTTGAGTCGTCGTTGATCCCGTTCTTGCAGGATCTTTTTCCAGCCGCAGCGATGTCGGAGATTTGATGTTTTACCGGATTCCTGATATTCACTGCACACTCACGACATGGTCGTACGGGGAAAATCACCATTTCATATTTACCTCGGAGATGCTGTGTGTCATCGCTCGTGCGCCGACTATAACACCACGTTCAAAATCACTTAAATCATGATAGCCAGTCATTTTAGCAGCAGTAACCGATCTAACAACCACGCCAGACACTTGTTGTCTTATAAACGCGTTGCCGACCGCAGCGCAGAATTTAGCCTGTTTTCATACCTCTGTATTTGAATACGGATGTCTATACAAGTTTCTTTGGCGCTTCAGTGTAAAATGGTGTCTTCTAAAAGGAACTTTGTAATTTCCAGATTTTCGGCAGTCGGTACATATTTGGTGATGGGGTAGTGTGTGAGGTAGTCAGTGCAGACTATTATTCATCGATTCCCGTTTGTCGACTTGAGGAAATTCACCGAGAAGTCGAGTTCTACTCATTGAAGTGGAGCTGCTACGAGCAGCACTCGGACCATATGCTCGGGAGGGAATTGCAGCGTGTGCTTCCGTCTCTGCCAATCCATAGTGACTGAAGTATCTGGAGCCCTAGCAAGTGATACCTTCGTCTTATTCTATCTAGAGTCTTCACAAATTCCAAGTAACCATATGCCGTTGCGCCATCGAAATATTTCAGGATAACTGCCCATGAATGGTCGGGGATGACGAGCAACCGTTCCCGCCCCTTGGATGGCAGTTCCTCTTATAAAAGGCTCCGTTAATTAACTGGAATTCTTCTATGATCGGTTCCTCCTTCTTCAAGGCTTCTATGGTTTTCAATAGTGCTGGATCTACCCTCTATTCATCAGCGATGACTGAAATTTCATCCACACTGCTGGTTCCACCAAAGGATTCCCTTTTGCGTTTGCGTCCGCTCTTGTATACCACTGCGACGTCATATTCCTAAAATTATTAGTGCCCATCTCACCAGGCAACCTCACGGATCCTTCAGGCTACTCAGGCAGCATAGAGAATGATGGACCGTCAAAGTGATGAGTGGCTTAGTAAACATGTGTGGCCAGAACTTGTTGGTGACCCAAATAACTGCAAGATACTGTTTCCCGGTTGTGGAGTAGTTAATCTCGGACTTGAAGAACTCTGAAAGCTTGAGCTATCACATTTTCACCACCTTCCTGTTCACCTTGAACTCACCCTATCCCAAAACCGCTAGCATATATGTGAAGTTTTGTCTTGGCACTCTCATCACACAGACTGCAGAAGATGTTATCGCTTACGGAAGGACCATTAAAGATTTTTCTTGTACCTTATTTCAGGAAAATTGACATTTCCTTACAGTGGTTCTGACTCAGCATTTGTCTTGGTACAGGAGTCCTTTATGAATCACCGGTAATATGAACACATTCCAAGAAGCTCTGTAGAGTGTTTTCTCTGCCTCAGATTTCTCATATTTTTCCGTGCCAGGGAGGAAGATCACAATGAGAACTAAGAACTGATTATGTTTTTTTTTTTTCATTTTTTATTACATTTCATATTCAGCACGTTATGTAACTGAAACCACCTGTCCTAAACAAGGATGAGCGCTGGATTGAATGAATGTGGTTGCAATTACAAACACACGAAACTCGATGAATTCACTTGGACTTCAGCTTTGGTGCAGAAGCGTGGAAACAGCAGCTGAGTTCAAATTTCAAAGCTGGCTTAAGGCGCCACTCGGACAGAGTGTTATCTGCATAAGTTCGCATAACAGGTGTCCTTGCGATTGGATGCTCAGAACGACATGCAAAGGATATGTTCGTTAAAATTTTAGACGTTGAACCAATGGAAAAGTTTGAGAACGAGTAAACAGGCGTCTTCCCTTCTGTCTTCTAACTGGGTGAGGTGCCAGATAGCACTAAGGAATTCGTGTTGTTCATTGGTCAATTCGCCCGCTGCAGAGTTTTTCAGTCTTTGTGCTCAGAGGTGGGGCTGACTGGTTTTAAGACAGCGAGTTACGGAAGAGTGTTCGCACTGTCACTGTACTGCTTTACGGTGAGTATGTTTCTTTTAGGCACGCTTAGGCAGTGATTTTGGAACTGGTTTACATTTTCCTACTCGGGACCTTTTTGTACCTCTACAGTCATTTGTTAAAGGTGTTATAGCGTTCTGACGAGCGACAATTTTCCTATCATTTAACTAAATTCGGATGTGACGGATCTTGTTCTCTACAGAGACAAGATTCACTTCATGCGTCATGATTCTGATTTCGTTTCCTGTTCTCTTTGTGCTCAAATGCACAAACCAGATTTGACATTTCATCTTTTGCTAGTAAACGGTGAATATTATCTTCGTTAATTCTGTGAGTGTCTGAGATTATGTGTGTAAGCGTATGTGCATCCATGTTGTATCCCCGACCCAACACAATCCTCACTGAATGATAATCATCAATACAGTCTGCTCTTACGTAATCACAGTGTTACGATTTTCACTTTGTACATAAATGTGCTGTAATCGTCAATTTAGTTCTTTAAACTTTTCCCCATTGTGCATACCAGCACGCCATCTTCCCTCGCCGGCCGCGGTGGTCTAGCGGTTCTAGGCGCTCAGTCCGGAACCGCGCGACTGCTACGGTCGCAGGTTCGAATCCTGCCTCGGACATGGATGTGTGTGATGTCCTTAGGTTAGTTAGGTTTAAGTAGTTCTAAGTTCTAGGGGACTGATGACCACATATGTTAAGTCCCATAGTGCTCAGAGCCATTTGAACCATTTGAACCATCTTCCCTCCCGTGATCACTAACCTCATGCACACTGTAACAGAAAGTTAATAGGAAACATTTGGTAATGTTCAGTCCATGCTCGGTCAATCTGAAGCTTAGTTGTTAGGTTTCCATTGCGTGTTTCCTTGCAGCAGCGAGGGCTAAAGTCAGTTAACAGTTCTGGGACCTCACTTGGCATTCAGGGAAAGGTAGAGTAAGTTAAACACTGTATTTCCTCAATAGGAATTTCATGGCTACGGGAAGTTCGTGTCACAGAGCAAAAGACCGTCTCACCAAAGAATTAACTATCGATAATCAGACGTTTTGGTTAGTTACGAAACAGTGGACGTTTGTTAAGAGTCCAAGCGGCATAACTTTAAACTCATAGAGGCCATCGGGAATTATGAAGGTAATATTTTTCCGGTCAGCCTCGCCAACCTCGATTTGCAAGTAGCCTGACTGTATATCTATAATTGAGAACTACTTTGCTTCTTTCAAGCAGTTTACGGTGTCATGAAAGTACGGCAATGGATACGCATCTTTCTTTGTGATTTTTTCAGTCATCGGTAATCAACGCAGATAAGCCACGTGGTGTCCTTCTTCACAAAAACCACAGGAGAGAAGCAAGGACTCTTTGAAGGTGCAATGATGTCTTCTTACAACATCTTCTCCACATACTCCCGGATTATTCGTAGGTCAGCAGGCGGCACTCTATATGAACTCTGGCTAATTGGTGGGTGTCGCCAGTGTTAATAAGGTCTTTTACCGTGGGCTGCCTGGTCTGTCTTTTCAGTATTTGAAAGCATCCGAAAATTGACATGAAATATCTGTCTCTCGTCGACGTTGTTCCAGATCCTACTGTCAGTTCGATAGCAGCTTCCACCCCTGCGTTGTCTGTAGTGGTAGTGGAACATGATTCCTTGTCGATTATACAAGCTGCCCTTCCTGGACAGGTTCTGCCGTCCCTACGCACATATTTTAGCGAATAATTGTAGCTGCTCGTGACAGTTTGTGATCCAAAGGTCTTCTTGACGACCTACAACGCTTATGATTCTCGCTGGTATAGTGTTTTCCTTTGTGAGTCTCATAGCTTTTCGCAATCGAGAAAAGCTTCACAATATGATTGAGCATCTCGACTGATGACTGGAATTCATCTCGTTGATGATGGCGGGATAACAACGTTTTCAGCAGCAGACGACCGCCCAGAGCAATCTTCGTTATGTGTGCTTGTTGGAATAGCTTGGTCAATCTGGAGGTCCGATCTTTCACAGTCTATGACTGCTCGTCATGCCAGCAAGACGTCTTATCCGAGAACGTCATTATGACTACATTCTGTTAAAACGAGAGCTTCAAAGGTCTATGTTCTTTCATTGGTAGTTATTTATGCAACACTAGAAACGTAGGCATTTCTTACCTGTATTAATGTATACAACTATCATTCAGTATGCTACTTCATCGAAGCGTCATGTAGTTTCCCATTTGTGACAGACATCCGTAAGCTCTGAGTAACCACATGATCAAGGAAACTCGATCTCTGCAACAGGGAACAGATACGAGTGTTCAAGGAAATGAGCATCTCTGTGCTGAGGCGGACCACAGTTTTGCAGTAAAAAATATTTTCCTCGCTTTTTATGTGGCACGTGATAATCTAAGCCAGGCGCTGTTAAACGCCACCACAATCGTCAGCCACTACTGCGATAATATTGTGTCCAGCCGAACGCCATTTCAGACGCTGCACACTGTTGCGACTCCAGGACTGCAGTTATGTGAACTCTTTCCACCCATTTTGACGACACCTTTTTCAACTGATGCAGTGTTGTCGGACACAACTGCAATTGAGTCTTTCGACAGCCATCACAAACTTCAGTCAATAATCAATACTTTGTTCGAAGGTAACTCCTTTAACAATTCAGCATTTTGAGGGGAACGACAGGAAGACGGACGAAGGTATGGCTCAAATTCAGGATTTTCTTTTCTCCGTACTGGAATGCAGTAGACAAAGGGGGTTTGCTGGAATGAGAAAAGCATACAGTAAAGTTTTTATTGGTATTTTTTATTGAAAAAATATTAATATCTTCACTGTGTAATCGGGATTTTCCTGAGGGAGCTCTGAAAGGAGGTAGATCGACGGTTGTCGCTGTAACTCCGGCTGTGATTACATGAAACATGAAACTAACATATCTCCCTGATACTTACAGATGTAATTTTAGTTCATCGTAGGGATTTGCAAAACAAATTTTTTGGCGAAATTATAGATATTGAAACAAATGACCATTTTTGAACCTCTCCTTTCTGGTAGAAAAAAATACTATACATCAACATTAAAAAATCGGCTACGATGAACAGAAGAGAATTCAGTTTGCTTCAAGGGAGACCAAAAATCATTAAAAGCGGATGAAAACTGTAGCGTGGGCGACAACAACCTTGTAGAAAAACGTGGTTTTGAGAAAAACGCGTTTAAAGTTTCTCACATGAAAAGGGACAAAGCTTGAAACTTAAGGGATATCATCGATGTTTGGTCCACAATAACTATCGCACCGGCTAGTGGACGGCCGCCTTCTGCCACTTTGACCTGATGAGCCGTCATTTTCGTCCTCAAAACCCCTTTCGTCGCAGACCGCATCGTCACTGGCGTCTCTATCTTCGCAGAATCGGCGCATTTCATCGCCGATTTTGATTTGAAGGGGATATGCTACGTGCATTAATGCTGTGTGGCCTACATTGAATAGACATACGGCCAAATTTGAAGCAATGTTGACAATTTCGCTTCGACTGGATGTTATTTCTGGAGCGTGTTTCGAAATGAGGCTACTGAAAATTTCGCTCCAAATCAGGTTTACTGAGATCGGTGTAAACAGTGAGCGTGAGCGCGGAACCGGTTCTCTAACGCCGAGGCGTAAATTGCAATCTCGGCTTCAAACTCTCATAGAAACATTTCTGTTTGGAGTTCTCTCGTAATATTTTGGGGAATAATTCTTCAACGTATATACATTCGAAGTCCGCAATAAAAAATTTCGAGTTTTTTTTTGTCGTCATCCTGTCGTTCCCCCTTAAGCCAGCTTTACACCAGAAAGAACAGAAGCAAACGAGCATTCGCAGAAAATTCGCAAGTGTTCACTGCCGTTCGCATGTGTGCTAGGCGACACATGAGGAAGTAGGATGTTCGTGCCGTCAGATTTCCCTCTGTCACTATCAGCCGTGACTCGAAGACATAGAGCACAGGGTCCCGGGTTCGATTCCCGGCGGGGTCAGGAATTTTCACCTGCCTCGAGATGACTGGGTGTTTGTGTTGTCCTCGTCATTTCATCATCGTTCATGAAAGTGACGACATTGGGCTGAGCAAAGGTTGGAAATTTGTATGGGCGCTGATAACCGCGCAGTTGAGCGCCCCACAAACCAAACATCATTATCATCATCATCGAAGACATACTCGATGAAACCAAGAGCACCACCGCTGCGCCTCTCCAAAACGTTGGAAGAACAGGATCTCTCACCAGGTCGCCACCACACTCACTGACGACGATCACCCGGGATACTACAAAACCGCGACTCATCGCTGAACATCGGTGCCATTCATCAGCAATCCATGCTCCCCGGTCACGGCATCGCCACAAATGCAGCCGTTTGTGTAGCGGTGTTAACGGCAGCCTACGCACGGAAGGTATTTCCCTTGTCCGGCTGCTGCTGCTCTCCGTAGAATGTATCAGAGAGTCCATTACTTGTTCTCGGGTAGCAAGCGCAGATGTAAAGGGGTTACGATTTGCTCGGTGTACAATATGGCTGTCCTCCTTTGGGGTGGCAAGACGCGGCCAATTGGAATCTCGACGACGAGTTACATCCCCTCAGGTTCCCATGCACTTTATCATCAGTCCACTGTCACAACCAAATGTCTCAGAAATCTGAATACAACGCGATTTGACCAGCTGGCCAAATGGAGCGGCCTCTTTCAAATTCCGTCAAATGCTGATAACGCTGTCTTTAGAGGTGCACAAATTCTCCTTCCAGCCTGCCTGCACCTATCTCTGTCGCAACCATTAAGGCAGCTCAACCTTCCGCAGTGGAGACACAAGGGTACGTGTCTACTGAATCACGGTGGTTAATGCAGGCCAGTTTCCGTTTCCACAAGCCCGTCGAGTTTCACAGGACCCGTTCAACCTGCTACACCTAACAACAGGTTGCGCTATCAATCCAACGAGACTAGCCAGGTATATGTTTGTGTAGGTAGTTTCACTGACGCTCATTTATCATAACGGTGGGAACAGCAAATTGAACAAACCAATCTTAAAGAAGACTGAGGAGAAATTAAGAATTGGGGAATATATATCATTCAGCAAACAGAGCCCACAGCCAGCAGGGGAAAAGCGGTCGCTTGTTTATGAGGCAGCTTCTAATAAATAGGTAGGTGTCTCGCAACGCAAATTGGGTAAAAAATTGCAAAATCCTGATTCGAGAACCTAGAATATGTTACAAAATGTTTGTAATTTTTACCAGCAGCTTGTATCTCCATAAATATTTTGAAAGAGGATAAAGACTTAGTGGCTGAAAACCGTGTGGGAATGTGTGCTAAAGACTTGATGCCATTTAGTAGTAAATTAAAAATAAAAAGTAAATTCCGTCCGAATAGGCCTCGGAGGCCTAACGGTGCCAACTGACCGCCATGTCATCCTCAGCCGATAGGCGTCACCGGATGCGGATATGAATGTGCATGTGCTCAGCACACCGCTCTCCCGGTCGTTGTCAGCTTTCGTGACCGGAATTTAGCAATGTGTAGGCTTTCTAAATTGAGAGCGAACATTGAAATACGAAAAAATGTGTCTCTGTGGATACTGAAAACCAAATTCTACTGGTACGCCACGTAGTGCGAAGAACGCATACAGGGAACCCCTTGAGTGGATGGTCGCAAGTTCAATCTTCAGTAAGGCTCATTTAAAAGTTTTGTGTTAACAATTATGACAGGAAAAGTATTAGTTGCTAATAACTAACCATGTGCATCAGGAGGGCGACAAAAAATGAGTGTCCGGGAGGTGCAGAGATCAACCTCCTATGGCATATACACCATGTGATCAAAAGTATCCGGACACCCCTAAAAACATACGTTTTTCATATTAGGTGCTTTCTGCAGCCACCTACTGCCAGGTACTCCACATCAGCGACCTCAGTAGTCATTAGACATTGTGAGAGAGCAGAATGGGGCGCTCCGCGGAACTCACAGACTTCGAAAGTGGTCAGCTGAGTGGGTGTCACTTGGGTCATACGTCTGTACGCGAGATTTCCACTCTCCTAAACATCCCTAGGTCCACAGTTTCCCATGTGATAGTGAAGTGGAAACGTGAAGGGACACGTACAGCACAAAAGCGTACAGGCTGATCTCGTCTGTTGGCTGACAGAGACCGCCGACAATTGAACAGGGTAGTAATGTGTAATAGGAAGACATCTATCCAGACCATCACACAGGAATTCCAAAGTGCATCAGGATCCACTGCAAGTATTATGACAGTTAGGCGGGAGGTGAGAAAGCTTGGATTTCATGGTCGAGCGGCTGCTCATAGGCCACACGTCACGCCAGTAAATGCCAAACGACGTCTCGCTTGGTGTAAGGAGCGTAAACATTCGACGACTGAACAGTGGAAAAAACTTTGTGTGCACCAATGAGTCACGGTACCCAATGTGGCAGTTCGATGGCAGGGTGTGGGTATGGCGAATGCCCGGTGAACATCATCTGCCAGCGTGTGTAGTGCCACGAGTAAAATTCGGAGGCGGTGATGTTATGGTATGGTCGTGTTTTTCATGGAGGAGGCTTGCAACCCTTGTTGTTTTGCGTGGCACCATCACAGCACAGGCCTACATTGATGTTTTAAGCACCTTTTGCTTCCCATTGTTGAAGAGGAATTCGGGGATGACGACTGCATGTTTCAACACGATCGAGTACCTGTTCATAATTCACGGCCTGTGGCGGAGTGTTTACACGACAGTAACATCCCTGTAATGGACTGTCCTGCACCTACAGAACACCTTTGGGATGTTTTGGAACTCCGACTTCGTGCCAGGCCTCACCGACCAAAATCGATACCTCCTCTGAGTGCAACACTCCGTGAAGAATGGGCTGCCATTCCCCAAGAAACCTTCCAGCACTTGGTTGAACGTATGCGTGCGAGAGTGGAAGCTGTGATCAAGGTCGAGGGTGGGCCAACACCGTATTGAATTCCAGCATTACCCATGGAGAGCGCCACGAACTTGTAAGTAATTTTCAGCCAAGTGTCCGGATACTTTTGATCACATAGTGTATGTATTAAGCTTCACAAAACAGACGTCGTTGATATTCAAGAAATGCTCAGAAAAAATCATTAACTTACACCATGAACACCGAATAAAAACTGGCCCGCCAAGTTGTTCACAAAGGTTTGCACCATCAAGATCGGAGGCGAAATCCTTGGGAGTCACAAACCGTGCATGACGTATCCACTCTTAAAGAATGCGTATAAAATCATGTTGGTGTTGTTGGTGTGACGGGGTGATGAGCACTGATGGAATGTAATGGTATGCAACCGAATGCGAAACAGTCTGTCGCGGAGCTTATTCTGAAACGGCCTATCCTTTAAGCCACAGCTGTGAATAATGCAATAATATGTTTTATAGGTACTGAATAAACAAACATACAGAGGCTGTATTTGTCCAGTGGTTCCAGGCGGTGTGAACTGCAAAGTCACATACTTTTCAAGGGTGATAGTATACTCTAAGGAGGTGAGATTTTTATGCGCAGACCGGGAGTCAAGAAAAAGCAAGTTATTTTGACCAGTTATTTCCCAAAATCAGTGTTCGTACTATAGTTGCAGTTCTCTTAAGCCCGTTTTCCCACTCTTGCTTGCCGTGACGTAAATACGATTGTTCCCCACTGCTCTTGCAAGATCACGCACACCAGAAAGAATCGTAGGGAGCAGACCATCTCCAACTTCTCGCAGCACAATAAACGCCTTTCCTTCCAATTTAGCATCCGGATTAACAGTGAGCATGATTGTATACGAAAGCGTTACGGCATTCATGTTATTTGACCTTGATACAACTCTCTTGGTACTTCCAATTTCCAGAGTTCATATGCACTTCCTCAGCAAATCGCGATTGATCGATGTTGAAAACAAATTCCTTAGAAAACGGTGGGATAAGTTTCTTTATCGCATCTACAAATTTTCGGGACGATTTCATACTTTGCTGTGCATGATCAAGCTGACTCTTTGTTTGAATTTTCGTTATCTTGCGTCTTCCAATTCTGTAGCACTGCCTGAAGTTATTCATCCATCCACTGTTTCCCTTGAAATCACTGTAATCTATGTCGCACGAAACTCGATGTGCATAGCGTAGTAGGTCACTATCATGCACATCCTGTACATTGTATCGAGCATCCTTGAAACAGGTAAACACCAATTTTTGTAACAGTTGCTCCCTTGAATGTCTCTAATTTTTCTTATTCACTACACGACCATACTGCAGCGGACTTACTTGAAATCTGTAAAGCCCACATGCATCTCTCCCTCTGTGTCTTGTAAAATATGACTTTGCCTCACACTGACCAACTTCTCGTCTTGTACGAGATTCACACATCCACTCAATGCTGTGGCTAGTACTGAGTCGGAACGTGTGCTCTCTAACGTAACAAGGTAACGCACAACGCCCAGAACCAGTGCTACGAATACAGTTATTCTCTGACAAATACGAAAACCACCTAACTTTCCCTATAATTTCTGTAATGACATGATCCAATGTAACAATAATTTATATAAAATCACAGAGGTTTTTAAAATCGTATTAGAAAATCCATATAAAATACGAAATACATGTTTAGATAAATTTTAAAAGTTACAGCAATATAAATATTTTTGATTACACAAGATTATATGATACTTAAATAATTTATTGAAAAACATGACATCATCGTTATAGTGTTACAAAAAATGATGCACACCATCTGGGTTCTAAAGCCATCCGCAGTTCCTTTGGACAGTTGGCGGAATTGATGAAGGCAGCTAGACAGACAGCTAGCCTCGACCGTAGGGTAGAAGTACGGCTCTCTATTTGCGGCATCATAACCAAAAATGGAGTCTAATGGAAGGCATAACCCACACGTTCAGACGATTTTGCGTATCTCGGATGCAAATTTCCCCACATCCGCTAACGGGAAGAGAATTGTGTGGTCCCCTCCAGTAGGTCAACGGACACTACACGCAGGAAGTGGCTACTAGGGTAGCAGTGTAAGTCTGCACATGTTTTTTTTATTTATTTTTTGTTTACAGACGTCATTCATCAGGAACAATGTTGATCTGCCTGCCAAAAATGAAGAGAGATTAATCACATTACTCTCAGAGAACTTTCGATCTCACAGATCGGAGAGAAAGAAAGTTAATATGATATTATTAACTGCAGTAGTGTCCACGGTAAAATCCCAGAATTAATACCGCTTATTAGTGTCTACACAGTATTAACAACGTAAATCTGGCTGGAACCAGCTGTGAATAACGACAAAATTCTAAATTCCGATGGGAATATACACTACCTCACAGAAAGGTGAAGCATACGGGAGACTTTATAGAATGTAAACGTAACTTTGTACACGTACACCATACACACCAGCGGCAAGTATATAAATGATTAGAGTTGCAGTTCTCCGTGACAGCTATAACGGTCGCCAGAGAAGGGATGTGAACGGCACTCGTCTAAGAGTACCTGGTGAACACATCCCGCATTCAACCTGCCCATGCTTTCTTGTTAGCCAGGGAGGCAGACTGCTGCACGTTACCAGCAGAACGGGGCGGCTGCTTTACCAACCCAAGCTACGCCCAACCCAAGCAGGCTAAGGGAGTCTTACTTGCCTTCCCGTCTTGCCGCTGTGCTACCATACGTAGCAGTTCCTTCTGTATGTTTTCAGTGTAGTGTCATGAATAGCGTTCCGAAGTTGATGAAAATTCCTTTTTTACCCGAGTATCACAAGACGAGGTTCCATGTTCATCTTTTGGATGACTGTAGACCAGAAAATAATGGATTTTATTCGTCCCTTTTTTTCCTTTTCAGCGTATTTCTATGTTGTTTATTTATTTCGATGTTAACGGGTTTCCGTGCAACTTCACCCTCTTTCGGCCAGTACTGGCTATTCTCAATTCGAATCATAATCAGGTCACCTCTGCTACAAGTTTCCTCCAGTAAGCAGAAGCAACTCTGACAGTCGAAATCCTTTGCACCTAAGCACTTGAGGATATCTATTAGACTGCAACGCCGACTAAAGGAAGGTTTTGAAAGTCTAGTGTCTATAAACCTAGTGTGTTTCAGTGACGTATGACCCAGTTATACCACTTTTAATTACTTTTACCAGAATATGTATTACTGGTTCGCTGAATTCATTGTAAGTGGCAAAATAGTTCATTATAAATTCCCCAAATACATTTTAGCAAACACGAAGCTCATTTTTCTTATTATGTAAATCTAGAAAGTACATGTCTGAAAGAAGAAGCTTTTCTTTCATAATAACTAGGTACCCATTGAGTGCGAGGTTGCAAAAAGTCAACGATATTGACGGCATCCGACGCCCCACACATTGTCTACCACGGTGATGGTATAAATTCCTATGGGACCAAACTGCTGAGGTCATCGGCCCCTAGACTTACACACTACTTAATCTAACATAAACTACCTTATGCTAAGGACAACACACACACCCATGCCTGAGGGAGGACTCTAACCTACAACGGGATGAGCCGCGCGAACCGTGAAAAGGCGCCAAGACCGCGCGGCTAACCCACGCTGCTTTGTCTACCATACATCCACAATATTGGCTACTGATGGCAAAAGGGGGGTGGGACTGGGGGTATCCAATGGCTAGCACAGCAAGAGGTTACGAAACGTACTTGAACTGCTTAGTCGACGAGTAACTCACGGCAGTGCTACAGTGCTAGTGATTTTAATACAAAGCAGAGCAATGGCAACGATAAACAAAACAAACATTGCATTAAATGTACAACAATAGTTGCTGAAATAGACATTTCGTCAGGAATTTCATAGAGTGAGAAAAAAGTGGCAGATGAAATATTAGCGATTCTGCAAGATGAGTCAGTGGAATATGTGGTATCGTATGCACTACAATGTGCCGACAATGTACATGAGGAGTACAATGACGACGATACGTTCTTAACGAGTGAAAGTGATACTGCAATAGGTGTCGAGGCGTGCAGTTCGTCATTCTTTCCGGACAGGGAGCCACAAATCTCGTATCCAGTGAAACGTAGTAAAGGAATATCATTGTCCAAGGGGTGGGTACTAAACATAATTACTTACTTGGAAGACTATCCGCAGCATAGTAAAATACAATTAAGAACAGATTTCAAGTAAGTCCGCTGCAATATAGCCGTGTAGTGCATAAGAAAAACTAGAGACATTCATGGGTAAAGTGTTGGGTAAGTTATGTAATAATTACATTTCTGATAACAAACTAGTTAATCAACAGAGTTATTCCAGTTGGACTGGCGATAGTATTTAGAAATAACTTCATTGATTTACTGTGGGTTAATCAGAATTTTGTGGTTCTTTGCGCTGTCTTTGCTGTGCGTGATTTGCACTGCTCTATAACGATCAGTCAAAATTTGCGTAAGAAGAAGGTAGAGTAAGTTATTTATAAAAGTAACTTGTTGTAGGAGAAGGTAGGGCAAAACTGGCTACGTTAATTTCTGGTCTGTATAAATTGTTTTCAATGATCATTAAGTCTGCAAATCAATTACTCGTTCAACAACATGATACTAGTTCGGCTTCAGTTTAAAATAAACATTTCAGCACAAAAACTAAAAACCTCCTTAGCCGCACAATACCCGTTGAAATGAATCGAAAAATGTGGAAAACTGCAAAAAAATATGTGGAAACAGACAGAAATCCTTAAAAACTAGCAAATGATACCATAAATCTATTTTAAGTACCAAAATTGGTTTGTGAAAAAGTGCTGCTTCACGACTTGCCTCTTTTTGTTCTTCTCTATAAAAAGTTTTCGTTTTGAGTTTTTCTTTTCTTCTTTCTCTTTCCTGCTTTTTCTTGAACTTCTAAGTAATTTTTATGTGGAGAGAAGGTCAGTATTACGGCTTTACTCTTTTTTCTATTTGTGATTTTCTTTGCATCTTTTACCAAGTCAAACTTTGTAGGAGGCATTACAAGCTTTGGTGACAGAGATTGATGGTGGTGCATCAGAAGTTTCAGCCTGGACTCTCACTGACTGGAGTAGAATTGTATTCTGTGATGAGTTCTGCTTCGAATAGAGCTTCAGAAACCTGCGAAGATGTGTCTATAAACGCCACAGATCATAATGGGATACCAACCTGACTGTCGCTCGCCATACGGCCAGAAAACCAGAAGCGATGGTCTGGGTGCCATTTCTTTTCATAGCAGGACCCCTTTGGTTGTTATCGGCGGCACTCTTACAGCA
Source organism: Schistocerca piceifrons (assembly GCF_021461385.2). Taxonomy (NCBI): domain Eukaryota; kingdom Metazoa; phylum Arthropoda; class Insecta; order Orthoptera; family Acrididae; genus Schistocerca; species Schistocerca piceifrons. The sequence goes on from NC_060149.1 coordinate 741,072,231, forward strand.
CAAAGGTACGTCGATGATATTTTGCGCCCCGTTTTGTTGCCCTTCATGGCAAGCCATGCTGGGCTTACATTTCAGCAAGATAATGCCCGCCCACACGGGCGAGAGTTTCCAGTGCTTGTCTTCGTGCTTCCCAAACCCTACCTTGGCCAGCAGGGTCGCCGAATCTCTCCCCAACTAAGAACGTTTGGAGCATTATGGGCAGGTCCCTTGAACCATCTCGGGATTTAGACGACAGTTGGACAGAATTTGGTACGACATCCATGAAGACGTCCAACAACTGTATCAATCAATGACAAGGCCAATAACAGCTTGTATGAGGACCAGAAGTGTTCCAAGGCGTTATTGACTTGCCCAGTTTGTGAAGCTACTTCCGATGAATAAATCATACTATATCAATCAATGACAAGCCCAATAACAGCTTGTATGAGGACCAGAAGTGTTCCAAGGCGTTATTGACTTGCCCAGTTTGTGAAGTTACTTCCCTTGAATAAATCATCCAATTTTTCTGAAATTGTAATAATTTGTTTGTCTGTGTGTGTATGTCTCATTTACCGATTTCCGTCCTATTCGAATAATTCCTTCCTTTCCTTGTCTTAGAATGTAATAATAATAATAATAATAATAATACTGCATAGACCAAACGGAAGTGTAGTAGCCATTACGTATTTACTGTTAGGTTGTTCTTCCAGTTAGTCATTTATTGCTACGGAGTGAACAATGAAACACTTTCTGGTCTATTGCAGGAATTACCTATAACTCGGAGACAGCAAAGCATGAGCTATGTGTATAGTGGGTGGACTATGTGAGGAAGATATTGTTCATATATTGGTTTCCAAACGCTTACCTCCACCACATTGTGTCACACGCCAGTGCTAGTATACGAAAAAATTATAATCATTGGTAACTTATGTAAGCTGTATTACAGCCTTACGAAATAGTGATAAAAGTAATGATCTTTGAAAAATAATTAAGTTTCGTGATCGGAAAACACTTGCACCCGTTTGTTTTTACTGTTCATAAAATTACATTTTACCTCTCGAGGGATGATTATCAACAGGTTGGGAAGCATTGATGTAAAGGAACCGAGGATGGCCTCAGAACACAGGCGGCAAGCGTCATTCGTGCCGACATGAGCCACTGTTCGCAGCGCGTTGACCCAGTGCCTTCAGTAGCCGCCGGCAGAGGCCTCCTGCAAATCTCGGACGAGACCTCCTGGCGAAATATACCTAGTGCACACGGGCATTCTTTCCCGTCCTGCTTGGTATGCGACCAGTACCAAGTTGGATTAACGAAGGAGACACGGAAGCGGCGTGATTTATGAAAGGCTTGTTCATACAGCGAGATAGTTTCAGAAAATGCTCATTAAACCGCAGTGGGAGATGCTGCAAGAAAGGCCCACGTTCCGATAAGAGTCCAGAAACGTATTACTTCCTCCATTGCCGCGCGGGATCAGCCGAGCGGTCTTAGGCGCTGCAGTCATGGACTGTGCGGCTGGTCCCGGCGGAGGTTCGAGTCCTCCCTCGGGCATGGGTGTGTGCGTTTGTCCTTAGGCTAATTTAGGTTAAGTGGTGTGTAAGCTTAGGGACTGATGACCTTAGCAGTGAAGTCCCATAAGATTTCACACACATTTGAACATTTTTTGAACTTCCTCCATTATACATCTCGTGTGCCAGGTGCCAGGGTACATTCCATAAATTTGGGCTTATACGGATGGCTATCTTCCCTGCTAGACCTCACGAAAATGAAACAAATATACACTCCTGGAAATGGAAAAAAGAACACATTGACACCGGTGTGTCAGACCCACCATACTTGCTCCGGACACTGCGAGAGGGCTGTACAAGCAATGATCACACGCACGGCACAGCGGACACACCAGGAACCGCGGAGTTGGCCGTCGAATGGCGCTAGCTGCGCAGCATTTGTGCACCGCTGCCGTCAGTGTCAGCCAGTTTGCCGTGGCATACGGAGCTCCATCGCAGTCTTTAACACTGGTAGCATGCCGCGACAGCTTGGACGTGAACCGTATGTGCAGTTGACGGACTTTGAGCGAGGGCGTATAGTGGGCATGCGGGAGGCCGGGTGGACGTACCGCCGAATTGCTCAACACGTGGGGCGTGAGGTCTCCACAGTACATCGATGTTGTCGCCAGTGGTCGGCGGAAGGTGCACGTGCCCGTCGACCTGGGACCGGACCGCAGCGACGCACGGATGCACGCCAAGACCGTAGGATCCTACGCAGTGCCGTAGGGGACCGCACCGCCACTTCCCAGCAAATTAGGGACACTGTTGCTCCTGGGGTATCGGCGAGGACCATTCGCAACCGTCTCCATGAAACTGGGCTACGGTCCCGCACACCGTTAGGCCGTCTTCCGCTCACGCCCCAACATCGTGCATCCCGCCTCCAGTGGTGTCGCGACAGGCGTGAATGGAGGGACGAATGGAGACGTGTCGTCTTCAGCGATGAGAGTCGCTTCTGCCTTGGTGCCAATGATGGTCGTATGCGTGTTTGGCGCCGTGCAGGTGAGCGCCACAATCAGGACTGCATACGACCGAGGCACACAGGGCCAACACCCGGCATCATGGTGTGGGGAGCGATCTCCTACACTGGCCGTACACCACTGGTGATCGTCGAGGGGACACTGAATAGTGCACGGTACATCCAAACCGTCATCGAACCCATCGTTCTACCATTCCTAGACCGGCAAGGGAACTTGCTGTTCCAACAGGACAATGCACGTCCGCATGTATCCCGTGCCACCCAACGTGCTCTAGAAGGTGTAAGTCAACTACCCTGGCCAGCAAGATCTCCGGATCTGTCCCCCATTGAGCATGTTTGGGACTGGATGAAGCGTCGTCTCACGCGGTCTGCACGTCCAGCACGAACGCTGGTCCAGCTGAGGCGCCAGGTCGAAATGGCATGGCAAGCCGTTCCACAGGACTACATCCAGCATCTCTACGATCGTCTCCATGGGAGAATAGCAGCCTGCATTGCTGCGAAAGGTGGATATACACTGTACTAGTGCCGACATTGTGCATGCTCTGTTGCCTGTGTCTATGTGCCTGTGGTTCTGTCATGTGATGTATCTGACCCCAGGAATGTGTCAATAAAGTTTCCCCTTCCTGGGACAATGAATTCACGGTGTTCTTATTTCAATTTCCAGGAGTGTATGAGCAATGATACTTCGTACGCTTCCCCCATACATTGTACGGCGGTCCGCGGAGTGCAGATGATGATGTAGGTATCATGCAATGCGAGAGAACAGACTGATCGCGATCTGCATCGCTGATGAATTACAATGTTTTAACAATTGTTCCAATTAATTTCACTAACGTGTTAGCAGGGGCAGTGGATAACGCACTGATATCAAACGTTCGTAGATTAGGGCTGAAATCGGGCTATCGAGCTATCCTGGGTTTTCGTGATTTCCTTGCAACACTTATGGCGAAATTTTTCATTGAAATGTCCATGGCCGATAAGTTTCCTCATGTTTCTTCACCTAAAGTAGAGTATCAGTTATGAAAATGTGTAGTGTGAGACGTATTCAACAGGACGTTATGAGAATACGATGGAAATCTACGTGACGACAGCCAGATGACAGGTCAAGTGAAAAGAATCTCAGTTTCTCCTCCACCCCTTTGCAAGCCAAATGTATACGGCGAATCCACCTTAAATCACTCCGGACAGACATCACCAAATAACTGATGGTTCTGAATCCAACTAACCGAAGTAGTTGACTTGTATTTTAACCGGGATGGTGCCAAACACTTTCGCGATTCTTGGAACTTCCTACTACAACGATTCGCTCCTCACCGACGCCATCCAACCTACAGATAATACTTTGCCAATTGTCTGGGTAGTGTCTTCTTGGACCCTCCACTCAGTTGGGGTGTGCCGACAGTGAGAAGTTAACCTTATTTGCGTGTCAGTTTTACGGTCCGGAACAAGTGACAAAACCATATGAACTCTTTCCTTGTAAAGACCTTCCATACCCCAATGGCGGGTTAGAATGACCCGCGGACTTCTTGTCACTAATAGCCGCGGGTGTAGTGTTTAATGTAGGTTGCGCCGGAAGGGCGGCCCTTACGTTGAATTTATGCTTTAATTTTGTTTTTGCTATTTAGATACTTTCTTTGTCTAGAAGGGTACAGTTATAGGAATAAAGACTTTGTTTAACCTGCCTTCCTGTTCCAAAAAATAAAATGAAATGCGGAGGTGGCACGATGGTGGCACGATTCGGGGAATGGGAGCGAGATGCATCGTGGCCAGGCCCCGCGTTTCGACCCCTGCGCACCCTGTCTCCACCAGCCTGAAGCTGATCGCTCCGCATCCTTTTAAAAAATAAAAGAAAGGTGACTCAGTGGTTGAGGCGCTAGGGTCACATTTGGAAGGAGCAACGTTCAAAACCGCTCTGACCACTATGTTATAGTTTTCCCACGGTTAAGTTAAATCGCTCAAAGCGAATGACGAAATGGTACTATTTAAAAAGACACGGCTGGTTCCTCTCCCGTATTTGTTGTATATGAACTTGTGCTCCATTTCTAATGACCTTTTTATCGTCGGAACGTTCAATCGTAGCCTTCCTTATATGATTACAGAGTTTGATTTCCGGTGTAATAATCAAACAGTACCGTGTATTTTTGTCCAATGGAAACACACGTGTTCCAATAGCGAAAGTAGGTACTGGAGACTTAGTTCTGTACTGTGAAATACAGGGTCCGGCAAAAAGACCTCCCGTATTTGGAGAGGCCACAGTGTAATGGGGATATTGATGTGGAAAGGGTATCGATCGATAGTGAAGTACATAACATTGTTAGTAGGCTCAATGGCTTGGCTTGGTGACCATCGTGGATCTGTTCTGGAGGAATATGTTCGTAATAGTGGTTCTGCGATTATTACTCAGCGAGACTTTCGGATTCGGTTTGAACTTGACCGACGTGATTCTGTTCCTGGTACAAAAACTATTAGAATTTGTGTAACAGACTTCCGAGCATCAGGTCCTGTATTGAATAAAATCTACTGGCCGGCCTCAGACTATAACGACGCCGGAAAATGTGGTGCGTGTAAGAGCGTTAGCCCCCTTATCTCCAAAGCGTTCAGTACTTAAATATGCAGCTGCTCTGGGATTGTCTGATAGGAATATAAGAAGGATCCTGCATTGAGATCTTCCTATGCTCTCATAAAAAATGACGATTACCCAAAACTTAAGTGAAAGAGATTGTGTGTGTCTGTGTGTGTGTGTGTGTGTGTGAGAGAGAGAGAGAGAGAGAGAGAGAGAGAGAGAGAGGAAATTGCCAACGACCACTTTACAGCCATCGTGTGGCGGTTTGGTGCGTCGTTGCTGAATATGGTGTGTGAGGTTAGATGGCCTTGGGCAAGTACAGAAAGGGCAACAGCCTCAACGGGTGCGGGGCAAAGTCAGGACATGCGGGGACCAAGCAGCAATCGGTATTGTAATTGTCAACTGTCGAAGCTGCGTTGGTAAAGTACCAGAACTTCAAGCGCTGATAGAAAGCACCGAAGCTGAAATCGTTATAGGCACAGAAAGCTGGCTTAAGCCAGAGATAAATTCTGCCGAAATTTTTACAAAGGTACAGACGGTGTTTAGAAAGGATAGATTGCATGCAACCGGTGGTGGAGTGTTCGTCGCTGTTAGTAGTAGTTTATCCTGTAGTGAAGTAGAAGTGGATAGTTCCTGTGAATTATTATGGGTGGAGGTTACACTCAACAACCGAACTAGGTTAATAATTGGCTCCTTTTACCGACCTCCCGACTCAGCAGCATTAGTGGCAGAACAACTGAGAGAAAATTTGGAATACATTTCACATAAATTTTCTCAGCATGTTATAGTCTTAGGTGGAGATTTCAATTTACCAGATATAGACTGGGACACTCAGATGTTTAGGACGGGTGGTAGGGACAGAGCATCGAGTGACATTATACTGGGTGCACTATCCGAAAATTACCTCGAGCAATTAAACAGAGAACCGACTCGTGGAGATAAGATCTTGGACCTACTGATAACAAACAGACCCGAACTTTTCGACTCTGTATGTACAGAACAGGGAATCAGTGATCATAAGGCCGTTGCAGCATCCCTGAATATGGAAGTTAATAGGAATATAAAAAAAGGGAGGAAGGTTTATCTGTTTAGCAAGAGTAATAGAAGGCAGATTTCAGACTACCTAACAGATCAAAACGAAAATTTCTGTTCCGACACTGACAATGTTGAGTGTTTATGGAAAAAGTTCAAGGCAATCGTAAAATGCGTTTTAGACAGGTACGTGCCGAGTAAAACTGTGAGGGACGGGAAAAACCCACCGTGGTACAACAACAAAGTTAGGAAACTACTGCGAAAGCAAAGAGAGCTCCACTCCAAGTTTAAACGCAGCCAAAACCTCTCAGACAAACAGAAGCTAAACGATGTCAAAGTTAGCGTAAGGAGGGCTATGCGTGAAGCGTTCAGTGAATTCGAAAGTAAAATTCTATGTACCGACTTGACAGAAAATCCTAGGAAGTTCTGGTCTTACGTTAAATCAGTAAGTGGCTCGAAACAGCATATCCAGACACTACGGGATGATGATGGCATTGAAACAGAGGATGACACGCGTAAAGCTGAAATACTAAACACTTTTTTCCAAAGCTGTTTCACAGAGGAAGACCGCACTGCAGTTCCTTCTCTAAATCCTCGCACAAACGAAAAAATGGCTGACATCGAAATAAGTGTCCAAGGAATAGAAAAGCAACTGGAATCACTCAATAGAGGAAAGTCCACTGGACCTGACGGGATACCAATTCGATTCTACACAGAGTACGCGAAAGAACTTGCCCCCCTTCTAACAGCCGTGTACCGCAAGTCTCTAGAGGAACGGAAGGTTCCAAATGATTGGAAAAGAGCACAGATAGTCCCAGTATTCAAGAAGGGTCGTCGAGCAGATGCGCAAAACTATAGGCCTATATCTCTGACGTCGATCTGTTGTAGAATTTTAGAGCATGTTTTTTGCTCGAGTATCATGTCGTTTTTGGAAACCCAGAATCTACTATGTAGGAATCAACATGGATTCCGGAAACAGCGATCGTGTGAGACCCAACTCGCTTTATTTGTTCATGAGACCCAGAAAATATTAGATACAGGCTCCCAGGTAGATGCTATTTTTCTTGACTTCCGGAAGGCGTTCGATACAGTTCCGCACTGTCGCCTGATAAACAAAGTAAGAGCCTACGGAATATCAGACCAGCTGTGTGGCTGGATTGAAGAGTTTTTAGCAAACAGAACACAGCATGTTGTTATCAATGGAGAGACGTCTACAGACGTTAAAGTAACCTCTGGCGTGCCACAGGGGAGTGTTATGGGACCATTGCTTTTCACAATATATATAAATGACCTAGTAGATAGTGTCGGAAGTTCCATGCGGCTTTTCGTGGATGATGCTGTAGTATACAGAGAAGTTGCAGCATTAGAAAATTGTAGCGAAATGCAGGAAGATCTGCAGCGGATAGGCACTTGGTGCAGGGAGTGGCAACTGACCCTTAACATAGACAAATGTAATGTATTGCGAATACATAGAAAGAAGGATCCTTTATTGTATGATTATATGATAGCGGAACAAACACTGGTAGCAGTTACTTCTGTAAAATATCTGGGAGTATGCGTGCGGAACGATTTGAAGTGGAATGATCATATAAAATTAATTGTTGGTAAGGCGGGTACCAGGTTGAGATTCATTGGGAGAGTGCTTAGAAAATGTAGTCCATCAACAAAGGAGGTGGCTTACAAAACACTCGTTCGACCTATACTTGAGTATTGCTCATCAGTGTGGGATCCGTACCAGATCGGTCTGACGGAGGAGATAGAGAAGATCCAAAGAAGAGCGGCGCGTTTCGTCACAGGGTTATTTGGTAACCGTGATAGCGTTACGGAGATGTTTAATAAACTCAAGTGGCAGACTCTGCAAGAGAGGCGCTCTGCATCGCGGTGTAGCTTGCTCGCCAGGTTTCGAGAGGGTGCGTTTCGGGATGAGGTATCGAATATATTGCTTCCCCCTACTTATACCTCCCGAGGAGATCACGAATGTAAAATTAGAGAGATTAGAGCGCGCACGGAGGCTTTCAGACAGTCGTTCTTCCCGCGAACCATACGCGACTGGAACAGGAAAGGGAGGTAATGACAGTGGCACGTAAAGTGCCCTCCGCCACACACCGTTGGGTGGCTTGCGGAGTATAAATGTAGATGTAGATGAAGGTCCGAATTTCTTTGTTGGAGATGGCGTAACGGTAACGGTTAATTCAAAGCGTTGCTGTCACATGGCAGAGACTTTACTCCGACCTAAGCTAAACGAGTCTATTGCGGGCCATAAAGAGAGAGAGAAGTCTGCGCGGGATTAGCCGAGCGGTCTCAGGCGCTGCAGTCATGGAATGTGCGGCTGGTCCCGGCGGAGGTTCGAGTCCTCCCTCGGGCATGGGTGTGTGTGTTTGTCCTTAGGATAATTTAGGTTAAGTAGTGTGTAAGCTTAGGGACTGATGACCTTAGCAGTTAAGTCCCATAAGATTTCACACACACACACACACACACACACACACACAGAGAAGTCTGGTTTCAGTAACACGTAGCCACAGTTCACATTGCTCGCCATTCTCTAGAATTTTTGAGAAAGTTCTTTCTCTACATCGTCTCTCTTCGCTAGGAGACATCGGCTGGTCCACAAGGTCAACTGATTTTTTTCCTTAGGGACACTTAAAGGCTCAAGTGTGCACATATCGCCCTTTGCCCCTGCAAGCATTTAAGGAGACAGTCACCCAGGAAGTGGCTGCCATTCCACCGGAAATGACATGAGAAACAGTGGACAACTTCCGGAAAGCTTACGTCAATTTGTCATACAATGGAGGACGCCATTTACCCGTCATAATTTTTAAATACAACTAATGTCAAATTGCACACCATTTGTTGCTCACGAATGAAAGTATTTTACCTGTCTCTTTCTTTGTGTGTTTGTAACTACGTTTTGAAAGACGGGGGGGGGGGTCTTTTTATCGGACCCTGTATTATCAGAAACCACTGCAAGTTTGAAAACAGGACAACCGTATCACGAAAACGCTTATTTTCAAGAGATGGAGAAAGAAGAGGTGTGAAAACTAAATAACGCAAATTATTTAATATGCAGTAATTGTAAGTAATGTCAGCGTAGTGGTATAGTGGGTAGAGACTCCGACTCTGGAGGTTCCGGCTTCATTTTCTGGTAAGGGTGGGAATTTTTGTTCTACATAGCCAGCTATCGAATTAATATCGGAGATCTTTTCCGGGGGCAAAAGGCGGTCGGGGTGATGGGTCCGTCACCCACCACCTCCTGGTGCCGCGGCGACAATAGGCTGTTATTGTGACTTGGCAAGACAGCCAAGCCACTAGGAGAGGAAGCCGAAAGGCTGGCGTGAGGTCTGGAACAGGACAAGACCTTTATAGTAGCAAAGAACGTAAGTAACTACTGGAATACTTAACTTTAATTCATAATTGGTGAACATCGGTCTGACGGTACATGCATCACAAGATAAATAGCAAATGATAATGACGCCTTGCTAGGTCGTAGCAAATGACGTAGCTGAAGGCTATGCTAACTATCGTCTCGGCAAATGAGAGCGTAATTTGTCAGTGAACCATCGCTAGAAAAGTCGGCTGTACAACTGAGGCGAGCGCTAGGAAGTCTCTCTAGACCTGCCGTGTGGCGGCGCTCGGTCTGCAATCACTGACAGTGGCGACACGCGGATCCGACGTATACTAACGGACCGCGGCCGATTTAAAGGCTACCACCTAGCAAGTGTGGTGTCTGGCGCTGACACCACAGCTTTACTCTGCAGTACGAACTTGGACTGTTAATATGGCTCAAATGGCTCTGAGCACTATGGGACTCAACTGCTGAGGTCATTAGTCCCCTAGAACTTAGAACTAGTTAAACCTAACTAACCTAAGGACATCACAAACATCCATGCCCGAGGCAGGATTCGAACCTGCGACCGTGGCGGTCTTGCGGTTCCAGACTGCAGCGCCTTTAAACGCACGGCCACTTCGGCCGGCGACTGTTAACATTTTTAAAAATATCGGGAATCCGATATGTCGATATTTAAAAACTTTCCATATCGGCCCTCGATATATCGAAAAAAGTATCTATATAGTGGTCGAAAAAGTACTGACGTACCGGCCCATAAAAATATCGGCTGCACATCGTAAATATACTGCCGGTTTTAGAGCTGTGTATTTCAGCATTGGTTTATTATTAGATATTCTGTACATCAGCAAGCTAGCGGCCTGCTTATCCCCGTCAGTGTACGAACTGAGCCGGCCGGAGTGGCCGTGCGGCTCTAGGCGCTACAATCTGGAGCCGAGCGACCGCTACAGTCGCAGGTTCGAATCCTGCCTCGGGCATGGATGTGTGTGATGTCCTTAGGTTAGTTAGGTTTAAGTAGTTCTAAGTTCTAGGCGACTGATGACCTCAGAAGTTAAGTCGCATAGTGCTCAGAGCCATTTGAACCATTTTTTTGTACGAATTGAAAGGAAAACGATGCATGTTCACGCTTGGCGATGACCACTTTGCTAACAATGATAACTGCATGTAAGTAGCACAATGAAAGTGTCCAATGGGTCCGTCTTCCGTTTCCATCACGTATCGAGTTTGTCCGGAACACTTCATCCCGACTTCCCTGTTTTTTCATTTCTGCAAACTCCAGCGAACTACCAACTGTAGTTTGAAAACTGCATGGTGAAGTTTAACGTTGCAGGTTCTGTTGGTAGCGCCGAGTCCTGATTGCGTTAGCATTTCCCCTCACACGTCTTCAAAATGGTTCAAATTGCTCTGAGTACTATGGGACTCAACATCTTAGGTCATAAGTCCCCTAGAACTTAGAACTACTTAAACCTAACTAACCTAAGGACATCACACACACCCATGCCCGAGGCAGGATTCGAACCTGCGATCGTAGCAGTCCCGCGGTTCCGGACTGCAGCGCCAGAACCGCTAGACCACTGCGGCCGGCACACGTCTTCGCCCACAGCAATGACCAGACGTGTCATTTAGATTTTTGTTCATCATTTTCAGCAACGCTTTTTGAAGAATTCCGAAGTGAAGAAATAGCACACTAGTTGCGTTAAAATTGTTTTTTAACGCAACTGGTGTGCTATTTCTTCATATTGGAAATCTTGTTACTCCATTCACACCGCCATCCCCAGTGCAATTGGACTTGTTCTTTGTGCCACCTATACATTCTTCACACAGTCAAAGAGAAAGACTAGACGTGATGAAGCTCAAAAAGTAATAAGACTCCTTGACACAGTGAAAGTAAAATTATATTCTACTACACTCTAAAAAGAACAGTTTCAAATTTTTACCCAAAATTGCGAAAAAAATATAATATAAAATAAAAATATCGGCACTCGATACTGCCGTTTCAGTATTGACATATCGATATATTGGTGAAAGTGTGAAAGAAGCATCGCCCATATATAATGACATTTTTTGAAAAAACATCGATATATCGACACATCGGTATTTTATCAACAGCCTTAGTACCTACGGCGAGGCCAGTAGCCCGGTCACGGGCTGTGTCCCATACACTTTACCTTTTTCTTTAACTGCAAATAATGATAAATAATGACACGTTAGTCAATCCATTTGTCGCTACTTGGTAGAATAATAGAGTGACGCAAAATGTTAGGAAGTGTTTGCCTACTGCAATATAGCACCCATGTTACCAAAGGCCTTGAGGTATTCTTATTATGAGACGCGCATTCATCTGCATATTTGATACAGGAACAGCACTATCCGAAATGACATCTTCTCCGAGAGGTTACACTACTGAAAGGAAGTCCAGTTGTGATGACAAAATTTGAGCATCCTCTGGTAAGGATTTTGCGTAATGTTTACCCTGTTTTTTTTTCAGTTTGATGAAACCTTTGAAAAGACTGGATCCATACATTATTCAAGAAAGGGCCATCAGGAAGACTGGCCTCAACTGGAACACTCGAGAATGTGGAACGAGTGCGTATCATATTCAGTGAGGAGTCCACAACGTGAAATAGACATTCATTTCAGCAACTTGGGGTGTCACGACTGTCTCTGCTGAGGATAATGGAAGAGAAAGTTAACCTCTTGCCTTACAAAATTCAGCTGTGCAAACCTTTAAAGGACAGTGACGTGGGTCAGCGATATTATTTTGCAGATGAGATGACCTTACAAATGGTTCAAATGGCTCTGAGCACTATGGGACTTAACGTCTGAGGTCATCAGCCCCCTAGAACTTAGAACTACTTAAACCTAACCTAACTAACCTAAGGACATCACACACATCCATGCCCGAGGCAGGATTCGAACCTGCGACCGTAGCAGTCACACGGTTCCGGACTGAAGCGCCTAGAACCGCTCGGCCACAGCGGCCGGCGCAGATGAGATGACTGAGGCCTTTGAAAACGGCACAGTTGTTAAGAATCAGGTTTAGAAATGAGGCACACTGCAATCTCCACGGGGACGTCACAAACGGAACTCGCTACTCTGGGGTAATGCGAATCCACACGTTGAAGCTGCTGGACTTGGTGTGGAATGGCTATCATATAGTCACGATCTCACTCCCTTGATTATTTCTTTTGAGATTATCTAAGAACAGGTTCTTCGAAGATGCAACTGCTACACTCCAGGACCCACGTACTGAATTTTCCAGAAAGATCTGTGCAGTCGAAACAGGTAATCTTCAGTAATTCATCACGGAATTCAGTTCAAGATTAGATTAGATTAGATTTACTTTCATTCCAATTGATCCGTAGTGAGGAGGTCCTCCAGGATGTAGAACATGTCAGAAATACAACAATACATGACAAATATTTACAACTAAAACAAATAATCTAATTTACCATTCCACAGGTCCCAAGTGGAATGATCGTCATTTTTAATGAACACTATATGAAAGAGTCATTTTACAAATACTAATGCACTGAATTTAAAATAAAAAGTTTTTTATTTATAAGGTAATAAACATGTAATCCACACACACACACTGAAATTGTGCAGAAGTTATATTGTACTTATATATATATACACACAAATCAGTTGGTTTTACTGAGAAATTCATCAATGGAGCAGGAGTTGGCCACCAACAAATCCTTTAGGCTTCTCTTAAACTGAATTTCATTGGTTGTTAAGCTTTTTATGGCTGCTGGCAAGTTATTGAAAATGTGTGTTCCTGAATAATGCACACCTTTTTGTAGAAGACTAAGTGACTTTAAATCCTTGTGATGATTATTCTTATTTCTAGTATTGATTCCATGAACTGAGCTGTTGGTTTGACAAAGTGATATATTTTTAATGACAAATTTCATTAATGAATAAATATATTGGGAAGCAGTAGTTAGTATCCCTAGTTCCCTAAACAGGCTTCTGCAGGATGTTCCTGAGTTCACACCACATATAACTCTTACTGCACGTTTTTGTGCCGGGAAAACTTTAGCTTGGCTTGATGAATTAACCCAAAAAATAATCCCATATGACTTTATGGGATGAGAGTAAGCACAGTATGCCAGCTTTTTCATTTTTCTATCCCCTATGTCTGACACAATTCGCATTGCAAACAGAGATTTGTTAAGAGGCTTCAGCAGTTCTGTGGTGTGCTCCTCCCAGTTGAATTTATTATCAAGCTGTAATCCCAAGAATTTAACACTGTCCACTTCTTCTATCTTCTTGTCATCGTATGTTAGACGTATACTCGTGGGACACCCCTTACAAGTTCTGAACTGCATCTAGTGTGTTTTTTCAAAGTTTAGTGACAAAGAATTGGCTAGGAACCAGTGATTAATGTCCACAAATATTTTATTCGCTGATCTTTCTAAGACTACACATGATTTGCTATTTATTGCAATGTTTGTATCATCGGCAAACGAAACGAACTTGGCATCTGGTAATGTTACTGATGAAAGGTCATTGATATACACAAGAAAAAGTAAGGGCCCCAAAATGGTACCTTGTGGGACCCCACATGTAATTAGTTCCCAGTTGGATGATGTCTGATAGCTTGAGACATGTCTCTTTCCTAATAACACCCTTTGTTTCCTGCCAGAGATATAAGATTTGAACCATTTTTCAGCATTTCCTGTTACACTATAATATTCTAATTTAATTAAAATATTATAGTGTCACAGGAAATGCTGCAAAATGGTTCAACACTGTCCACTTCTTCTATCTTCTTGTCATTGTATGTTAGACATATACTCTGCACACTCGTTGCTGCAGAGAAAAAGCACTTTGAAAACCTTTTTTATTAAGTTTCGGGCTTTCTGCTATAGCGTAAATATAATAGCAAGAATCTTTCATCCCACATTATGTTGTAGTAGACAAAAACTTCATAACATCTATTTTGCGCCACCCTGTACTTACAAATGTAAAGCAAAAACTGTGAATATTCTACAGTATTAATTTATTTGGTTAACCAGTTTTCGGCTGACAGACGTATCATTAGATAATTTTTCTACTATCCAGCGACCGAAGAATCAACTTGTATGTAATTACAATTGCCGCATATTAAATAATTTGCGTTGCTTACATATCTGACCTTTTGCCTCCAAATTGTCCAATGATGGCGTTGTAAGTCAAACGTAGTCAACTGAGTAAATTAATACGGTAGAACACTCACATTTTGGTGCTTTTCATTTATATGTAAATAATTACTATTTTCTAAATAGAGACCAGCATACCATCTTATATATGTTTTCGTTCTGTAAAAGCAGCGTTGTCAAAACAAATTTTTTCCCATAGTGTTGATGGATGTATTCTCAAACTTATACTTGAATAGTCCTTTGTTTTGTAATGAATGTCTTCCTCTGTAGCGGGAAAACAGGTCCAACGAAACCGAGAGATTGAAGGTTGACCCACACGAGGCGCCTACGAGATTTTTCAATCTCCGAAAATTTTCACATCTCCTCGTAGCGATAGCAGAAGCGAAATTCCCGGCTGATCGGGCAGGCAGTGCGCTTTGATCAACGAGAAATGGTACGCCGCTCGCATGACAATAATGGGGAGGTTATTGCCGGCGATAACCGCGGCAAATCGTGCAAGAATCCTTCCTGGAGCGAGCGAACAAAAACGAGCCTGCTATTTGTGCGGCGCGCCAGCTATGGCGAGCGGTTCGTTAAATTCACATTCAGCGGTCATAACAGCTCTTGGCAGTTGCCGGCCGAGAAAGGGGAATAGCGGGGGAGCGGAGAGGTCGGGCGAAAAATTAGGCGGCCAGCGATTGTGCCAGGATTGTTTCTTTCAGAATGCGCTTGTTGTTGTAGCGTATAATACAGTCTGTCATAGCCGGCGACTGTGATTACCCGCCAGCAGTGAATAGAAGTGTCAGACGGAGACTCCTGTAGTTACGCCTGACATGAAAATTTCTTTCTCGATAGAGCAGGTATTTTTATGACGTAACGACATTTCGAGCCAGTAACGTACATTACCGTGTGCCATTATGTAGCGCTGATGGAACGCATAATCTGCCTCTTGTTTGTTCCTGCTCCTGGGAGCTGTTTGATGGGATGTGTGTTGTCGCAACCAGTTGCGAACAAGACCAGAGCTAGTTTATGTCTGCGTCACGATGATGGTCCCAGGAAGTATCCTACGGATACTGATCCATTTCGGAAGGTTTACTGGATGATCAAACAAAGATCAGTGGAGAACTGAATGATCTTAATTCGCTACACAGGATGTTCCAGATCTGCTGTAACAGCTCTTTTCCTCGAAAACGGTGCGAGCTAGTTTCTGCGGGTACTACGGACGAGTTCTGTGACGAAGCCCACAGTGCCAGAATTTTCGCCGGCTGCTGTGGTCGAGCGGTTCTAGGCGCTTCAGTCCGGATCCACGAGGCTGCTACGGTCGCAGGTTCGAATCCTGCCTAGGGCATGGATGTGTGTGATGTCCTTAGGTTAGTTAGGTTTAAGTAATTCTATGTCTAGGGGACTGAAGATCTCAGATGTTAAGTCCCATAGTGCTTAGAGCCATCTGAACCATTTTGAACCAAACTTTTTCCTCGACGTTGGGTAAAGACGGTAAGCTCTCAACGTGGAACATTATTTTTTGGAAAGTTTTCGTTATGTTGCGAAGATACGTTGGTATTATCAGGACTATCTTTCTGGCGTCGAAGGGTTAAAAATCCTTAAATACAGAAGTTGAATCATTGCAGCTTGAAGAATGTACTTAAAAATACGTTGCAATGATTTTTAATGAAGCTTGTCCTTTTTTTCAATAATGTATTTTTCTGCCATTTGAAAGGTAAATACTGCATTTTTTAAACGCAAATAATCATTTTACTTGAAAATTAATGGCGAAAATAACATTTGCCTGTTTTCGTATTTCCGCGATGTGTTTGATACGTTGTTCTTTGTCGTGAAAAGCACATTCTGCCTCCATCTTCGTGCTCTCTGGGCATCCTGTTCTATCTCTGTATCTGGCCACTCTAGGAGCGCCGCCGAATTCGATCTATCGATTAATCTAGGCTAGGGAAGGTAGGCAGACAAAGGGCATAAAAATTGTCACTCTACATTGACTAGACGTGTGTTCGCGTCGATTACGCAATAATTCTCCGCTTTATCGTGTAGTGTTATATGAATACTTTAAAGCTAGAGTTCCCATCAACGTTTAGCTGCAGACAGATGTTTTACGTGTTTCAGTGTTCAACTTTTAAGAATACCAGAGTGTAAACTGTTCGTACCTCCATCTATCTGTGATAAATACGACAGTGCTCCTACAGTGGCGGGGATTCTGTTTTCCTTGACGGGTATTACGGCTACGCTTGTCCTTCCACCATCTGACCATAGTAAGTTCTGGAATAAGTTACTGAAAGCAGCACTTTGGTGATGACGCATTTCCAAAAAAAAAGAAAAAGAGAAAATTCCTGTACGCTTGATGTTAACTGGAAACTGAACTCGAGAATATCTGCCTTCCGTTTCTCGGAACAAATTTATTATATTTGATCTTTCAGGGATAGAAGAAGTACGCTACATACACTATGTGATCAAAAGTATCCGGACACCTGGCTGAAAATTACTTACAAGTTCGTGGCGCTCTCCATCGGTATTTCTGGAATTCAGTATGGTGTTGGACCACCCTTAGCCTTGATGACAGCTTCCACTCTCGCAGGCATACATTCAGTCAGGTGCTGGAAGGTTTCTTGGGGAATGGGCAGCCCATTCTTCACGGAGTGCTGCACTGAGGAGAGGTATAGATGTCGCTCGGTGAGGCCTGGCACGAAGTCGGAGTTCCAAAACATCCCAAATGTGTGCTATAGGATTCAGGTCAGGACTCTGTGCAGGACAGTCCATTACAGGGATGTTATTGTCGGTTAACCTCTCTGCCACAGGCCGTGAATTATGAACGGGTACACGATCTTGTTGAAAGATGCAATCGCCATTTCCGAATTGCTCTTCAACAGTGGGAAGCAAGAAGGAGCATAAAACATCAATGTAGGCCTGTGCTGTGATAGTTCCACGCGAAAAAGCACGGGGTGCGAGCCCCCTCCATGAAAAACACAACCACACCATAACACCCACCGCCTCCGAATTTTACTGTTGACACTACACACGCTGGCAGATGACGTTCACCGGGCATTCGCCATACTCACACCCTGCCATCGGACCGCCACATTGTGTACCGTGATTCGTCACTCCACACAACGTTTTTCCAGTCCTTACACCAAGCGAGGCGTCGTTTGGTATTTACCGGCGTGATATGTGGCTTATAATCAGCCGCTCGACTACGAAATCCAAGCTTTTTCACCTCCCGCCTAACTGTCATAGTACTTGTGGTGGATCCTGATGCACTTTGGAATTCCTGTGTGATAGTCTGGATAGATGTCTGCCTATTACACATTACGACCCTCTTCAACTGTCGGTGGTCTCTGTCAATCAACAGACGAGGTCGGCCTGTACGCTTTTGTGCCGTATGTGTCCCTTCACGTTTCCACTTCACTATCACATCGGAAACAGTGGACATAGGAGTGTGGAAATCTCGTATACAGACGTATGACACAAGTGACACCCAAACACCTGACCACGTTCGATGTCAATGAGTTCCGCGGAGCGCTCCATTCTGCTCTCTCACGATGTCTAATAACTACTGAGGTCGCTGATATGGAGTGCCTAGCAGTAGGTGGCAGCACAATGCACCTAATATGAAAAACGTATGTTTTTGGGGGTGTCCGGATTCTTTTGAACACATAGTGTATCTTCATTATAAACAACCTTGAAATAGGAATCAGTCTCGTTATTGTCGGTCAGAAATGCAAAGTATTTTTGATGTGGTACTCTAATAGATAAATGCAGTTTTTTACAGTGGGTAGATTCTAAATCTGAAAAGCGATTGTGGAAAGTTAGCAAAATACTGAGTTATAGCTTCCAAGCTTCATCATTAGACTGAAAACGTTATTCAGGCAAGAACTTCTTTACATATACAGATAGGTGTGGGAAAATCGCAGTGTATCTATTCTCGATGGTAGATAGCCTTATAATCCGTAGTACAAATTCAACAGTTTTCCCGGTGACTAACGCCTTTGTGGGCAGCTGTGTTTTCATGATGAAGCATGGTTTGATTTTACATTTCCGGTCTCATCACTTTCTCTTCATTCACTCGCCTGTTGTTATTTTCTCATTGTAAGGTAATAAATAAGGGGGAATACCTTTCGTATCCCATCCAACACTAGCCGCAAGCATGCAATCTTTCCGTACATGAAATAGACTTTGCATGTCTTAGTTCAGGGTCTCCGGCTTACGCCTAACACTTTAACTCCTGATTGACTAGAGAAGAGGTGTATTCGCGACCCATTCTCAGTAACAAATGTGTGCACAACATGAAATGAAGTGTTTCTAAACCAGTCGAAACGGTACTAAGGAATTCTTCATCGCTTTCGCCTTTGATCAGCATTCGTCAAAGGCGGCACCCATACTGCACAAAGCATTCTCGTGGTTAATTCTTTGTGTATTATTTCTTCTGATATGTCTATGGCGCCAGATGCTTCACACACCGTTAATCACACTGATGTGACAATATTGTAGTGTAACTTGCAAGGTGTGTTGTGGTTTGCGAACATCCTTTACTTGGATCGTATCCAAGAGAAGCATGAAAATTAATTTAAAAATTAAGAAGCAAGCTCATTATAAGCCTTAACCATCATTACGTGAATTTCCATCGGCAATAAACCATTCACGACCAACAGTTTAATGATGGTACGGTATTCCTATTCATCCATTTGAAAGAAACACACACATACTGACAACTTTAAAAAGTTGTAAATCCAAAACCATTCAGCAGTTCAAGTTGTCACTTACGTTATATTCGTCCTCACCATGTACCGATATAAACAAAAGGACTTCATTGATATCAGCGCCATATTGGTGACAAACAGAGAAATTTTCACCTTATCAACGTATTTTCGTTTTGAAAACAAGTCTGTTATTTTGAAAGTGTGACCCTGCCAAGAAACTCAGCGGGATGTTGCTTCCTCATAATATAATCAGAACTTAGATTTTTTTGTCGGTCGCAAATCTCCAGTTCGTTTGCGTGTTGTTTGAATAAGTTATTCTTCAGAACATATACCACGAGAAAGCAAGACTGAAGACATTTATTCTGATAATTTCATAATAGAACGTACTTTAAGTAAACTTATTGGTCAGGGATAAGATACAGGGAGCGAAAGGCTGTTTACAACCAGACAACAGTTATGAGAGTCGATGGGCATGAAAGGGAAGCAGTGGTTGAGAAGAGAGCGATATTATTCAATCTACACATTGAGAAATCCGTAAAGAAAACTAACGAGAAGTTTGGAATAGGAATTAAAGTCCAGGGAGAAGAAATAAAAACTTTGAGGTTTGCCGATGGCATTGTAATTCTTTAAGAGCCCGCAAAGGACTTGGAAAAGCATTTACACGGAATGGAGAGCGTCTTGAAAAGAGGATATAAGAAGAGCATCAACAAAACAAGACAAGGATAATGGAATGTAGTTGAATTAAATCATATGATGCTGAGGGAATTAGATAGGGAAAAGAGACAGTTAAAGTAGTAGATGAGATTTGCTATTTGGGCAACAAAATAACTGAATTATGGAGGATATAAAGTGTAGAGAGGCAATGGAAAGAAAAGCGTGTCTGAAGAAGAAAAATTTGTTAACATCGAATATAGATTTAAGTGCCAAGAAGTCTTTTCTGAAACTATTTGTACGGAGTGTAGCCATGTATGGAAGTGAAACATGGACGAGAAACAGTTTAGACAAGAAGAGACTAGAAGCTTTTGAAGTGTCGTGCTACAGAAGAATGCTGAAGATTAGATGGGTAGTTCACGTAACTAACGATGTGATGCTGAAGAGAACTGAGGACAAAAGAAAGTTGTAGTACAGCTTCACAAGAAGAGGGGATCAGTCGCTGGGATCCATTCTGACGCATCAAGGAATCACCAGTTCAATGCTGGAGGGAAGTGTGGGAGGTACAAATCCTAGAGGGGGAACAAGAGGTGAATAGACCTGCTGTAAGCAAATTCAGAAGGTTGTAAGTTGTAGTAGTTATTCGGAGATGAAGAAGTTTGTACGGTACATCTACATCTACATATATACTCCGCTAGCCACCAAGCGGTGTGTGGCGGAGGGCACAATTCGCGCCAAAGTCATATTCCCCCCCCCCCTCCCCCACTGTTCCACTCGCGGATCGCACGAGGGAAAATCAACTATCTGAACGCCTCAGTACGAGCTCTTATTTCCCTTATCTTTGAATGATGATCATTACGCGATTTGAAAGTTGGTGGTAGTAATATATGCTCTACATCCCCGGTGAAGATTGGATTTCGGAATTTAGTGAGCAGCCCCTTGTGTTTAGCGCGTCGTCTATCTACAAGTGTGTCCCACTTCAAACTTTCTATGAGATTTGTAACGCTCTCGCTATGGCTAAATGTACCAGTCACGAATCTTGCCGCTCTTCTTTGGACCTTTTCAATCTCCTGAATGAGACCCAACAGGTAAGGGTCCCATTCAGATGAACAAGACTCTCAGACTGGACGAACTAACGTATTGTAAGCCATTTCCTTTGTTGAAGGACTGCGTCGCTTCAGGATTCTACCAATAAACCGCAATCTAAGGTTCGCCTTACCCGTTACTAGTGTAATCTGATCATTCAAATGGTTCAAATGGCTCTGAGCACTATGGGACTTAACATCTTAGGTCATCAGTCCCCTAGAACTTAGAACTACTTAAACCTAACTAACCTAAGGACACAACACACATCCATGCACCGAGGCAGGATTCGAACCTGCGACCGTAGCAGTCCCGCGGTTCCGGACTGCAGCGCCTAGAACCGCACGGCCACCGCAGCCGGCTCTCATCATTCCATTTGAGATCATTTCGAATAGTCACACCCAGATACCTGACTGATGTTACCGCTTCCAAAGACGGATCATTTATTTTGTACTCATACATTAATGGAATGGGGATTTTCGCCTTGTTATACGCAGTAGGTTTCACTTACTAATACCGAGAGAGAACTGCCAGTCATTACACCACGCATTTATTTTCTACAAATCCTCATTGATTTGTTCACAACTTTCGTGTGATACTACTTTCATGTAGAGTGCAGCATCATCGGCAAACAGTCTAATGCCTCTGTCAATACCATCAACCAGATCGTTTATGTAAATCGTAAAAAGCAGCGAAGCTTTTATGCTGCCCTGGGGCACATCTGAAGTTACGTTTCTGTTGAAGTCATCCCACTCAGAACGACATACTGCTCACTGGCTGTTAGAAAACTTTCTATCCAACCGCATATATCATCGGATAGACCGTAAGCGCGCACTTTTTGGAGCAAGCGACAGTGCGGAACTGAGTCGAATGCCTTTCGGAAGTCGAGAAATATGGCATCAACCTGGGAGCCGGTATCTAGAGCCTGTTGTATATCATGCACAAAGAGGGCCAGTGGTGTCTCGCCTGACTGCTGTTTCCTAAAACCGTGTTGGTTTCTGCAGCTGAGCTTCTCAGAGTCTAGAAAGGTCATTATGTCTGAACACAAAATCTGTTCCATGATCCTACAACAAATCGATGTCAGTGAAATTGGCCGGTAATTATGTGCATCCGATTTTCTACCCTTTTTATAGATTGCTATGACCTGGGCCTTCTTCCAGTCCCGTGGAACTTTCCGCCGTTCCAATGATCTCTGATAGATGACGGATAAAAATGATGGCGTCTAAGGATCTTAACTGTTTTACTATCCCAGATACACTAAACACTATGTCAGCCATCCTTTCGTTTGTTCGTTAATTGTAAGAGGGAATGGTGCTGCAGTCCTCTATCGTAAACGAGTCTTTGAAAGCTAGGTTTACAATTTCGGCCTTCTGTTTATCATCATCAGTTACATTACCCCTACTGTCAGTAAGAGCAAGTGTTAGACTATTTGTAGCGTTCATAGATTTTACGTACGACCAAAATTTTTTGGGGTTATTTTTAGAATCTGCAGATAAAATATTGCTTTCAAATTCGTTAAAAGAGTCTCTCATTGTCCTTCTGACAGCAGCTTTCATTTCGCATAATTTTTGTTTGTCAGCGAGGCAGTGACTACGTTTAAAACGACTGTGCAAGATTCTCTGTTTTCTCAGCAACTTCCTAATATGTTTGTTGTACCAAGGTGGATCCTTTCCCTCCCCTATACTTTTGCTAGGCACATACTTCTCTAGCACATGGTGGACAATACAGAGGAGCATAGAGAGATGCATCGAACCAGTTTTCGGACTGAAGGCCACAACAACAACAATTAGTCAATTATGTATCACAGATGCGATAAACAACACCCGACAAAGAACTGACCATTTCATCTACTGCACAAGGAATTAGTTTTACCTCAAAGACACAACTTCTGTTAAACTTGAGCTCAGTTTAATTTTACTGTTTTTGTGGAATTGCTGAGGTGGCATGAGCTAGCTGCAAGACCAGTTAGCGCCACCAGGACATAATTATCATTGCATAGTGTAAAAAAATTGCAATAAGTAAAAATGCTTGGCAATTTTTAAATTGATGAAATTTCCGACAAGTGCCGTAGCGTGCTTCCATGTTTCTGTCCGCATCCATTCCCCGTTATCGAACGGTGCTTTTCCTCTGTAGTGTAGGTAGCTAACTTCCCGGTTGACCGCGCTGAATATTTAACCGGCACCCTGGCCCTACAAGAGAGTCGCCACACGCTAACTCAATTGCTTCCAAATCAATTTAATCTCAAACAAACGTTTTACGTCAGCCACAATCCCTACACGGGTGGTAGGCATTCAACTCTAGATGAGTTACCAAGCATGGTTCCTCACGCAGTTTGTGCGCCATAATAAAATATATATTTGATGTAATCTGTGTTATCACGTGAATTATTCATCTTGGATGGCGTACCTCGACTCTATTCATATCATTCGGCAGGAGGGGCAGGCTACTGGGATTTCTTCTAGGAATTAGATTCTATGCGCGAGTAAGCTTTAAGAACACGTTTACTTTCAACCTCTACTTAAGTTAAATAGAAAGTAAGTCCAACACTAAGTTACCATTCTTTCTTTTCGGTTATTAAGGAAGAGAGCTCATTACAGGTGTTGTGTTTGTATGATGTATGACGAACAAGAACATAAGCCTAGGAAACAAAATATTGATTCGGTAACACCAATAAGTTAATGGGCGCTAAAAGAATTACCATTGTAAGATATACGTATGTAGGGACTCCAAGAGGAGATGAAAAGGAAAGTGGAGACTGGAAGCATTTTAGAGCACTATCTTGCTAATTTTTGACTGTCTCAAGTGTGCATAATCTGGTGGGATTCATATCCTGAAAAAATCAGAAGGTAACACCTGTTTGTTCGGCAGGATATCTCATGCATGCGACAAACGAAATTCACTGTCGAGCATGTGGTGTTGTTAACAACGTAAGGTTTACCAGAAAGAAAGAGTCGATGACATCACTTTGGATGAACCGAAATATTTTTCGTCTGTCCAATTGGAAGTAATTTATTCCTTCGCCACGCTGATATCTTTCCTTCACGAAATGTGATTGTAGTGTCGTAAAGATATGGGTTTGTAATGAGTGCATCAAGAGAGTATTTTGATTGTGTTTTTGAGCGAATGAGGGTCTGAAATGCATTTCCGACACCAAACAACTCCTCTCTAGTAGCACCAACGGCACGACTGATGTTAAGTTTACTGTCGACAGTTCTTCAGCCGTGGCTCTACAAGACACTACAGACGGATATGGTTGACACAAAACTTGCTGATTAGAAGCTGTATGCATCATCTCTTCTCTCCTTGATCGTCAAATTCGTCACTAAAAAATTGTCCACTAAATATATCAAACTGGCTACTTTCGTGTCGAGCGGAAACACATTACCCAAGGGCTGTGTGTTTGACTGCAAGGGCGGGTTTAATGCAATAAAAATAGCATCGCTACATCGACAGACACTACAAAAACCCGTTTTGTTCTTGACAGGTGCTTGAAAAGCACCAGTGAAGTACAATGGTTCACATATAGCGTGACAATCATTGAACTGGATGAAATAAAATCATCATAACTTCTGAACGGTTTGTGCTAGGACGTTCGAACTGCACGGTTGGCCGCGGGGCATGATGGGAATTGGTATGTTTGGTTTAGCGACGAAGCTCACTTTCATTTGGATCGGTTCATCAATAAGCAAAATTGGCGCATTTGGGAGACTGAGAATCCGCATTTCGCGATCGAGAAGTCTCTTCACCATCAACGGGTGACTGTGTGGTGTGCAGTGTCCATTCGCGAAATAATCGGTGTTTGTTCGCCCGATTCTTGAGTACTGTTCATCTATCTGGGATTCATATGAGGTAGGACTTATAGAGGAGATAGAGAAGATCCAACGAAGAGCGGCGCGTTTCGTCAAGGGATCATTTAGCTGGTGAGGAAGCGTTACGGAGATGCTAAACAAACTCCATTGGCAGGCGTTACAAGAGAGATGTTGTGCATCATGGAGAGATTTACTATTGAAATCTCGGGACAGCACTTTTCAGGAGGAGTCAGACAACATATTACTTCCCCCCCCTCGTATCTCGACCATGAGGAGAAAATTCGAGAAATTAGAGCCAATACAGAGGCTGACAATCATTCTTCCCATACACTATTCGTGAGTGGAACAGGGTTGAAGGATCAGATAGTGGTACCGAAAGTACTCTCCGTCACACACCATTGGGTGGCTTGTGGCGTATGATGTAAATGTAGAAACTCCTTGGTGGCACAGTGACTCCGAATGTTACCTGAAGGTTTTGGAAGATGATTTCATCTCCATTATCCAAAGTGACCCTGATTTCGATAATACGTGGTTCATGCAATACGGAGCTGGGCCCCATCGAAGCAGGAGAGTGTTTTGATGTCCTGGAGGAGCATTTTGGTGACTGCATTCTGACTCTGGGGAACCCAGAGGCCACTGGCATGGGCCTCAATTGGCCACCATATTCTCCAGATTTGAACGCATGCGACTCCTTTATACCTATTCCCTCGTCATTTTTCGCAATTCTATTGATTTTATGTCAGATCAATCCATGCGATCATGAAATAACCTCTCTTTCTGTGTTCTAAAATCGCTTCTAAATGTAGCACAGCTGCCAACACCTAAGTAGTACAACAAAGTTTGTTATAGCACATTTTGTTAGTGCAGGTTGCCTGCATCAGGGGCATGTATGCACTCAGGGGCAAACCTATTGTTCTGTTATGTGCTTTTCCATGTGAGCCTATTGTTCTGTTAAGTGCTTTTCCATGTCAATGTATTCTTCTGTTAAGTGCTTCCCCATGTCACCACACTTAACCTATTGTTCCCCCAGCCCCTCCCCCTCCCCTCCCCTCTCAGGAAGGGGGGTGCAGGCCATTTCGTTACTGCAGGTTGCCTACATAAGGGGCAGGTATTCACTCAGAGGCAAATCTATTGTTCTCCTTTAATTGACAGGTCCTTAGCCTATTGTTCTGTTAAGTGGTTTTCTGTGTTGCTGCACTTAACCTATTGTCCCCCCACACCCTCTCACTCCCCTCCCTCCTAAGGAAACTCCCTACCCCTCACTGCTACAGGTACACTTTCAGGTCTGGGTTAACCTATTGTTCTGTTAAGTGCTTTTCCATGTCACCCCCATTTCCTTTTGATTGACAGGCACTTAACCTAAGGTCCCCCCCCCCTCACCCTCTCCAAGACAAGATATACCGAAGTGCACTGACACACATAATGCCAAATGCGGATCTATTTGACTTCTTAGTAATGACCCCAGATCGCAGAAACTGACAACGGTCGGGAAAGACAGAATGATTAAAGACAAGATGTACAGCAATAACCCTAAAACCATTGCTGAGCTGAAAACAGCCATTCAGGAGGTCATCGACAGCATCGACGTTTCGATGTTTCAGCAGGTCATGCAGAATTTCGCAAGTCGTCTGCGCCACATCATCGTCAATGACGACAGGCATATCGAATATGTAATAACCTATAACATTTACGATTAAATAAAGTGTGTCATAGTCTGTACCTAATTTTACGTTTTTTCATATAGTTCAATAATTGTCACCCTGTAAATCCCACCAAGGACGTGTCGAGAGCGTTGGGGGGACGACTTCAGCATGACCACATGCACCAAGAACCATTCAGCAGTCGTCAACCGCACTGGTGGAGGAATGAAACGCCCTACCACAAGGACTCCTCACCAGCTTTGTGGCCGTCGTAGAAGCACGTTACAGACCATGCATTGCCTTCTGTGGTGATCATAAAACCTATTAAGAACCATGTCCCACCTTCTATAAAGTATAGGGGACTATATAAAATTTTAGTGACTTTAGTGTAATTACTGTATTTAAATCAGTAGTGTCATTTGTGTTCATCTCATTACGTACTGCTGTCAGTTACGTTCTGTACTATGCTGTAGCAGTTCATTCAATGTACGGTCCAACTTCCATTGAGCTATCATCATTCCATGGGCCCCACCCTTTCAGGAGACCCGCACCCGAACACTACTTTTTCGAGCAATATTAACAATTAAAGATTCGTCTTGAAAAAATAGCACTGTTTAGGATTACATGTAAATGATTGGAAGTATTTAAAGCACTGGAAAGAATACATCACAGACATAAGATTGTGTTTGTTTCCAAGTGTCTGAAGAACACGTATGACTTAATTCTATAATATTCAACCACTTTCTACAAACTAGTGCAAGAGTTTTACTTACATGCGTCGCTGCACTATAATTTGCTGTGCATTATTACGACTTGCGTCTCAGAATTGTCGACAGAGGTTGTTTGCTTGACAGCGTCTACAAAACTCCGTCAGAATAGGCCTCAGAGAGCCCAACAGTGCCGACCGATCACCGCGTCATCTTCAGCCGACTGGCGTTATCGGATGCGGATATTGAGGAGAGTAAGGTCAGAACACCGCTTTCCCGGCCGTTGTCAGTTTTTGTGATCTGGGGTCGTTACTAATCGGTCAAACAGATTCTCATTTGATATTACGTGTCTGAGTGCACTTCGGTAGGTCAATAGCGTATATTGACCCGGGTGGACAGCCATCCAAATGCCAGCCACGCCCGAAAGTCCTTAACTTCGCTGATCTGACGGGAAGCGGCGTATGTACACGGCACAGCCGAATGTTAACGAAGATAGCCTAAAAGTCATTTGTTGATACTCCCTCCCACCAAACGACGTAGGCCGCTGCGCGAAACAATCGTACAACCAGAATACTCACAATGCCTGACATCTGTACGTTTGAATGAAGATTGGTGATCATCTACGAAGGGACTTCAAAAGATAAGTTACACACTTTAATGGCAGGTCAAGTAACTTTTATTGAATGCTGCAGTACGCTTCAGAATGATGCAGATACATGACATTAATTTTCAGCATAGTCACCAAGTCTCTATAAATAACGGTCGGAGCGTTCTGTAAAGCTTTCAATTCCGCGACTATACAAATCTGCTCCTTGGTCTCGGAGCCATTCGAGACGTCGATAACCGTTGTGGGAACGTCCTTGTCGCTGGAAAATTTTCGACTGGTGCGAATCAGTTTCTGGATTGGCTGGAAATTGTCATCTGTGGTCAATATCGATTGTCTTTCTACCCGATCAGTATTACCCACGTCTGCGAGGCCTTGGTCAAATTGTTGGCACCATTTCACTACTGCTGTCCGTGACACTGCATTTGGTCCACGCGCCGCTGAAATTCCACGGTAAATTTGTGTGCAATGATGACTTTTGCCCACAAGTATCGTACTGTCCTGGTTTCTTCAATTTTGGAATATATTTCCATTTTCCATTCCCACCCTGTGATGCATCCGTTAAAAGCACCCCCGCAGATCTGTGTCTGCAGGAGACCCAAAACATGTACAGTGGAATCTCGCTTAACGAGCATCCCCCATAACGCTCAATTCGCATAACGAACAAAACAAGTTGTAAAAAAATGACTCGCTTGACGAGCAAAACACGTAACAAGTGACGACGATTTAGTGTGACGTCACCAGCCATTCGCGCGCGGCGGTGGAAACGTTCAGCAATATGAACACCTTTCATTGTCGGCAGCAGCATATGAATAATGTCTTTAGTAAGTACTGCAGTCTGACTCTTTCTGGTACCATCTTAGTGCAGCTTGTGTTCACACATTTTTCTAAACTTGTGTTCACACAGTATTTTTGTCTGGAAATTTTAGTAACCTCCGTAGAAATGCCCCCGAGGATAAAGCCGGAAGAAGACGACCATAAGAAAAAGAAATGACCTTAGAAGTGAAACGTAAAATCATTGAAAAATGTGAACATGATCTGAATGTTGCTGTTTTAGCACGCACATGCTAGCGGTCTACATCAACTATTTGCACTATCCTCAAGAAGAGGATTAAGGAGATAGCTGCTTCAAATGGAGTGACAAGAGTATCTAAACAACGCTTTCATATTCTACACGATGTCGAAAGGTTGCTCCTTATATGGATAAACGAACAGCAATTACAAGGCTACACTATTAACCAAAACATCATTTGTGAAGAGGCGAGAATGATTTTCGCTGACCTCATTAAGAAGACGCCAGGATCATCAGCGGCTGAAGAAGTGTGTAAGGGAAGCAGTGGGTGGTTCGAGAAGCTTAAGAGAAGAAGCGGCATCCACAGCGCTGTGAGACACGGCGAAGCATCTCGCTCCGACACAAAGGCAGCAGAGAACTTCATCAGCAACTTGAAGATGCTCGCAGATTCTGAGGGTTATCCGCAGCAATAGATTTTTAGTTGTAACGAGACAAGTCTGTTCTGGAAAAAGATACCGAAGCTTACCTTTATAAGAGCAGAGAAGAATGCATTGCCCGTTAACAAGCCAATGAAAGAAAGTCTCACTCTGCTATTCTGTGCCAATGCAAGCGGCAATTTGAAAATTAAACCGCTGCTTGTTCATCATTTAGAAACTCCACGAGCCTTCAAGAAGTGTCAAGTCCAGAATATGAGGTTAAATGTGATGTGGACGTCCAACAATAAGGCTTGGGTGACACGTGATCCTTTTTGTGATTGTATAAATGAAGTGTTTGGTCTTTCGGTGAAAAAATATTTGCTTGAGGTGTATCTGCCACTTCATGTCTTGCTTGTTATGGACAACGCTCCTGTCCATTATCCAGGCCTACGAAACCACCTCCTTGAAGAATTTCAATTCATCAAGACCCAATTTCTGCCTCCCAACACCACTCCATTACTCCAGCCTATGGACCAGCAGGTTATTTCTAACTTTAAGAAGCTCTACCCTAAAGCACTCTTCGAGTATTGCTTTGAGTTGACTGAAGCTACCAATCTCACTCTCAGAGAGTTTTCGAAATATCGCTTCAACATCGTAGCCTGAGTCAAGGTCATCGAAAAGGAAGGGGTTACCAAGAGAACTCTCACTTCTGCTTAGAAGAATCTTTGACCGGAGTGCGTTGTCGAATGTGACTCCGAGGCATTTGAGTCAGTACCTGAAGAACCTGTAGCTAACGAGATTGTGTCTTTAGCCAAGAGCATGGGACTAGAAGTGGATTACAATGATATCGATTAACTTGTGGAAGATCACAGCCAAGAAATGACTATCGAAAAGGTTATGGAGTTGCAGCGAGCTTCACAGCAGAAAGTTGTGGAGAGGAGTTCTTCAGAGGAAGACGAGGAGGAGGCGGTAACAGCAAAGCAGAAACCTGGCGCAGTAAGAGAAATGCTGAAAGCAGGGGAATCGGTTGCATCATACATTGAAAATCATCACCCTACTAATCCAGTGTCTACGCACACTACAAATTTATTTGACGATAAGGCTGTGTCACATTTTCGGCAAGTCTTGAAGCGTCAGCAGAAACAAATGACTATAGATAGCTTCGTAGTAAAAAAAGAATTAGTTACGTATCGTGAATAATAAAGTACATAATACCGTATGTATAATTTTCTTTGAATAAATGGTATCAACAAGATAAAACTCTTAGTGCTTTTTCTGCATGGAACACATTATCGTATTTTACATTAGTTAATATGGAATGAATGTTTCGCACTACGAGTAAGAGTCTGTAGCGAATTATGCTCGCTACGCGGGGTTCCACTATATCCTCTCCTGACAAAGTGCCGCTCCTGTTGAGCAACAGTCTCAATGTAGCTAGTCTCGGTGTAGAACGACATGAGTACTTTACTTTTTGAAGCCCTTCGTAGCTTATTTAGTACTGTTTTCGTAATATTGTTTTATGTTCATTTCACTACTTTTGACTTCAGGCAGATGGTGTCTTTGTAGTATGTTTGTTAGTATAACATGTTTTAACACATTTCTGTAAGGGTTTCATACATGCTTTAATCTTTAGCCCATCTGGAAACGAAAGTGTTCTCGTTCTCTCCTTATAAAAGCTGCCGTGCTAGGTTTCGAGTTTTCACCACTAAGCATAAAGCGAATCAAACTTTCCTAACCAGTGTGTCGCCTAGTTATAATGTGAGGCACTGTATTTTGGCGTTTGTCGTGAAATATTGATCTAGCTAGCGTTTTAAACATTATACGTTTATCATACCATGCACTTTACTTTTCAACGTGAGCTGGAATTATTTACAACATACTTCGAAACCTTCTGCACAAGTCAGCACCTATGACGTTGGGAAGCTATCAGTTCTGCATGCTGGTAATTAGAGTGATGGTAAAAACCTGGAACAGTAAACTTAGTGAAAACAAGGGTAAGAATTCCCTGCTCACTTGCTCTGTTTCAGTATATACACGTCCAAAACGGCTAGTGGTAAGAAATTATTACAGTTTCACCATGGAGAGAGCTGTTATTCGCAAACAGTTGTTTCTTCCATGCTATGGAGCTACTAAGAGTCGACAGCGGCAGGAAGTTTTAGTGTCTGGAGTAATGCTGATTTGGTCAGATAAAGGTTCAAAACTGAAGGCGAGAAGCACCTATTAGTGGTTAAATTAGTGAAATAAAATATTGTTAGAATCTACGTTCACATATAATATGGAAGTAAAATTATACATTAAAAATGAGTAAGTTACATCGAGAACTCAAAGACTGAAATACACTGGACAGACAAGAGACTGGTTCTCAATATATACATGAGTCAGAGTACATAAACAGGTACCAATGGCGTCAAGAAAGAGGACTGAATAAGAAAGGTTTCCTGAAAGGCTGTCCTCTCTCTCTCTCTCTCTCTCTCTCTCTCTCTCTCTCTCTCTCCTTCTATCTCTCTCTCAGTATTTATTTTAATTATTTATGGAAAGTGCAATGCAAATAATAGAAAGCGGCACCAAAGACATAAAGATTTATGATGAATTGTTGTTGCCATCGTATTCTTAGCAGATACTGAAAAGAATATGAAGTATATGTCAAAAATTTTGTCTGATGCCTCGGACAACCACAAATTACAAATGAACACAAACAGTACTAAAACAACGGTGGTAGATCAATTGACCACGGTCAGCAGTAGAGTTCCTCTTCAAGACCGGCGATGACTCTGCCACATCGATACACAGGAAGTTTCTGCCTGTTAATGGGAAGAACACAGTGTATCGCAGCAGTATCCAGCGGTGGTTGCAGAGGTTTAAAGAAGATGATTTCTCTCTACTGGACAATCCACGATGCGGTAGACCATCGACGGCAGTGAGTGATGTGAATAAGGAGACCATTGATCAAATCATCCAAAATGACAGATGTGTGACGACACGACAGCTTGCTGAAATGACTCGTTTGTCATTGGATACAGTCACTAGGGTACAGGAAAATCTGTGCACGTTGGGCGCCTAGATTATTAAGAGAAATGAAAACGATGAGGACGAATGTGTGCGAGGGTCTCATGAAGACCTTTACTGAAGAGTGGACATAATGTTTTGACGACGTCATTGCCCAGGATGAAACATGGTTGTTTTTGTCCGAACCTGAGAGAAAACCCAATCCATGGAGTGGCGTCATCCGAGTTCCCCTCGGAAGAAGAAACAAGACTTTCACGGACAGCAGGCCGAAAGGTAATGGCCTCCTTCTTCTGGGATCAGTGTGGTGACATTTTCATTGACTTTTTGGAACCTGGCTCCACAATTAACCGGGACCGTTACTGTTTGTCATTGGACAAGCTGCAGCGTGCCATCAAGACTCACAGACCGCAGCTTCAGGGTCAGATCATCAGACTACACCATGACAATGCCAAACCCCATACAGCCCTTATGACGCAGGAGAAAATCAGGAAAATGGATTTGAAAATGGTTCCTCATCCTCCCTACGGTCCGGACTTGGCTCCGTATCATTTTTACCTCTCTGGTCGTCTGAAGGCCCACCTGCACGGTAGAACGTTTGACAGTGAGAAAGTTGTTATTTCCTGTGTCAAGCGATGGTGTGAAAGTCAATCCCCAGAACTTTGGTAAAGTGCATTTACATCGTGGAAAGAACGTTGGGCCAGATGCGTCACAGCTGATGGAGTCTACATTGAGTAGGCTCAATGTATAGATAAATGTTTCAATTATGTTCACAAGAAATTTCATTCTCGTCCTGCAAAAAAATAAAAAAATTAGAGACGACTGTGCAAAACTTTTTGAACGCCCTTTGTATAAAATATCACTATACAAATTACCATCAGCATAATTTTCTTGCGCCTATGTCCTGCATCGGCGCAGGGTCGGTTAACAGCGTATTTGGCATGGTTAATTTAAGGGCGGTGGGGGGGGGGGGGGGATGCCCTTCCTGTCGACATTCCATTACCCTCCGAACGGAATACAGTGAGGTGACAAAAGTCGTGATACTTCCAAATATCGTGTCGGACCTCCTTTTGCCTAGAGCAGTGTGGCAGCTCGACGTGGCATGGACTCAACAAATCGTTAAAATTCACACACACAAATATTGGGCCATGCTGCCTCTATAGCTGTCCATAATTGTGAAAAAGTTGCCGATGCAGGACTTTTTGATCGAACTGAACTCTTGAGTATGTCCCATAAATGTAGGATGTGATTCACGTCCGGCGAGCTGGTTTGCCAGATCATTCGCTTGGATTGTCCAGGATGTTCTTCAAATCAATCGCGAACAACTGTGGCCTTTTGACATGGCGCATTGTCATCTATAAAAATTCCAACGCTGTTTGGGAACATGAGGTCCATGACTTGCTGTAAATGGTCTCCAAGTAGCCAAACTTAACCATTTCCAGTCAATGATCGGTTCAGTTGGACCAGACGACCGAGTCTATTCCACATAAAAACAACCCATACCATTATGGAGCCCCTACCACCTTGTACAGTACCTTGTTGACAATTTGAGTCCAGGGCTTCGTGGGATCTGCGCTACATTCAAACCCTACCATCAGCTCTTACCAACTGAAATCGGCGCTAATTTAACCAGGTCATGGTTTTCCAGTCATCTAGGGCTCAATCGACATGGTCACGAGCCCAGGAGAAATGCTACAGGCGATGGGGTGCTGTCAGCAATGGCCATAGCCATTAACGCCAAATTTGGCCGCATTGTCCTAATTGATATGTTCGGCGTACGTCAAACATGGATTTCTGACGTCATTTCGCGTAGCGCTGCTTGTCTATTAGCATTGGCAACTCTACGCTACGCTGCTGTCTCGGTCGTTAAATGAAGGCTGTTAGTCACGGCATTGTCTGTGGTGAGAAGTAGTGTCTGGAGTTTGGTATGCTCGGCACACACTTGATATTGTGGATCTCGGAATACTGGACTCCCTGACGATTTCCGAAATGAAATGCGTCTAGCTCCAACAACTATTCCACGTTCAAAGTCTGTTAATTCCTGACGCGCAGCCATAACCACGTTGGAAACGTTTTCACATGGATCACCTGAGTACAAACGACATTGCCAATGCACTGCCCTTACAGACCTTGAATAAGCGATACTACCGTCATCTGTATATATGCATATCAC
Source organism: Schistocerca piceifrons (assembly GCF_021461385.2). Lineage (NCBI taxonomy): Eukaryota > Metazoa > Arthropoda > Insecta > Orthoptera > Acrididae > Schistocerca > Schistocerca piceifrons. The sequence continues at coordinate 741,106,595 of NC_060149.1, forward strand.
TGTCCCATGATTTTTATCATCTCAGTGTATGTGTATCCCACTTTGTTGGTTGGTTGATTTGGCGGAGGGAACAAAACAGCAAAGTACTGGTTCCATTGGATTAGAGAAGGATGAGGAAGGAAGTCGGCCGTGCCCTTTTGAAAGGAAACATCCCAGCATTTGTCTGAAGTGATTTAGGAAAGTCACGGAAGACTTAAATCAGGATGGCTGGATGCGGGTTTGAACCGTCGTCTTCCCGAATACATGTCCAGTGTGCTAACCACTGCGCCACATCGCTGGCTGGCTGCGTGTAGTGTTGTTTATGTGAAAGCGAACGAAATTTTTTCTAAATACTTACGAATCATGTAACTAAAGATGGACTTGGATACCAGCCCAATATTTAGCTAGTGGGATGTGGGAAACTGCCTAAAAACCACATCCAGGTTGGGCGGCACACTGACACCCTTTGTTAATCCTCCGAGGGGATTAGATCGGGAACGGCGCACCTCCTAGTCCCGGAAGAAGCGTATTAACACACACGGCTATACGGGTGGGTGTACTATACAAATTGTACTTTGATGAATTGATGAGATTATAAAAAATTTTTAAATATTTTTTTAAAATTTCTCTTTCCTTTTATAGCGACTAACTGTTTATGGTGGTCCATAATAATAGACTACACGAAAAAATATAAAAAAATCTTATTACATCTGTAGGGGTTCCGGATTTTACGGATCTTACATCAGCTTGATCCATAACGACCTTCCGATATACAGGGTGTTACAAAAAGGTACGGCCAAACTTTCAGGAAACATTCCTCACACACAAATAAAGAAAAGATGTTATGTGGACATGTGTCCGGAAACGCTCATTTTAGTTTCGACATTCCAACGTGATCAAATTGTAAATTTTCGCAATCAACATGTGTGGGCTGACGTGAATCTGCACGCAATTGTGCAATCACGTCACAACACAGATTTTCTGTGAACGTTTGGGCAGCCATTGTTGGTGATGTCTTGATTGGGCCCCATGTTCTTCCACCTACGCTCAATGGAGCACGTTATCATGATTTCATACGGGATACTCTACCTGTGCTGCTAGAACATGTGCCTTTACAAGTACGACACAACATGTGGTTCATGCACGATGGAGCTCCTGCACATTTCAGTCGAAGTGTTCGCACGCTTCTCGACAACAGATTCGGTGAGCGATGGATTGGTAGAGGCGGACCAATTCCATGGCCTCCACGCTCTCCTGACCTCAACCCTCTTGACTTTCATTTATGGGGCATTTGAAAGCTCTTGTCTACGCAACCCGGGTACCAAATGTAGAGACTCTTCGTGCTCGTATTGTGGACGGCTGTGATACAATACGCCATTCTCCAGGGCTGCATCAGCGCATCATGGATTCCATGCGACGGAGGGTGGATGCATGTATTCTCGCTAACGGAGGACGTTTTGAACATTTCCTGTAACAAAGTGTTTGAAGTCACGCTGGTACGTTCTGTTGCTGTGTGTTTCCATTCCATGATTAATGTGATTTGAAGAGAAGTAATAAAATGAGCTCTAACATGGAAAGTAAGCGTTTCCTGACGCATGTCCACATAACATATTTTCTTTCTTTGTGTGTGATTAATGTTTTCTGAAAGTTTGGCCGTACCTTTTTGTAACACCCTGTAGTATGAGGTCCTCAGAAAATAATAATTACATTATATCAACAAAAAGCAATTGCAGTTAATCTCATGTACTGAAAACTAACAAAACAATATCTACCAATATATGGACAGGCATGAACAAACAAGTTAAAGTGAAACGAATTTTGGAGACGAACCGAGCGGGTGGTTAATGATATGGTAAAAATCCCATTTACTAAGTGAACGGCAAGTTTCAGCGCAGGAAGGGATAAGGCCAGAACAATACATTATTCCTTTCAAGGTAAATAAGGCCGGGACAGAGGGAAAGTGGCTGCCCGTCATTAACAGGGCTAGGTTGCGACCCAGCAAGAAAAATAAAAATGTATTCACCTCTAGCGAAACGGTGACTGGCTGAAGTCATACTTGGCGACGTAGACGCGACACGGTGGGGAGATTACCATTGTACCGTAGGTCTCTAGAAGAGCGTAGCGGCCGGCCGTGGTGGTCTAGTGGTTCTAGGCGCGCAGTCCGGAACCGCGCGACTGCTACGGTCGCAGGTTCGAATCCTGCCTCGGGCATGGATGTGTGTGATGTCCTTAGGTTAGTTAGGTTTAAGTAGTTCTAAGTTCTAGGGGACTGATGACCAAAGTAGTTAAGTCCCATAGTGCTCAGAACCATTTGAACCATTTTTGAAGAGCGTAGCGTTCCAAAGGATTGAAAAAGGGAACAGGTCATCCCGGTTTTCAAGAAGGGACGTCGAACAGATGTGCAGAACTATAGACCTATATCTCTAATGTCGATCAGTTGTAGAATTTTGGAACACGTATTATGTTCGAGTATAATGACTTTTCTGGAGACTAGAAATCTACTCTGTAGGAATCAGCATGGGTTTCGAACAAGACGGTCGTGTGAAACCAAGCTCGCGCTATTCGCCCCGAGACTCAGAGGGCCATAGACACGGGTTCCCAGGTAGATGCCGTGTTTCTTGACTTCCGCAAGGCGTTCGATACAGTTCCCCACAGTCGTTTAATGAACAAAGTAAGAGCATATGGACTAGACCAATTGTGTGATTGGATTGAAGAGTTCCTAGATAACAGAACGCAGCATGTCATTCTCAATGGAGAGAAGTCTTCCGAAGTAAGAGTGATTTCAGGTGTGCCGCAGGGGAGTGTCATAGGAGCGTTGCTATTCACAATATACATAAATGACCTTGTGGATGACATCGGAAGTTCACTGTGGCTTTTTGCAGATGATGCTGTGGTGTATAGAGAGGTTGTAACAATGGAAAATTGTACTGAAATGCGGGAGGATCTGCAGCGAATTGACGCATGGTGCAGGGAATGGCATTGAATCTTAATGTAGACAAGTGTAATGTGCTGCGAATACATAGAAAGATAGATCCCTCATCATTTAGCTACAAAATAACAGGTCAGCAACTGGAAGCAGTTAATTCCATAAATTATCTGGGAGTACGCATTAACAGTGATTTAAAATGGAATGATCATATAAAGTTGATCGTCGGTAAAGCAGATGCCAGACTGAGATTCATTAGAAGAATCCTAAGGAAATGCAATCCGAAAACAAAACAAGTAGGTTACAGTACGCTTGTGCACCCACTGCTTGAATACTGCTCAGCAGTGTGGGATCCGTACCAGATAGGGTTGATAGAAGAGAGAGAGAAGATCCAACGGAGAACAGCGCGCTTCGTTACAGGATCATTTAGTAATCGCGAAAGCGTTACGAAGATGATAGATAAACTTCAGTGGAAGACTCTGCAGGAGAGACGCTCAGTAGCTCGGTACGGGCTTTTGTTAAAGTTTTGAGAACATACCTTCACCGAAGAGTCAAGCAGTATATTGCTCCCTCCTACGTATATCTCGCGAAGAGACCATGAGGATAAAATCAGAGAGATTAGAGCCCACACAGAAGCATACCGACAATCCTTCTTTCCAAGAACAATACGAGACTGGAATAGAAGGGGGAACCGATAGAGGTACTCAGGGTACCCTCCGCCACACACCGTCAGGTGGCTTGCGGAGTATGGATGTAGATGTAGATATAAAAGCATTTTGAGACCTAAAATTTCTAGCTCTCTCTTTCGTCTCACGGCGGATCGCACAAGGGTGTGGAAATAAGTGAGGGCGTTGGGAGCTTTGCTTTCTGGAAAGTGAAGACGATACGCTTCACGTATCGTGGCGTCAGATAGCAAAGCGGTAGTTAATTATTCCTGCCGGAATTTTTGCGGGCAAAAAAATTGTGCACGTCCCTCCAACCCATAGAGAGTGTGCAATAGCCAATATTTCGACTAGGCAAAGATTAACGTTCTATGGAATGCAGGAAAGTTGCGACTTAGTGAATTCAGTCAAGGCTAGAGTAGGGAATTAGCGTTTCAGAGCCAGCACTGAGACAACGCCAGTGCAGAAGCCGCTTGGTGAAGTACCATCGCGCATTAGACCACAGTAAATGCTGAGTCTAGATTTTGCTCACTCCAACTTGCGTACGCTTTGACCATTGAATATCAAAAGCTAGAATAATAACCTACCGTCGCATTGAGTACATGAGAATTTTTTCATTGGTTCAAAAAGTAAATTTATTCTCCTCCAGCTCAGTGCATTGACCAGCTATGACAGTGCAGATTTAAATGATCTGATGAGAATTTTTAATAATCATTCATTCCTGAGATAAAAAATTTTCATGTGTAGAGATAACGATTTTAATAATAGTCATTTCAATATGTCCAAGAATTAAATATTTTGTTGTTGTGTGTCAAAAGTAATTGAACATGATTGTTGTTTATCACTTGACCCCTGAAAGCAACAGTTGATAAATTATATGTAGCATAAAACGGGGAATAGCTGTGTTGTCTTCCTAGAGTAGACCCCAAACTTCCACTTTTATTAATTCATGCATTCTAGGTACGTGACAGCAGCATTTCTGATGATTTTTGTTATGACTCGCACCTGATATTAGCTGTCTTACAGGGCCAGGGTCATATTTATTTAGAATGTCTGTTTGACACCCTGGGCATGAGAAGACATTTCAGATGTTTTGTCCATCTGCGCACTAACTAGTAAGCTAAGATTACACGCATTAGTACACTCACTGTGCAGATACAAAGATCAGACATATGGCACAGCGGTAACTTTACTTTATTGTTACGCTGTTGTTATTCGCCGACGATACGAGAGCACTCACCACAGTAGTTGTATGTATTAGGCTACAGTGTCGGCTACCGCCTTCACCATGCTGTTATACCAGGGTGTCCCAGCTATCTTATCCACCCAAAATATCTCTGGAACAATAACAGCTATTGGAAAACGGCTTTCACCGGTATCAATGTAGGGCTGGGGTCCATGAATGTACATATTTGGAAACATTCTAAAACGAAAGAATATGTGCTTTTTAACACGAACTTATGTTTTTTTAAATGGACCTCCTATATTTTTTCTTCAGAAATCCATAGCATGACAAAGCACATACACAATGGCGTTGATTGCATCGCAATATTCCCATTACATCCCGAGATATTAAGACGCGAAGTTGACGCTTGAAACACCCGACATGCGCTGCTAGCGCACGTCCTGAGGCTCAGGCGTGAACCCCATGCTGCCCGTAATCGCGATGTGATTGACATGCGTAATCACACTTCCATACTTATCAAGAGGTCCGAAACGAATAATACGGTCTGCTACCATCCTGCATTAACGTCGTACATTCCAGCAGGTATTTATCCCATAGGTTAGGGGTGATGCGGTTCTGTAACATATCTGTGTACCGCAACGTTAGTCACAAAGTTAACTTCGCTTATCGTTAATCCGTTACTAAAAAGGTAATACCGTTCAAAGTTAAAACTTTACTTTACTGTAGATCTAGCGCAAGTGACAGTTAATCATTCCCTCGTAATAGTAAAATTCATGTTGATGGTTTTAGTGAAACGAGCAAGTGGACTAAAAGTTTTACCGCTGTTTAGGTAAAAATGTTTTGATTTGGGAAGTTCAGGTAGGACATAGAAGATGAATGTAAACATGTTTAACCAGTTAGTTTTATTATCACATAATTATCAATGTTATGTTTATCTAATGCCTTAAATGACAAATTGTTGCAAACAAAAGTTTCTTAACATCACTGGGTAAAATGGCCCTTTGTAGAAACTTCCACTGTGATACCAGCACTACATACTAAACATAGCGTTCACATCTCATGCTCAAAGTGATGCCCATTGGCTTGCATACATAGGGTCACTCTGCGGATGAAGGATGTCCTACTTCGTGCTACTGTTTCCTCTTTTATGGCTGTACAAGCATCAATAATGCGTTGCTTCATGTCCTCTGGTGTTGTTGGTTCATGTTGGTAAACAGCATCCTTCACTGCTCCCCAAAGAAAATAATCCAGCGGTGTAAGGTCCGGAGATCGGGCAAGCCACTTAACTGGACCACCTCGTCCAATCCACCTACCAGGGAACTTACAGTTCAGAAGTCGTCGTGCTCGTAAGGCGTTATGTGCAGGGCATCCGTCATGCTGATACCACGTGACCATTCTCCGGTTCAGAGGTACGGTGTCCAAGAGAACAGGAAGATTGTGTCGTATAAATCTGGAGTATTGTCTGCCATTTTGAATGCCATTTATAAAGAAAGGTCCGATAATGGTATCTCCGATAATCCCACACCAAACATTAACTTTCCACGGACGTTGATGCTCTACCTGACGGAGCCATTTTGGATTGTCTGCGGACCAATAATGCATATTCCTCATATTGACAATTCCTTTGTTGGAGAATGATGCCTCGTCGGTAAAGAGACATCTGCAAATAAATTTGAATTAGTCAGAAGTTTTTGCTGAGTCCACCGACAAAATGTTACCCTATTACGGAAGTCATTTCCATGAAGATCCTGGTGTAAATGAACATGGTAAGGATGAAATTTATAACGTTTAAGAATACGCTGTGCACTTGATTTCGACACACCAACTTCACGTTCAATTTGACCTGTTCTGATTTGAGGATTCACAGCTATGGTAGCGAGCACAGCAACTTCAGCACGTTCATCTGTGCGTGTTCTAGGACGATGTCGAGGTCTTGGATTTAAGCTTCCCGTTTCACGTAGACGAGATGTGAGACGACTAAACATCCGGCGCGATGGCGATGGCTTGTCAGGGAATCGTCTTCTGTACAGTCGTTCTGCCTGAACAGCATTTCGTCCACCTACACCAGGGTACAGTACAGGTATGTAGAGTAGGGTAGAAAACAGACATATTAACTTAATAATCATAATGTTCGCTAACAGTACTATCATCAAACAAGCAATCTCATAACGGATTTCCCGTCAACGTACATTCTCCATAGATCAGCAGCATTTCTACCATATCTTCATGTGTGTACATTATATTGTGCAGTATAAGTTCCACAACACAACGGTTATTCACAATGTGTACTACCTCCGTGCCGTCACTAGATTACTCTGTTGCACGACTACACTGGCAAGCGGTGTACTGCACGCCAAAGCAACAACAAATGGGATGCTCGGAGGGTGGTGGAGTACAGGAGTTTGCATGCGTCGCAAATCATAAACAAGGCGAAGTGGTAACTGTGGCAGTATTGGGAACTACGTTGGACACTTGACTAGGTAGAGCCAGGCCCTGCGCGACAGGCACAATGGGTCATATAACGCATTAGATAAACCTTATTTTGGGTGTGCAGGATAAATAAGACAACCTGACGGGTGTACACCGATCGGTACTGGTTCATATTGTGTACGTAGATACGTAAAACGTGCAAGAGGGAAACCATTATGTGCTTATGAGAGTTGATAGCAGCAGGCCGTATTATTCGTTTCGGACCTCTTGATAAGTATGGAGGTGTGATTACACATGTCAATCACATCGCGATTACGGGCAGCATGGGGTTCACGCCTGAGCCTCAGGACGTGCTCTAGAAGCGCATGTCGGGTGTTTCAAGCGTCAACTTCGCGTCTCAATATCTCGGGATGTAATGGGAATATTGCGATGCAATCAACGCCATTGTGTATGTGCTTTGTCATGCTATGGATTGCTGAAGAAAAAATATAGGAGGTCCATTTAAAAAAAAACACAAGTTTGTGTTAAAAAACACATATGCTTTCGTTTTAGAATGTTTCCAAATATGTACATTCATGGGCCCCAGCCCTACATTGATACCGGTGAAAGTCGTTTTCCAATAGCTGTTATTGTTCCAGAGATATTTTGGGTGTACAAGATAGCTGGGACACCCTGTACTAGTGTCGATAAATTTCTGGTTGTTTCCAGTTGGTGGTAGTATAATTACAGCAACAAAAATATATTTTCATAAGAATACATTGTATTTAAAAAGCGCGTGTGTTTTTTTGCTTTGAATACATTCACGTCGGTCGCATGGAACTTACGATGTCAAATGTCAGTATTCAGTGTATCTTGATAGACACTATTGATATTATGACAGCTTATACATTTCCTGTAATAAATCATCAACGGACGAAGTTATCTCAAAATAGCTTTCTCCAGTCTTAAGAACCCAAGAATCTGTATCTGGCGACAGGAAAGAAAAGAGTCCTGGTTTGGATGAAATGATGCATAGAAGAAATTGAGTTTCCGCAAAATCAAACTCACTACATTCTGCCAAAATCCCGTTTAACGCTGTTTCAAAAGTTTAAGTGATTTTGCTACGCGTTTGGACAGTCACCACTGGGAATGCTGGGTTTGAGACGTGAATGCTGACTTTATACGTACGAATACTTAATGTATCGCAAATTAATGAATGATAACAAATATTTTTCGCAAAAAATAATTTCGACAACTGGCAGTGCATGCTTAAGAAGATCGTGATTAAGTCACGAGACAATCTAAAAAGTTATCTTATTTGCTTGTTGTTCACATCACCTCACTAATTACCGAAAGATAATTATCTGTGATGGGTGGTTCAAAACGGTTCAAATGCCTCTGAGCACTATGGGACTTAACATCTGAGGTCATCAGCCCCCTACAACTTAGAACTACTTAAACCCAACTAACGTAAGGACATCACACACATCCATGCTGAGGCAGGATTCGAAGCTGCGACCGTAGCGGTCGCACGGTCCCAGACTGAAGCGCCTAGAACCGCTCGGCCACACCGGCCAGCCGGTGATGGGTGGAAAATGACGGGAAGAGAGAGACATAAAAAAGTAATTGTTCATTTATTTGAATATAAATTTACAATGTAGCACTTTGTCTAATTTTTAAAACCACCAAAAATTGACGGTTAATGCCACAAGCACGAGAAACTTTTATTTAAGCTAATAACGTAGTGGATTTTTTGAAAATACTTCATTTATTCGGTTGTCACACATTAAGTAAAATCACTCAAACCCGGAGAGTGAGGGGAAAATATTCATACAGCTGACGTGAACGGAGAGACTAGTTTTATTCGGTTGTTTCATTGGGCGGTCACGGAAATTTATCCACGGTAAGCAAGAATGTAAAATGGCCGTTTTTGAAATAAATGAGTCGGCAGTTCCGAGACGTTTAAGGCCAAAAGAACTAGGTGATAGAAGAACCTTATTTTATACAAGAGAACTGATGGTTGCGTACGGTGTATGAGAATCCTGAACTGAATTTAAACTCTGTGCGTCAGAGTCCAACTGGGGATGGGATGGGATTGCAAATACATCCTCTTGCCCCCTCCCGCTCCCTTGCGGTCGCCTACGGTTGGTTCAACTGGAAAAAAAAAAAAAACTGACTGACCGAAAAGAAATCTACCGCCCAATCTGTTGTTTAAAATAGTCTGTTGCCCTTCACTGCCTGACGGGCAGTGCGCGTAAATGGACTGGCAGTGTACTGGAGTGACGAGGGTCGCCGTGTGGAATGTAAACCAGGACAGGTGGCTTCGCCAGCTGCTGGCGGCGGCGGGAGAAGGCGACGCAACAATGGAAGCGGGCGGGCGCCATGAGGCAGCCACCGGAGCGTGGCGCTGCGCCTTGTCTCAGTCGATAATTCGCACGCACAAAATGGTGGCCGCCCACGCGCCGCTGCGGCTCGCTCCCTGGCGTAGCAGCAGCATTGCGACGTGAGCTCAGCTGCCGTTGGACTTTAGTCGTCCCCTCTCGCCATCCGCACTGGTCGCCTCAATGGATATGGACCACGCGGGCTACCATCGACATAACGCAATCACAGAAAGCGGAATCATTTCTGGTGTAACAGGATCGCTTACAGTAGGTGCGCAGTGCGTGCGTGGACGCAGCCGGCAGAATTATGTCTGGTGCCGTATTCTGTGTCTTTAGGAAAAATGTACATAGTTCCATGGGTTTGTTTATAAGTAGCTTCTCTGTTACCAGTCACGATTTTCTTTTATTTGCTTTTTTACGTAATATTGTTATTCTCGACGTATGCTGTGCACAGTAAAAAAAATGGAAATGAACGTATGGCATCGTTGGCCGGGAGACCGCTATTCGGGGAAGTTCGGCCGCCAAGTGCAAGTCTTATTTCATTCGACGCCACATTGGGTGACTTGAGCGCCCGTGATGAGGATGAAATGATGACGACAACACAACACCCAGTCCCTGAGCGGAGAAAGTCTCCAACCCGGCCGGGAATCGAACCTGGGGCCGCTTGCATGGGAGGCGAGCACGTTACCACCCAGCTAAGCAGGCGCACTGTGCACATTAAATTGTGTGCGATGTTTAACATGTGTGACACTCTCCACAATTGCACCTTAAGAAAAATGCAAATATATGTGCTTCCAAATTTCGCCACTAACTATATATAAAGATCGACAGTCAACTAATAATTGCGGTTTTTTTATACATTGCTGTAAAGTCAACAGAAGAAAGAAGAACCTTACGCATCAAAAATGTTACGGCATAGCGCACAGAGAACAACGCACTTAAAAATGGAAATACTTTCCCGAGACGCGTCGCATAAAATGCAAATAAGTGCCCTCCTAAATTATCCAGTATTAATCCTTAAAATATAAACATTGAAAAGTGATTCATGGTGTTTTTTAAAAAAATTTACGCATATTTTAACTTTAATAATGGATCTAAGTTCAAAAAATGGTTCAAATGGCTCTGAGCACTATGGGACTTAACATCTATGGTCATCAGTCCCCTAGAACTTAGAACTACTTTAACCTAACTAACCTAAGGACATCACACAACACCCAGTCATCACGAGGCAGAGAAAATTCCTGACCCCGCCGGGAATCGAACGCGGGCGTGGGAAGCGAGAACGCTACGGCACGACCACGAGCTGCGGACATCTAAGTTCAGAATTGAACATTGAATTCACGCTGAAATGTGATAAGACAGAATTAATGTTCTGAATTAACGTTCAGAACAACCACAACGTGATGGATGAAATTGATGAATAGATATCACGTTTCCAATATCGCGTTTAATTTTAGTTAACAAGAGTCTCAGATCTCTCATTCGAGTATCTGAAGTATGTTTCTTTCCTTGTAAAGAAGTCGCACCTCCAGACTAAAAACACGTTCTACCAAATATGATATTGGGGATGAAACAAGAAGCTTCTTAATCTCCCTCCATACTGTAGCATATCGACCAGGGATATCTTTCTGCAACCAAAAGATAAGACTTCTTAAACTTTAGTTTCAACTGAAAAGCATTTTGTACCTCAACTAGTTCTTTCTCCAAAGCTCCCAATTCTGCTGTATCTGAAAGTGGATTTATCATCCAACCTGGAAATCCATCTAAAGGAGATCGTTAAACTGTCCTGTCATTTCTTTATGCAACACGCCCAAATGATCAAAGTAAACTAACATATCATCAGCAAGAATTCTACTCTTTTCATCTGACTCCGATAGGCTTGAAAATCGGTATAATTCTCGATGGCTTAGGTTTCTCTTGAACAAAAACGACTCCAAAACAAATGTTAAGATCACAGATTTGGCTTTGATAAGTCTGAATTCATTATCTTACAAGTGGACCTAAATTTTACAAACAGATCTGAAAGGCCTGCAACATCATGCCTAATTGCTTCTCGTTTTTCACTGAGCAAAAACTCCGCAACAATATCAGAGAGGTCTTAAATCCTTCTAACACAGATACCTTTCGACAGCCAATGAATTTCTGTATGAAGCAGCAAACTCTCACCACGGATATGTCTATCACTGCGAGCTTGGGATTTCATTTTATTCAGTGCAGTGATGACAGTTTGAAACGAGTTGTGTAAGTCGTTACTTACGTTTTTCGCCACAACTTGACTGCGATGAACGACACAGTGAACTGTAAAAGTACCCACTATAGTTTTCTTCAAATACGCAGTTCCGCAAGAAAGTGTCTACCTAAGTAGGATTTCCTCTTCTCTGAAGAATTACTCAATAACACCACATATTGATTCTCCTTTAGCGTGTATGTCTAGCAACTTTGCAAATAATAAATCCCGAACCAAGCCTTCATCCTTCATAAAACTCACATAAGTTGTAAGTAAAGATTCATACCCTGGTGTAATCCTGTAGCTGTAATGCAAAATCTGTCGTTCTTAGCACAGAGCATTACGTCTCTTCTATGTTATAAGCCGTTTCAGCTATGCATCTTTGTAAGGTCTTAATTATGTAGTGTGGTGTCCTGTGTAAAACAATCTGTAGAACGTCATTAACGTTTCAAGGAGTCCGTCACCTATTGTATGCGGTTACCCGGACTTAGCTGTCAACAATAAAATGTTGTTTGCTGCAAGCTAATCGTCATTATTTTGTTGTAAGCCGTATCGAAACATGTTTCTAAAGAGAGGCGTTACTTAAATTTATTTCAGAGGGACTTAAAGAAACTTAAATCCATGTTTGAACTCCATAAAAATCTTTGCCTCTGTATTCTTACGACTACAGTCTACAGTTATCAGCATTTGCCATTCCGCGAAAAAAAAATCGTTTACGTTTGGGCTCCGAGTCTTAATAAATTTAAAAATATAGTCCTATATATCCAGTAGGCTATTAGACCAATAATACAGTTTTGGAACCTGCCTGATGAATGACCTTGAAACGAACGTTAATAAATCATAATGTTCTTAAACTCTGCCTATAATACACTTGTCATAAAAGAAAACTGCACAGACAAAGACCAGGCGCATTGCAGTCATTTTTTGCAGGCAGGTAGATGGTAAAACACATACTTTCAACTTTAGAGAACCAACATGTATTACGCTACACAATCACAGAGGTACATGCTAGAACGACGTCGGACCCCCATTGATGTGAACACAAGGCTACAGACGAGGCTGGATGGAGTTCTGCAGGTCTCGGATTTAGTCCTGTGATGCTACATCCCGTTCCGTTTGTACCTGAACGCAAAGATCGCACACAGTGCTGGATGGAGGTGGAGTCCTGATAACATGCTCCACAGCGTCCCACACATTCTCGATCGAGCGATGTGGTTGGCCACGGCAGGGTATCCACGGCTGCAACGTGGCTGCCGTGTGAGGACGAGATTTGTCCTGTAGAAATGGAGCATGGGCGTGGGAGTTCACGAATAGCAGAGCTACCGGTTACAGAACATCATCAACGTATCTTACAACTAGTATCGACAGCACTGGAGAGATTTATACCAAATAAATTAACAAGAGACGGAACTGACCCTCCATGGTACACAAACATTTCAGAAAACTATTGCAAAATCAACGGAAAAAGCATGCCAAACTTAAAACAACGCAAAATTCCCAGGATTGGTGAAATTTAATGCTAACTTCAGTGTGAAATGCTGTTAATAGTTCCACAACGAAACTGTGTCTCGAAATATGGCAGAAAATAGAAAGAGATTCTAGTTGTACGTAAAGTACACCAGTGGCAACACGCAATCAATACCTCCGCTGCGTTATAGCTTCGCTAATGTCACCGATAACAGTGCCACTGAAGTGGAGTTACTAAATGCGGTTATCCGAAATTCCTTCACCAAACAACACGAAGTAAATATTCCAGAATTCAAATTTTCAAATGTGTTGTAAGACGTCGTGGTCTCCTGACATGTCCGCCCTCACAATCATATTCCGCACATCAAGACGCTTCATTTGAACCCAAACTCGATAAGATAAAGTCAATGTTGTATGAATTCATGCAAACGATACGCAAATAACAAGTGCGCACTGGGGTTGAGATACTCGGGGCTGGTGTACACACAAACATTCAAGACACGACGGTCACAAGAGCTTTTAGTTCGGGAGAGGCGGACCGCACACCGAGAGGCCAGTCCATTCAGAGGACGATTCAGCCTATCTATGTTGGATGGCAACCGCCTGTGGAGCGGACAGCGTTTGCCCGATTGAAAGGGGAGAACGATCCCGTGTTCAGCTTAAAAGCAAATTCTGCTACATTGTGTGGGAGCGCCCAGCCTACACATTCTTTACAAACATAGCACGCAGTTTCAGAGGTTTTCTCAGGGAGACAGCAAACGCCAAACGCCGATGCTACAGATTTCATTCTCCCATTGTAGAAGAGCAATGCTGATTGGCAGACGATATTGCTGACGCCTTGAGCTGAAGGAGTAATGGAAGAGACCAAAAGATATACCCCTTCACATCTGGTGTGGAGAGGGGACGTTCCGTTGTCGCTCTTGGAGCGAGAACACGAAACGAGAGCATGTGAGCTTGTACGTGTACTCAAAGAGCGAGGAACAAGTCTCTCCTCAGTACTTCACTGGGAGAGCACCTCTGTCAAGAGCGAATCGGAGTGCAACTCTATACTGAGTCCTTGCGATTAAGCGTCGTTCACTGTGTTGGCCGCCACACTTATTGTGTGGTGCGAACAGACAGGGTTGTAGCTGAACGCCTGTGAGCGAATTTTTGAGTGACATCGCGGTGGACTGGTTATCTGACTGGTATACCACGCCAGTAGTTAGACTAGGGGCGAATAGAAGTCCTTGACTTCATCAAGGCGTAGGGAGAGTTTGATTGGCGAAGGTCAATCCAGATAGAATGAGAGTTATCTTATTTGTCAGCAGCGAGTGGCACAGACAGCAGTCATCGCAGCTTACGGTATTGTGCGCTACAGCTCTTGCGAGCCCCACATTTCCTCCACAACAGTACACTTCACTGCATTTCATACAGGGTGTTTCAAAAATGACTGGTATATTTGAAACGGCAATAAAAACTAAACGAGCAGCGATAGAAATACACCGTTTGTTGCAATATGCTTGGGACAACAGTACATTTTCAGGCGGACAAACTTTCGAAATTACAGTAGTTACAATTTTCAACAACAGATGGCGCTGCAAGTGATGTGAAAGATATAGAAGACAACGCAGTCTGTGGGTGCGCCATTCTGTACGTCGTCTTTCTGCTGTAAGCGTGTGCTGTTCACAACGTGCAAGTGTGCTGTGGACAACATGGTTTATTCCTTAGAACAGAGGATTTTTCTGGTGTTGGAATTCCACCGCCTAGAACACAGTGTTGTTGCAACAAGACGAAGTTTTCAACGGAGGTTTAATGTAACCAAAGGACCGAAAAGCGATACAATAAAGGATCTGTTTGAAAAATTTCAACGGACTGGGAACGTGACGGATGAACGTGCTGGAAAGGTAGGGTGACCGCGTACGGAAACCACAGAGGGCAACGCGCAGCTAGTGCAGCAGGTGATCCAACAGCGGCCTCGGGTTTCCGTTCGCCGTGTTGCAGCTGCGGTCCAAATGACGCCAACGTCCACGTATCGTCTCATGCGCCAGAGTTTACACCTCTATCCATACAAAATTCAAACGCGGCAACCCCTCAGCGCCGCTACCATTGCTGCACGAGAGACATTCGCTAACGATATAGTGCACAGGATTGATGACGGCGATATGCATGTGGGCAGCATTTGGTTTACTGACGAAGCTTATTTTTACCTGGACGGCTTCGTCAATAAACAGAACTGGCGCATATGGGGAACCGAAAAGCCCCATGTTGCAGTCCCATCGTCCCTGCATCCTCAAAAAGTACTGGTCTGGGCCGCCATTTCTTCCAAAGAAATCATTGGCCCATTTTTCAGATCCGAAACGATTACTGCATCTCGCTATCTGGACATTCTTCGTGAATTTGTGGCGGTACAAACTGCCTTAGACGACACTGCGAACACCTCGTGGTTTATGCAAGATGGTGCCCGGCCACATCGCACGGCCGACGTCTTTAATTTCCTGAATGAATATTTCGATGATCGTGTGATTGCTTTGGGCTATCCGAAACATACAGGAGGCGGCGTGGATTGGCCTCCCTATTCGCTAGACATGAACCCCTGTGACTTCTTTCTGTGGGGACACGTGAAAGACCAGGTGTACCGCCAGAATCCAGAAACAATTGAACAGCTGAAGCAGTACATCTCATCTGCATGTGAAGCCATTCCGCCAGACACGTTGTCAAAGGTTTCGGGTAATTTCATTCAGAGACTACGCCATATTATTGCTACGCATGGTGGATATGTGGAAAATATCGTACTATAGAGTTTCCCAGACCGCAGCGCCATCTGTTGTTGACAATTGTAACTACTGTAATTTCGAAAGTTTGTCTGCCTGAAAATGTACTGTTGTCCCAAGCATATTGCAACAAACGGTGTATTTCTATCGCTGCTCGTTTAGTTTGTATTCCCGTTTCAAATATACCGGTCATTTTTGAAACACCCTGTACACGACAGCCTCGACCGTACCTAGCAAAATTCTAACGGATAATTATTCAAGTTGAGTAGGCACGGCTCTCAGCCATTCTGCCAAGTCAATAACAATCTTAAACTTTGTATAGAAATTTCATTAGCGCATCCTATCCCTAAGAGGTAACTTCACATTCCGAAAAGAACCCGGAAATAACTTGTTCAGTTCATAACTAAAAGTGCCATTGTGATTTCTCAGAATTTTTGCAAAATAAATTATAATTTTCGTTAGTTTCATGTTTTTGTTACACTAACTAGCACTACTCAGTACCCAAGAATCCCACTAGTTACGTAAGACATTTTGTGAATTTTTGTTTCATTTCCTTACAGCGGACGACTCCAGAAGATATTTATTGCTGAAAGTTTTTCAGGCATTTCTCTTTAGAACATTAGGAGCGTCTGTCTGACTTCTGTAGTAGTGTGGAGGTGGAAATTGCATCTTGCAGGAGCCACAGGGTAAAGGTTACATCTCAGATTAATCCTTTGCGCAGAATGACAGAATAGCACCCACACGCTCACAGTGTGTGAATTCCTGAAGGACCAAATTGCTGATGTCATCGGTCCCTAGACTAGCACACTACTTAAACTAACTTATGCTAATAACAACACACATACCCACGCCCGAGGGAGGACTCGAACCTCCGGCGGGAGGGGCCGCGCAATCCGTGACACGTCGCCTCAAACCGCGCGGCCGCTCCGTGCGGCATTTCAGGATTCGAATCAAGACCAGCTGCCAACATGATTAACTTAGAAGTGGATATCCTCGGTTTGGCGAAGAAGCTTAAATCACCTCATAAAGGACAGTCTTCTGGTCCAGATTGCAACAGAATATGCTGATATACTGTAATAGCTCCGTACTTAACAACTTAACAATCATACAGGTATACAACGAAAGATCCATACTTAAAGACTGGAAAGTTGCACAGGTCACACCAGTACTCAAGAAAGAAGTAATTCGACGAATTACTGACCTATATCACTGACGTCGATTTGCAGTAAGATTTAGGAACATATACTGTGTTCGAACATTATGAATTAAATCACGGAAAACAAGCTGTTGACACACAGTCAGCACGGATACAGGAAATATTGTTCTCGTGAAAGGCAACTAGCTCTTTATTCTCGCAAAGTACTGAGTGCTATCGATAGGCGATTTCAAGTTAATTCCATATCTATAGATTTCCGAAAGGCTTCTGACACCGTTCTTCACAAGCGGCTTCTGATCAAACTGTGTGTCTACTGAGTACCATCTCACTAGTACGACTGGATTAGTAATTTCCTGTCAGAAAGGTCACAGTTCGTCGTAATTGATAGGAAGTCGTAGAGTAAAATAGACGTGATCTCTGGCGTTCCCCAAGGAAGTGCCATAGACCCTCTGCTGTTGCTAATTTATATAAACGATTTAGGAGACAATCTTAGCAGTCTTATAACATTGTTTGCAGATGATGCTCTCGTTTACCGTGTAGTAAACTCATCAAAAGTTTAAAACAAATCGTAAAATGATTCAGACAAGATAACTGTAGGGTGCGAAAAGTGGAAAATTGGACATTTGTGAGAATGTCTTATGGGACCAAACTGCTGAGGTCATTGGTCCCTGAGCTCACACACTACTTAATTTAACTTAAACTAACTTACGCTAACGACAACACACACACCCATGCCCGAGGGAGGACTCGAACCTCCGACGGGGACAGCCGCATAGTTCGTGACAAGGCGCCCTAGACACCGCGGCTAACCCTCGCGGAGCGAAAAGTGGCAGTTGACCGTAAAAAGTGAGAAATGTGAGGTCATCCAGATGAGTACTAAAAGGAATCCGTTAAATCCGCGTTATGCGATAAATCACACAGATCTAAAAGCTGCCAATAAAGCTAAATACCAAGGAATTATAGTTATGATCAGTTTAAATTATTATGAGCAGCTTACTTTGGAACGATCACACAGCTAATGTTTTGGGGAAGGGGACTGAATTTTATTGATAGAGCACTTGGAAGATGCAACAGGTCTGCTAAAGAGACTACCTAAACGACGCCTGGCCGTCCTCTGCTAGAGTAGGTCTGTTGCTGTTCAGTACGGGGTCCTTACCGGATGGGATTGAGACAGTGGATATCGAAAAAATTCAAATAAGGGCAGCTCGTTTTGCATTGTTGCGAAATAGGGGAGATAGTGTCACTGATATGATACGCGAATTGGAGTGACAATCATTGCTGGCCGCAGTGGCCGAGCGGTTCTAGTCGCTTCAGTCTGGAACCGCGCCACCGCTACGGTCGCAGGTTCGAATCCTGCCTCGGGCATGGGTGTGTGTGATGTCCTTAGGTTAGTTAGGTTTAAGTAGTTCTAAGTTCTAGGGGACTGATGACCTCAGATGTTAAGTCCCATAGTGCTCAAAGGCATTTGAACCATTTTTTGGCAATCATTAAAACAAAGGCGTTTTCCACTGTGGCGAGATCTTTTCACGAAATTTCATCATTCTCCTCCAAGTGCGAAAATATTTTATTGACACCTACCTAAAAAGGGAGAAATGATCACTGTAATAAAATGAGAGAAATCTGAGATCGTACGGAAAGATTGAAGTGTTCGCATTTCCCGCGGCTATCAGGGAGTAGAAGGGCATGGAAATAGTATGAAAGTGGTTCGATAAGCCCTCTGCCTGGCTCTAAAGTGTGAACAGCAGAGTAGTCATGCAAATGTAGATGTACCGAGCGACTGTCACGGAGTTCGTTAGGAACACTACCGGTGAATGAGCACCATAAGATATCACTCGCCACACCATCATGTCAGACTGGTGTGATGTGTGATGGAAGGCTACAAACCGCTCCTCTTGGCGCTCTCCCCTGTGGTCGTTTCATCCAAGACAGAAGCGGGACTCGCCACGAAAGCTGACGCGCTGACAGTCACCAGGGCCCCATATTCGTCGTTGCGACACCAGGCGAGTGCGGTGCGATATTGCGTGGGTGTGTTTGGTAGGTGTCGCCTGGAATCTTCCCTTGTTGGGAGCCCTTCCTGGCACAAAGTAACAGTGCAGACTCGATGGAACCGCAGTATTGACCGTCTAGGCATGGTTGAACTACGGACAACACGAGCTGTCCTCCGTCCTGGTGGAATGATTGGAACTGATAGGCTGTCTGACTCCTTTCGTCTAATACGTGCTGCTCATGCACGGTTGTTCACATCTTTGGACGGGTTTTGTGACATCTCTGAACAGTCAAAGGGACTGTGTCTGTGATACAGTATCCACAGTCAACGTCTATCTCCAGGAGTTTTGGGAACCGAGGAGATGCAAAACTTTTTTTGGTGTATGTATAATGTATCTGATGGTGTTGATACAGCATGTGCCTCAGGTCAACTGAATTAAAAAATTTCATTTGCAGTGGCCCGCACCTCGCATAAGGTCGAAGAACGACACATTTTATTTTGAACATGTGTTTCGTTGCACTGTTTATTTATTTATTCGTAGTGATACATGTTACAGGACCAGCTCGTTTCGGTGTTATCTCTGAAAAATTAATCGTAATCACTGACTTTCGGCGAAATAGAAATTCCATTGTAAACATGGAAATTTTGGAAATTTATGGTAAGTTCTATGGGACCAAACTGCTGAGGTCATCGGTCCCTAGGCTTATACGCTACTTAATCTAACTTAACCTAACTTATGCTAAGGACAACACACACATCCATGCGCAAGGGAGGACTCGAACCTTCGACGGGGGGAGCCACGCGAACCGTGGGAAGACGCCTCTGACCGCACTGCTACCCCGCACGGCTGTAAACTTAGAGCATCGCTGTAGCAGAAGCTGTCAAAAACAACTTTACAAGGTCCCGCAAATAAAAAGTACACAAACAAATAATATTATCGTATCATAACAAAAAGATAACCGACATATGCGCTCCAAGATGCCATATGGAGCAAAACTCACCAGTATAAGGTGCTATATGTAGACATGGACTAACATAGACTTAAGGAAGAATATTATACCAAATTACAGGTACGCTTGATTATGGCAAAACGCCGAAACGAGCTCATCGTGTAACTTGTATTACTACGAGTGATTAAATAGTGCAGCAAAACACTTATACTTAAAATAAAATATGAATAAAAAAACTACCGCTGCCTGTAATGTCACATTCTGTGATCGGATTCCTCGACACTAATGGTTCACGTCGATTCGTTCGCAAGTTGTGGTCAAACATGTATCATCTCTGACTACGTAAAAAATACAATCACAGCACGTATCATTTCAGATGTATCGATCACAACATATTTACTCTACATCTATCATGCCTAACTGAACCGTTGAGCGCTGCCACTTCATGTTTACACATTACCATTATTTCGTTTGTACTGATAACAATTCTGTTTTCTCCAAATTTGAGTCATGTGATATGAACAGAGTTGAATCGTACGAAATAGTTTGACTGTCTCTGGCAGAATTTTACACAAAATAAAATAAAAGAAAATAAAAAGAAAAAAGAAAAAAAGAAAACATAACGACACTAAGAAGAAACGCCATTCACTAGTGAGACTCAATAATACATTATAATCTGTAAATGAAATAGACGCGAAGAAAGAATGAATCAGGTGATAACTCTTGAAATACGTCCAGAAAGCCAGAATTCGTGCCAAGATGAGCACTGTCGAATTAAGAGAGAAACGTGACAGAAATTACACTCACGAGCGATTCGAAATTATTTACAGAAAATGGAAATACTACTGAGAAATGTGTATTTATTTTATCCGGCTCAATTGACTATTACCACGAACATAGCCTCTCACCCGTTCTTAAACTGCTCTAAGGGATTCTCTTATTTTAAGATACGAAGAATCCGGACCAGCACCAGCTGAATATCTGTTAGCATATCTTAAGAATTGTGCCGAGCAAACGCAGTACATATTGGCAGGCCGCGGACTCGGGTACAGCAGAAGGAAGATGAGACAACTTTTATTGGCGGACACCGCCGTTTCCCAAAGCTCGCTGCAGCTTCCACTACTTTTGCCCGCGGCTGTACCAAGGATTTGTGGGGGGAGCTGCGTATTGAGGCGGGTTATATGGCGGCCTACTGGGAAATGGTCTTAAAAGTTGATAGCTTCCGGAAGACATCTAAATAATGTGATTACCAACAATAGCGAAGGACATTATTGCAACGCGGGGGATTTTAGCATGCACTTCCGACCATTACAGGCGACGGGCAGGCCGCTATTCATCAGTGCCCTCTCTCTTGTTGACTCTGCCGAAGCTCGCCTATCGTATAAATAAGTAAAATGTTTCCCAGTGTTAGTGCGCGATAATAATGCAGCGGAAACGTTTATTCCTTAAACGGATCTGTATTCTCCTAAATGCGGACGGTCATTTTCAATTAACTTACTTAACGAGGTACCACGTTACGGTTTCACACTGTCCATCAAGTGACGACGATACGATATTCTGTTCTCGTGAACACGTCTCGTAAAGTTTTAAATGTAATTAACGTTAATAACCCAGAAATAATTTCATTGCTCGTAAAATGCTAACATTTTAGTAAAGAATTAACGCTTTAATATAGCTAGTGTCATTCTTGGTACTGCCACCAAAAGCATCAAACTGTAACAATGAATGCATGACAACACGAATTTTTATCTGTCTACATACGTAAAGAAGAGTGTGCGTTTGTTTGTAATTCACCTAAATCTACAGTTTCATTCCGATCCTGATGAAACTTTGCACACTTTACCTTTAAGACAGGAGGAAGGTCAGTTTCTACATTGTTGTTGTTGTTGTCTTCAGTCCTGAGACTGGTTTGATGCAGCTCTCCATCCTACTCTATCCTGTGCAAGCTTTTTCATCTCCCAGTACCTACTGCAACCTACATCCTTCTGAATCTGCTTAGTGTATTCATCTCTTGGTCTCCCTCTACGATTTTTACCCTCCACGCTGCCCTCCAATACTAAATTGGTGATCCCTTGATGCCTCAGAACATGTCCTACCAACCGATCCCTTCTTCTGGTCAAGTTGTGCCACAAACTTCTCTCCTCCCCAGTCCTATTCAATACCTCCTCATTAGTTATGTGATCTACCCATCTAATCTTCAGCATTCTTCTGTAGCACCACATTTCGAAAGCTTCTATTCTCTTCTTGTCGAAACTATTTATCGTCCATGTTTCACTTCCATACATGGCTACACTCCATACGAATACTTTCAGAAATGACTTCCTGACACTTAAATCAATACTGGATGTTAACAAATTTCTCTTCTTCAGAAACGCTTTCCTTGCCATTGCCAGCCTACATTTTGTATCCTCTCTACTTCGACCATCATCAGTTATTTTGCTCCCCAAATAGCAAAACTCCTTTACTACTTTAAGTGCCTCATTTCCTAATCTAATTCCCTCAGCATCACCCGACTTAATTCGACTACATTCCATTATCCTTGTTTTGCTTTTGTTGATGTTCATCTTATATCCTCCTTTCAAGACACTGTCCATTCCATTCAATTGCTCTTCCAAGTCCTTTGCTGTCTCTGACAGAATTACAATGTCATCGGCGAACCTCAAAGTTTTTATTTCTTCTCCATGAATTTTAATACCTACCCCGAATTTTTCTTTTGTTTCCTTTACTGCTTGCTCAATATACAGATTGAACAACATCGGGGAGAGGCTACAAACCTGTCTTACTCCCTTCCCAACCACTGCTTCCCTTTCATGTCCCTCGACTCTTATAACTGCCATCTGGTTTCTGTACAAATTGTAAATAGCCTTTCGCTCCCTGTATTTTACCCCTGCCACCTTTAGAATTTGAAAGAGAGTATTCCAGTCTACATTGTCAAAAGCTTTCTCTAAGTCTACAAATGCTAGAAACGTAGGTTTGCCTTTCCTTAATCTTTCTTCTAAGATAAGTCGTAAGGTCAGTATTGCCTCACGTGTTCCAGTGTTTCTACGGACTCCAAACTGATCTTCCCCGAGGTTGGCTTCTACTAGTTTTTCCATTCGTCTGTAAAGAATTCGTGTTAGTATTTTGCAGCTGTGACTTATTAAGCTGATAGTTCGGTAATTTTCACATCTGTCAACACCTGCTTTCTTTGGGATTGGAATTATTATATTCTTCTTGAAGTCTGAGGGTATTTCGCCTGTTTCATACATCTTGCTCACCAGATGGTAGAGTTTTGTCAGGACTGGCTCTCCCACGGCCGTCAGTAGTTCCAATGGAATATTGTCTACTCCGGGGGCCTTGTTTCGACTCAGGTCTTTCAGTGCTCTGTCAAACTCTTCACGCAGTATCGTATCTCCCATTTCATCTTCATCTACATCCTCTTCCATTTCCATAATATTGTCCTCAAGTACATCGCCCTTGTATAGACCCTCTATATACTCCTTCCACCTTTCTGCTTTCCCTTCTTTGCTTAGAACTGGGTTTCCATCTGAGCTCTTGATATTCATACAAGTCGTTCTCTTATCTCCAAAGGTCTCTTTAATTTTCCTGTAGGCGGTATCTATCTTACCCCTAGTAAGATAGGCCTCTACATCCTTACATTTGTCCTCTAGCCATCCCTGCTTAGCCATTTTGCACTTCCTGTCGATCTCATTTTTGAGACGTTTGTATTCCTTTTTGCCTGTTTCACTTACTGCATTTTTATATTTTCTCCTTTCATCAATTAAATTCAATATTTCTTCTGTTACCCAAGGATTTCTACTAGCCCTCGTCTTTTTACCTACTTGATCCTCTGCTGCCTTCACTACTTCATCCCTCAAAGCTACCCATTCTTCTTCTACTGTATTTATTTTCCCCATTCCTGTCAATTGCTCCCTTATGCTCTCCCTGAATCTCTGTACAACCTCTGGTTCTTTTAGTTTATCCAGGTCCCATCTCCTTAAATTCCCACCTTTTTGTAGTTTCTTCAGTTTTAATCTACAGGTCATAACCAATAGATTGTGGTCAGAGTCCACATCTGCCCCTGGAAATGTCTTACAATTTAAAACCTGGTTCCTAAATCTCTGTCTTACCATTATATAATCTATCTGATACCTTTTAGTATCTCCAGGGTTCTTCCATGTATACAACCTTCTTTCATGATTCTTAAACCAAGTATTAGTTATGATTATGTTGTGCTCTGTGCAAAATTCTACCAGGCGGCTTCCTCTTTCATTTCTGTCCCCCAATCCATATTCACCTACTATGTTTCCTTCTCTCCCTTTTCCTACACTCGAATTCCAGTCACCCATGACTATTAAATTTTCGTCTCCCTTCACAATCTGAATAATTTCTTTTATTTCATCATACATTTCTTCAATTTCTTCGTCATCTGCAGAGCTAGTTGGCATATAAACTTGTACTACTGTAGTAGGTGTGGGCTTCGTGTCTATCTTGGCCACAATAATGCGTTCACTATGCTGTTTGTAGTAGCTTACCCGCATTCCTATTTTCCTATTCATTATTAAACCTACTCCTGCATTACCCCTATTTGATTTTGTGTTTATAACCCTGTAGTCACCTGACCAGAAGTCTTGTTCCTCCTGCCACCGAACTTCACTAATTCCCACTATATCTAACTTCAACCTATCCATTTCCCTTTTTAAATTTTCTAACCTACCTGCCCGATTAAGGGATCTGACATTCCACGCTCCGATCCGTAGAACGCCAGTTTTCTTTCTCCTGATGACGACATCCTCTTGAGTAGTCCCCGCCCGGAGATCCGAATGGGGGACTATTTTACCTCCGGAATATTTTACCCAAGAGGTCGCCATCATCATGTAATCATACAGTAAAGCTGCATGCCCTCGGGAAAAATTACGGCTGTAGTTTCCCCTTGCTTTCAGCCGTTCGCAGTACCAGCACAGCAAGGCCGTTTTGGTTATTGTTACAAGGCCAGATCAGTCAATCATCCAGACTGTTGCCCTTGCAACTACTGAAAAGGCTGCTGCCCCTCTTCAGGAACCACACGTTTGTCTGGCCTCTCAACAGATACCCCTCCGTTGTGGTTGCACCTACGGTACGGCTATCTGTATCGCTGAGGCATATAAGATTTTGTAATTTGGCTTGAAACATGACTGGCTCTGAGCCCTATGGTACTTAACATCTATGGTCATCAGTCCCCTAGAACTTAGAACTACTTAAACCTAACTAATCTAAGGACATCACATAACACCAAGTCGCTTGAAACATATATGTAAACAATATATGGGGGTAAAGTTTGTTACTAAAAATCTCTGAAAGTTCTTGGCCGATTTACTTTGAATTTCTACATAATCCCTTACTGACCATTTGGGAGGACATACGCTATATATACTTCTTAAATATACATATAAAATGGAGGTATATTTAAAATGTATAAAGGAGAAACATTGTTAGCAAACATCATGAAACATACTTGACCGATTTACTTTAAAGTTATTGACCGATTTACTTCAGATTTCTACATTCAGGTGAAACAATGATGAAAATTAATGAAGGATTAAATTCATGAGAAATTAAATATATTGCTGTAAACTGACTGTCATTGCCAACGCGAGAATAATACAGTGGCAGTACACGTCTTGGACATTGTACCATTAAACGTCACTAGTTTGCAGGACGAGCGAAAGCTTGAGAATTTGACAAAAACACGGTTGCAAACTTTTGTTTATTGATTAGTTTCCGTTGTTACACATGACATATACCCTAGAGCATATTGTAGTCCGTGTTTCACAGTTATTTTTATTACTAAAATATACAGTACCATGCCGGCCGGGGTGGCCGAGCGGTTCTAGGCGCTTTTGTCTGGAGCCGCGTGACCGTTACGGTCGCAGGTTCGAATCCTGCCTCGGGCATGGATGTGTGTGATGTCCTTAGGTTAGTTAGGTTTAAGTAGTTCTAAGTTCTAGGGGACTGATGACCTCAGAAGTTAAGTCCCATAGTACTCAGAGCCATGTGAACCATTTACAGTACCATACAAACGCCAAGGCAGGTCGTGGATATAGTACCAACAAAAGTCATCAGATAGCGAGCCATTCAAAAGATCGAACAGAACCCGAAATTTTCTGAACTGTGATGTAAAGTGCTGAACACTTCGATTCCTGCTCAAACACAGCACTACTTGAAAACTGTGATGAGAAAATATAAGACGTATTATCCAAAAACACATAACTTATCGCAAAATGTGACAACTGATGGCGCAACTAATAATCTTTTCGTACAGTATATTTTTAGAGTCAAAATATTTCTTGCAGAAAATCAAGGGTATTGAAATGATAAAAGTATTTATTTTACAGTTAGATTTTAAGAACATTATGCATTACATACATTCTGTTTTAATTTGTAATATAAAAGGGAATCAAAGCGCAATCTATGATATAATTTTTATTATTAAACTTTTGTTTAGAATTCGGTGTACACTCATCTTCAGAAAAAAAACAGAACACCTTGAACGACTAGAGACAGGTCGTTCATACTCACAGGACATGTACATTAGCATGTTCTACAGAAATGATTAGCATTTCAGTTAGCATCGTTCAGCATGTGTCCTGTTGCCTAGTAGGAACAGGGGTCGCCATGGGCCCTGGTAACTTGTTCCATGCATCTACATCTACATCTACATTTATACTCCACAAGCCACCCAACGGCGTGTGGCGGAGGGCACTTTACGTGCCACTGTCATTACCTCCCTTTTCTGTTCCAGTCGCGTATGGTTCGCGGGAAGAACGACTGTCTGAAAGCCTCCGTGCGTGTTAGAATCTCTCTAATTTTACATTCGTGACAACGCCGTGTGATGGCATCGACGAGTATAAGGCGCGAACGGCGTCCTTTGATACAGCTATCCATGCTGCATTCACCTGGTTCCACAGTCCATCTGTGGTGGTTGGCACTAGGTCCCATCACTGCACCTGTCTTTTCATCATATCCCACACAGTTTCGATTGGCGACAAGTCTGGTGATCTGACAGGCCAAGGCAAAAGACATCCTCTGCAGCAACATGTGTTCGTGTATTGTCTTGCTGAAAAATGGCGTCTGGGATGTTGTGCAGAAACGGTATGGGTATGGATAGCAGGATGTTATTCGCGTAGGCCTCACTGTTCACAGTGCCCTGGACACGCGCCAGCTGTGATTTGTAGTGGTACTCGATAGCATCCCACACGATAAGGCCTTGAGTTGACACTGTATGTCTTGTGCGAATGTATTTACTGTGATGACGCTCCTCCTGCCTGCGGCAAACCAAAATGCGGCCATCATTTTCAAACAAACATAACCTGTATTCGTCCGAAAACACTATCTGATGCCATTCCTGTCCCCAGTGACGTCGTTCCATACACCATTGTCGTCTAGCATGTTTCTGCACATTCGTCAAAGGTAGGCGGAGAAGTGGACGACGCGCACGTAAACCGTCACCCCTGACAGTGTACGATGTGTTAAACTGTTGCACCGTTACGACAGAGCTGCTGAGGACGCAGATATGTCCTTAAGTGCCATTCGGATGAGGTGTCGATCCTATGGGTGGTGCGAACTGACCCATCTCGTCGTGTTCTACGGCCTTCCGTGAACCAATCTGCACAAACCCGTTGCACAGCCGAAACACTTCATCCCACTCGAGCAGCAATTTCCCGGATGGATGCATCACATCTTCTCATGCCAATAGTGCACCCTCTTTCATACTCACACATTTGACGGTACGGTTTGTACGGACGTCTGCAAGGCACCCTGCACGTCTGCTTAAGTGACACTCATCCATTACCTTCGGTTTACAGCGACAACGAGAGCCGCTGCCACCTTTTACCGGTGGTGTGGCGCCGCGATATCGCTGTTGACCTGGAACCCGCGGTCCAAACACGGTTCAAATCCTAATCATTTCTGCATAACATACACTACTGGCAATTAAAATTGCTACACCACAAAGATGACGTCCGAAATTTAACCGACAGGAAGAAGATGCTGTGATATGCAAATGATTAGCTTTTCAGAGCATTCACACAAGGTTAGCGCCGGTGGCGACACCTACAACGTGCTGACATGAGTAACGTTTCCAAACGATTTCTCATACACAAACAGCAGTTGACCTGCGTTGCCTGGTGAAACGTTGTTGTGATGCCTCGTGTAAGGAGGAGAAATGCGTACCATCACGTTTCCGACTTTGATAAAGGTCGGATTGTAGTCTATCGTGATTGCGGTTTCGTATCTACATTTACATCTACATGGTTACTCTGCAATTCACATTTAAGTGCTTGGCAGAGGCGTATCGCGACATTGCTGCTTGCGTTAGTCGAGATCCAATGGCTGTTAGCAGAATATGGAATCGGTGGGTGCAGGAGGGTAATACGGAACGCCGTGCTGGATACCAACGACCTCGTATCACTAGCAGTCGAGATGACAAGCATCTTATCCGCATGGCTGTAACGGATCGTGCAGCCACGTCTCGATCCCTGAGTCAACAGATGGGGACGTTTGCAGGACAACAACCATCTGCACGAACAGTTCGACGACGTTTGCAGCAGCATGGACTATCAGCTCGGAGACCATGGCTGCAGTTACCCTTGACGCTGCATCATAGACAGGAGCGTCTGCGATGGTGTACTCAACGACGAACCTGGGTGCACGAATGGCAAAACGTCATTTTTTCGGATGAATACAGTTTCTGTTTACAGCATCATGATGGTCGCATCCGTTTTGGCGACATCGCGGTGAACGCACATTGGAAGCGTGTATTCGTCATCGCCATACTGGCGTATCACCCGGCGTGATGGTATGGGGTACCATTTGTTACACGTCTCGGTCACCTCTTGTTCGCATTGACGACACTTTGAACAGTGGACGTTTCATTTCAGATGTGTTACGACCCGTGGCTCTACCCTTCATTCGATCCCTGCGAAACCCTACATTTCAGCAGGATAATGCACGACTCCATGTTGCAGTCCTGTACAGGCCTTTCTGGATACAGAAAATGTTCGATTTCTGTCCTGGCCAGCACATTCTCCAGATCTCTCACCAATTGAAAACGTCTGGTCAATGGTGGCCGAGCAACTGGCTCGTCACAATACGCCAGTCACTATTCTTGGTGAACTGTGGTATCGTGTTGAAGTTACATGGGCAGCTGTACCTGTACACGCCATCCAAGCTCTGTTTGACTCAATGCCCAGGCGTATCAAGGTCGTTATTACGGCCAGAGGTAGTTGTTCTGGGTACTGATTTCTCAGGATCTATGCACCCAAATTGCGTGAAAATGTAATCATATGTCAGTTTTAGTATAATATATTTGTCCAATGAATACCCGTTTATCATCTGCATTTCTTCTTGGTGTAGCAATTTTAATGGCCAGTAGAGTAATAATGTACGTGCCAGTGAATATGAATATCCTACCTCGAGTCGTTCAATGTGTTCTGCTTTTCTGAACATGAGTGTATACCTTGTTATGACACTATTCTGCCGCCACGTCAGTCTCCAGGCCTGAGATGTTTCACTTATCAGAACCGGACGCCTTGAACCTCATTTTTATGAATGCCGCAGGTGAAGACATATTCTTTCCCACGCGACTTGCGTTCGCACTGAGTATCAACAAGGCTCAGGCCAGTCATTTTGTGTGGCAGATATTAAACATTTCGGGCAACGCCGGGCACTGCTCCTAGTCTAACCTAAACAACAGCGACACTTTTACGGAATTTGTACCAGTATCACTTCCAAGATAATTAAAAGAGCGAGAAACTGCCTAAAAACCATGCTCAACCTTATCAGTGCACCAAATCAATGGTCGTGAATACGCCGAGGGGATTCACTTTCTGTGTACCTCAACTTCCTGCCTGCAGAACTGGCACATTGCCCGCTAAGCTATACGAGCAGGTCAGAAACAGATTTTTCTTATCACAAGCGAGTTAAAATGAGATATTTTTTGCAAAAACAGACATAATGTCTGATGGGATAGCAGCAATCAGTGATTGTATAATGTTACTTATAATCCGTCTTGATTGCAAATTTTTTTATTCACTCAGAACCATCTTCAGATCTGTAATGATAATGATACTAATTTACTATTTCATGAAAGCAAATCGTTTTCATCCTATCTAATCAACATCAAATGTACCATAACGTACCTGATATTTCAGTTACAGGGGAAACCCGTCCAAATCCAGCAACTTTCACATGCTGCGTCACATAAAATTGGTTGGCAGAATGCACGTCATTTATATTATTTATAATACTGTTACCGACAGGTGGCGTCTGGTACATTTGTTACATTCCATTTGTTACAGATCTGAAGATGGTTCTGAATGAACCGAAACCGGTCATATGAATAAAAAACATTGAAATTAAGACGGATTATTAGTAACATTATAAAATAAGATAGATGCAATTGAAGACATGCTCGGAAAAACGTGCTAACCCTCAAATGTAAAAGTGATACTTAGGGGTGAGACCAATGTCAATTTTGATAATTCCCGTACCCAGCAACTCTGATCTCTAATGATTTTATATTTGTATCTCTAATGATTTTATAAAATTCTTTGAAAGATATAACCGCCATTTGATTTTTGAACAGGTTTTATTTCACAAACTGGATTTCGGCCTTCGGCCGTTATCAAGTGTTACATTATATGACTGTGGCTCCATACGAAAGTAAGATAATTAACTGTTTGTCTAGCCAGACATATGGAGATGTTATCCGTTTCATCGAACAAAAATAAAGCTAACCAAAGCAACAGAATGCATTTAGTTCAAAAGAGTGTAGGGCAAATGAAGTCATTCCCAATTACATCCACGTGAAGACCAAACCCACTTCAAAAGCAGTAAAACGGGCAATACAGTTTTAATTCTTCATAATGACCTTGTAAGTAGCGTGAATAAAAGGACGCTATGTGCAAGAAGCATGAAGCGCCCTTTGAATGTATCCTGATAGCTAAAAGAGCCACGCGCACTTTGAATAAGAAAATACTACTTGACACTGAAATCAATATAAAAGATAGGGTCGCCACCAACTCTAGCCACACAACAAAGAAGAAGTAGCACTGAGTCAGAAAATTACTTAATTTATTAATAAGAAAAACTCACAAAAGAACATTCATTGTAAAGTCATTGATAAAGAATGGGATGTAGTTATTAATATGATCCAGGCATTCTTCCCGTGAATCAAATATTGAGTAAAGTAAATAGGTCGTGAACACCATGCGTAAGTGCAGCCTGCAGCAAGATTCGTGAAAACACGATCTATTCCAGAGCATTTGTTTCAGATAAAAAAAGGGACACTAATCACTGCACCTGTGCACATGGAAACGCTATAGGTGGGCCAACAAGGAAAACTACAAGGTAAATGGCGAAGGTAACGGCGACGTAACATCGGTACACAAGATAAGATTGAAGGCAAAATTATTTATTCCTTAAAACATTGATGTAGTGCATCTATAGACTGCTGTTGCATGCTAACTATGTACAATTGCTTGTGAAATACTATACGTTTCATAACAGACTCGCGTGCCCACTCGGTCCGCGGAGACAATTTCTATGGATCGTGGCCAAATTTTAATCACATGAGACAAAGAAAATTCACAAATACACAAAAATTACCAAGATCCGGATAAGATTAGAAGCATACACACACAGTTGTAGGCACATAAACACTCACACTGAACCGAGGGCACTTCGACATATGCAACTCCCTTGTGCTGCGTTCCTCTCACGGATCAAGGTCAAGACTGCATTGGGAATCAAACTGAAAGTCTACAAAAGCCTTGCATTCCCTGCTGCAACCCAGCAAGTAAATCTTTATAAGATGAAATTCGAGACCAAAAGCTAAAAGCTCCCCTCTCTATGTGACAACGCGCCACGCGGTCAGTCCAACTCACCCTTCTTCAACTGGAGCACAGCTGTGTACGCTTCCCGTACCGGCGGCAGACTGCCTCCCGCTTCTCCAGCCTCTTCCACGCTCCGCGTGGACCGGAAAACCCCAGGATGCCATTTCCGCCACCAACCTAACGCAGGTGGATTTCTCCCAAGTAGCGGAAACCTCTTTGCCGACTTGACCACTACGAGAGTTGGCAATGAAAGGTGGCTACAGGACCCTTTCAACCTAAAGCCGACATCTAGATTGTGTAATAAAACCTGTTCTACAGTCAAATGGTTGTTATATCTTTCAAAAAACTTATCTCTAAGTTTTTAGATTTGAGGGTTAGCCCGTTTTACCGCGCATGTCTGCAGTTGTCCTCAGCTCGAAGGCTGAGGTTCAAGTGGCTCTGAGCACTATAGGACTTAACTTCTGAGGTCATCAGTCCCCTAGAACTTAGAACTACTTAAACCTAACTAACCTAAGGACATCACAAGATTCGAACCTGCGACCGAAGTGGTCACGCGGTTCCAGACTGTAGCGCCTAGAACCGCTCGGCCACCCCGGCCGCCTCGAAAGCTGGTATCAACGCCTTACTGCCTCACTAGACATGTACTTTTTGGAAGTTACAGTGGTGAACATGAACATGCAAACACCCAAAAAACACATTACCATGCCTGATATGGTGTAGGAAAACCGTTGGCATTCAAAACAGCTTCCAGTCTTCTCGGAATGGGTAAATACACGTCCTGTATGGTTTTCAAGGGAATCGTATACCGTTCTTCCCGTAAAATGGTGGCAGGTTCAGGTAACGAGCCGCACGGGGTAGCCCTACGGTCTGAGGCGCCTAGCCAGGGGTCGGGCGGCTCCCCCTGTCAGAGGTTCGAGTCCAGCCTTGGGCATGGGTGTGTGTGTTGTCCTTAGCGTAAGTTAATTTTAATTAGATTAAGTAGTGTGTAAGCCTAGGGACCGATGACCTTAGCAGTTTGGTCCCATAGGCCTTACCACAAATTTTCAAAAATTTAAAATTTTTCAGGTAACGATGATGGAGGTGGATAGCGGTCACGAATAGACTACAAAGATTCAGTAATATTGAGACCTGATGGCTTTGTTCACCAGGGGAGATGCAACAATTTATCCTCGTGGTCACAAAACCAGTCCTGGATGACCCAAGCTATGTGAACAGGGGCCCCATCGTCTTGGAGTATAGCATCACCATTGGTCTTATGGTCGCCCGTAGTTAGCGACACCATACAGATTATGGCTCATACGTAAGCTGAAACGAATGCTATAAAATTATGGACAGCCTTTTTAGAGGAAGCTGGGCAGGCTGTGTCGATCCAAACAGAATGCAGTCGTCTCCAGACGAGGAATTTGGCCTCTAGGAGTCCATTATGAACAACAGTGCAAATCAACCAACAGGGTGGTGTACGAAGAATGTGAATAAGAGAACATCCAAAATGGCACCAGGATCACAGCGTCAGGTTCCATCACCGACGAGTGAATGATTTGTGCATCACGTGATAATCGTCAAAGAAGAGTGTGGAGGTTGCCAAGTGCAAGTGCATGCTTCAAGCATGCAGTCACACAGGTTCAGAAGGGGAGGGGGTCAGCTCTGTTTTGGGCTGGCGTCATGTACATCTGTCATCGCTATCGAAGGTAATTTGACAGCCGTGTAATAATGGAAAAAGACCCTCCAACATGTTGACCAGTCCTGCCATCATTCTTTCAGTGATGGGTTCATCATCAATCACATGAAGACCTTCTTCCCGCAGGCAAGAATCAACTGAATGGAATGAATGGTCTGCAGTATCTGCTGACACGAACCTGACTGTGTGCATGGGACCAGCTGAAGCTTGCAGTGCTTGGTTGCACGAACCTTTCTCAGAAACTGGATGCGAGGGATTAGCCGAGCGGTCTAAGGCGCTGCAGTCATGGACTGTGTGGCTGGTCCCGGCGGAGGTTCGAGTCCTCCCTCAGGCATGGGTGTGTGTGTTTGTCATTAGGATAATTTAGGTTAAGTAGTGTGTAAGCTTAGGGAATGATGACCTTAGCAGTTAAGTCACATAAGATTTCACACACATTTGAACATTTGAACAGAAACTGGATGACATCGAGAGGTCTACTGTCAATGAGTGGGGACAGTCTTGAGTAGCGAAGTCTCGACTATCTTGTGGACAACATTCCAAGGAGTATCCAAGCATGTTATACGAGGGTGAGTCAAATGAAAATCTTAAATTTGTAATAACAAATCGAACTTTCGCGCCGTTACCCTGTAAGTTGGTAAGCGTGCTACAAACAGTGTGCAGAATGGCCCGTAGATGGCAGCATAGTGCAGATGCACACATACCGTATCAGTATCAGTATAAAGATGGCCGCCCCATTAGCGATTTGCACCAGGGAAGAACAGCGTTCTGTTATTCGGCTTTTGCGTAGTGAAGGTGTGAAACCTATTGAAATACATCGACCAATGAAGGTTCAGTACGGTGATGCATGTTTGTCACAGCAGCAAGTCTACGAATGGTGTAGGATGTTCGCAAATGGTGTGACTTCAGTGGAAGATGCTCCTCGTCCAAGTCACGCATAACGAGTTGTGACTCCACAGAACATTACAGCAGTTGAAGCCATAGTGAAGGGAAACCGCTGAGTGACACTGAATGGCATTGCAACATGTTTACAGATTATCCATGGTTCAGCACACGACACTGTGCATGATGTGCTCCAGTTTCACAAAGTGTCTGCAAGATGGGTACCACGGCAGCTGACTCCTGAAACGAGAGAACGACGTGTTAATGCTTGTGAAGAATTTCTTCGGCGCTTTGAACGAGAAGGTGACGGCTTCCTTGCAAGAATCGTTACTGGGGACGAAACCTGGGTTCACTTCCACCAACCGGAAATGAAGAGAGCAAGCAAGGAATGGCGCCATTCCTCATCACCAAAACCAAAGAAGTTTCGAACAGAACCATCAGCAGGATAGGTTATGCTGACTCTCTTTTTGGACGAAAAAGGCGTCATTTTGGAGCATTACATGCCTAGAGGGCCCAGTGTCACCAGTGCATCATACACAGATCTCCTAAAAATCATCTGCGGCCTGCAATCAAATCAAAGCGACGTGGATGTCCTTTTGCAACATCACAATGCAAGGCCCCACACTGCCCATACAACAGTTGCATTTTGAGTGTCTTCCTCATCCACCATACTCACCAGACCTTGCCCCAAGTGATTTCCATATGTTTGGACCACTCAAAGACGCAATGGGAGGAAAGAAGTTCCGTTCTGATGAAGAGGTACGCCATGCGGTGCATGAGTGGTTGCGCGGACTACCAGAAGATTTTTTTTTCTAAAGGAAATTATGCACATTGTAAGCGCTGGAGGACTTGCAATGGGCGTGGGGGGGATTAGGTTGAAAATTGATACAGCTTTGTACCACTTCTGCACAATAAATAATATTTTAAAAAAAATTTAAGGTTTTCATTTCACTCACCTCGTAAATAGTGACGAGAAAGCGACTGTATTCAACAACCAAGTGCCCAGTCGGTGACACGTCACTCTCCAGGTCTGAGATGTTTCATTTAATGTGAGAACCTACTGACAAAAGTATTTGTTGGTTACGTCACTCTGGGCTTGAGTGATTTCGCTTCCAAACAAACCTTTCCACCCTTTTCCGAGGCGGGCGACGACGGTCGATGGGGCGGACGCGTGGAGCCCGAGACCTCTCGGCTAATCCCGCCCGGCTTACAGGGAAATGAAGTATGAAATATCCTCACGTGTAATGAACGCCATCTTGTCTTAAATGTCATTTGTCGTTAAATGGAAGATAACAGGTATGAGATCTGAACCCGTTACGCTATACTGGACGATGAATGTTCGACAGAAACGAAGGTAACATCATGGAGACCAACTTGTGAGCAATCTAATTAGAAACACCTGACTACGAGAGCATGCTGAAAAGTAACTCCTCCGATTTTTTTATATGAAAAAAAAATTGTTCAAATGGCTCTGAGCACTATGGGACTTATCATCTGAGACCTCCCCTAGAACTTAGAACTACTTAAACCTGAGTAACCTAAGGACATCACACACATCCATGCCCGAGGCAGGATTCGAACCTACGACCGTAGTGTTCGTGCGGTGCCTGACTCTAGCGCCTAGAACCGCTCGGCCACTAAGGCCGGCTTTTATATGAAAACTCTTCAACCTCGTTAAATAAAATAAACGTTATTAACACTGTGCATCTTTATTCTTTATGTCTACATATTTTCAGCCCTGTGCCACTAGAGGGTTGAGAACTGTAGCGTGTAATATAGCGGTGTGTAAAGTTACTATGATGGTGCGTGGGAAAAAGCATGCTGTAATCGAGTTCCTAATTCTAAGAGTTCGTCCACGCATGGAGCACCCTCTCCTTCAGTATGACAGTGCTAGACCACACAAGCACTGTGACATCTGGTTCGCGGAAACTGGAGATAGGTCCAAGATGTGCGCATCTCATTCACATGGCGTCACATACACTAATGAGCCAAAACATTATGACCACATGATTAATATCGTGCTCGGCCACCTTTGAAACGCAATACAGCAGTGATTCTGCATCGCATTTATTCAGTAAGTCCTTGGTAGGTTTTTGGAGGTACGTAGTATTCGATGTCTACGCGCAGATCAAGCCATCCCATAAATTACGGGCCGGTGGTTGCGGGCGTCCTGTGCTCCATCAGGTCCAGATCATGCGATACTACATCACGATTCAGGTCTTGTGGTATGAATCCCGCTGGAAGATGCCATTGCCCTCAGCAAAGACATCAAGCATGAAGGGATGCATCTACATCTACATGGATACTCCGCGTATCACACTTAAGATCCTGGCAGAGCGTTCATCGAACCACCTTCACAATAATTCTCTATTATTCTACTCTCGAACAGCGCCTGGAAAAAACGAAGAACTTTATCCTTCCGGGCGACCTCTTATTTCTCTTATTTTATCATGATGATCGTTTCTCCCTATGTAAGTCGGAGTCAACAAAATATTTTCGCATTCAGAATAGAAGGTTGGGGATTGACATTTCGTGAGAAGATTCCGCCGCAACGGAAAACGCATTTGTTTTAATGGTGTCCACCCCAAATCCAGTATCATGTCAGTGATACTCTCTTCCCTCATTTCGGGATAACACAAAACGTGCTGCTCTTCTTCGTTCTTTCACGATGTACTCCGTTAATCCTATCTGATACGGATCCCACACGGCGCAGCAGTACTCCAAAAGAGGAAGGACAAGCGTAGTGTAGGCAGTCTCTTTAGTAGATCTGTTATATTTTCTAAGTGTTCTGCCACCAGCTTTCGGCAGACCGGATGGTCACCCATCCAAGTGCTAGCCCAATCCGACAGCGCTTAACTTCGGTGATCTGACGGGAACCAGTGATACCACTGCGGCAAGGCCGTTGAAAGTTATTGCCCTGAGAATAAGCAATACAGAGTTTGTCTCTGGTAGCAACGAGTAGTCGTTGAATTTTTCTGTGTGTCAGAATGTAGGAAGCAACAAGCTCTGCCTTGCTTTTGTCTCCTAGTGCGAAAAAAGCATCTCACTGCCTAATTCGTAACAATTTTAGTTAATATTTGCTGGTTATCAGATTATAAAGAGGAACCAGTGTTGTCTCACACTTGTCTCCAGTCGTGATTAAGTGTATGACTGTGTGTTGACGGAAAAAATTTGCAAGCAGAACCCTCGTCTGTGAAAAAGGAAGTCAGAACTCAGGTACCGGGAGTTGCTACAAAGGCCTAATATATAGAGTGGTAGTGTGTTTGCAAAGAAATACAGCCACTGTAAGATACCTCTCCGAATATGTTTGAACTACTGGGAAAATAAATTGTTCTTAAATTCAGTCCTTAAGAGTTTGCACCCTTATTCACTTCCTGCGAATCACAACTTCTCCTCTCCGATCCACAATCCCCTGTACTAAGCGTCCTAAGAGACTTAACCCCTCTCGCTCCATTAAAGGTGACTTAGTAGACCTAAGCTCACATTGTCATCAATGCCGTGGTTGCGCTAGGCACGCCACACCTTCTGCGAAGGTGGTAATAGTGCCTGTACCGGGAAGCGACATCTGGATTACGTTTCATCTGAAGGATCCCAAAGAAGCCCGCCCGGCTAGCCGCGCAGCCTATCGCGCTGCTTCCCCAGCGGGAAGGCGTGCCGGTCCCCGGCACGAATCCGCCCGCCGGATTAGTGTCGAGGTCCGGTGTGCCGGCCAGCCTGTGGATGGTTTTTAAGGCGGTTTCCCTCTGCCTCGGCGAATGCGGCTTGGTTCCCCTTATTCCGCCTCTGTTACACTATGAATGTGACTGCTGCGCAAACATTGTCTCCACGTACGCGTACACCACAATTACTCTACCATACAAACATTTCGGGTTACTCTCGTCTGGTATGAGACGTTCACGGGGGGAGGTACACTGGAGGCCGAACCGCACAATAAAAAAATGGTTCAAATGGCTCTGAGCACTATGGGACTTAACTTCTGAGGTCATCAGTTCCCTAGAACTTAGAACTACTTAAACCTAACTAACCTAAGGACATCACATACATCCATGCCCGAGGCAGGATTCGAACCTACGACCGTGGCAGTCGCGCGGTGCCTGACTGTAGCACCTAGAACCGCTCGGCCACCCCGGAACCGCACAATAACCATGGGTTCGACGTGGGGCGGCGATGAGGTGGGTGGACTGCTATGGCCTGTTGTGGGGTTGTGAACCACTGAGGGCTACGGCAGCACGAAGCATCTCCGTCGTTTCTTGGTCCCCGGTTCAAATGGTTCAAATGGCTCTGAG
The DNA here is from genome assembly GCF_021461385.2 of Schistocerca piceifrons. Taxonomy (NCBI): domain Eukaryota; kingdom Metazoa; phylum Arthropoda; class Insecta; order Orthoptera; family Acrididae; genus Schistocerca; species Schistocerca piceifrons. The sequence continues at coordinate 741,145,370 of NC_060149.1, forward strand.
CACTTTGGGACTTAAAATCTGGGGTCATCAGTCCCCTAGAACTTAGAACTACTTAAACCTAACTAACCTAAGGACATCACACACATCCATGCCCGAGGCAGGATTCGAACCTGCGACCGTAGCGGTCACGCGGTTCCAGACTGACGCGCCTAGAACCGCACGGCCACACCGGCCGGCTCCCCGGTTCAATACACAATCCCAAAGAAGTGTGTTTCATCCACGAATGAGGCGACTTACAGAACTCTAGTTCGACAATTTCTTGAGTACTGTTCAACGGTCTTGGACTCTTACCAATTAATCGAAGAAACAGAAAATAAAAAGTAGAGCTGAATGATTCGATGAAGGCTTCGTTAAGGGGCGCTCAGACGGCCAATATTTATTGTGCAGTGCTGAGAATTGCGCAATAATATAGACCCGTCTGGGATCCGTATTAACGGTTTGCGTTCTGTACTGAAGGAGCCTGAAGAGCTTTAAAAATATTGACGCTCACTCGGTATATTGCGCAATATACTGTACCGTGTACCGGTAGTATGGCGCAATAAATGGCAGTTCCTGCCGAGACCGAGAGAAATTCAGTCTGCTCCGAACGAATTTCCGCAAAAAACTGAAAAAGTAAATGGAAAAAGATCGAGAAGTGTGCTGGACGATGTATATTACAGCACCATGCGATACTTTGCGAAATGAAATTCCTGATTGTTTAGGAAACGCCAGATATCTCGTCGTCCACAGTAAAATGAAGCTCATGGTCTTATAACAATAAGCAGAAATGTTTATTTTATGTGTAGGAGTTTTCATAATTGGCAAATAAGATCAGGTCCGCTGTTCGATGAGCTAAAAGGTATTTTTTTTTTCCTGCAACAGTTGTCACATCACAGACATAAGATCATGTAATCTTTAAATTACTAATCAGTAAATAACTGTTTTATTTCGTTAGAAAAAGTTGTTATAATAGAAAGGCTCAAAAATGGCTCTGAGCACTATGCGACTTAAGTTCTGAGGTCATCAGTCGCCTAGAACTTAGAACTAATTAAACCTAACCAACCTAAGGACATCACACACATCCATGCCCGAGGCAGGATTCGAACCTATGACCGTAGCGGTCGCTCGGTTCCAGACTGTAGCGCCTAGAACCGCACGGCCACTTCGACCGGCTGTCATAATAGAGAAATACACAGAAAATAGCACATATACACGATAAATTGCGTAGTTCACTTGTTTAATTTGTTATTAGTATAAGTAGGCTCTTTAGGTTTTTACGTTGGTAACGCCACGTAGCGCTCTGTATAAAAATCACTGACTGTTCACTTGTTTAATTTGTTATTAGTATAAGTAGGCTCTTTAGGTTTTTACGTTGGTAACGCCACGTAGCGCTCTGTATAAAAATCACTGACTGTGCTGTGTGCAGTCTGTGGCTGGTTGGCATTGTTTGAATATTCGCTATTGTAGTGTTGGGTAGTTGGATGTGAACAGCGCGTAGCGTTGGGCAGTTGGAGGTGAGCCGCCAGCAGTGGTGGATGTGGGGAGAGAGATGGCAGAATTTTGAAAGCGGACGATCTGGACGTGTGTCCGCCAGAAAAAGGAGAATTGTAAAGATGGATGTCATGAATTTATAGATATGTATATTATGACTTTTGAATACTATTGAGGCAAATACATTGTTTGTTCTCTATCAAAATCTTTCATTTGCTAATTTGCCTATCAGTAGTTAGTGCCTTTTATTTAGGTGGCAGTATTGGCGCTCGCTGTATTGCAGTAGTTCGAGTAACGAAGATTTTTGTGAGGTAAGTGATTCATGAAAGGTATAGGTTATTGTCAGTCACGGACATTCTTTTGTAGGGATTATTGAAAGTCAGACTGCGTTGCGCTAAAAATATTGTGTGTCAGTTTAGTGTTGATCAGAATAAGTAAAGAGAGAAATGTATGAGTACGTTCAGTTCTGCTCAGATGTTTGAAAATCAAATATCGTAGAAGTTTACCAGCACTGTTTAAACGTTCAAATGTGTGTGAAATCTTATGGGACTTAACTGCGAAGGTCATCAGCCCCTAAGCTTACACACTACATAACCTAAATTATCGCCGGCCGCGGTGGCCGAGCGGTTCTAGGCGCTTCAGTCCGGAACTGCGCGACTGCTACAGTCGCAGGTTCGAATCCTGCCTCGGGCATGGATGTGTGTGATGTCCTTAGGTTAGTTAGGTTTAAGTAGTTCTAAGTTCTAGGGGACTGATGACCTCAGATGTTAAGTCCCATAGTGCTCAGAGCCATTTTTGAACCTAAATTATCCTAAGGACAAACAGACACACCCATGCCCGATGGAGGACTCGAACTTCCGCCGGGACCAGCCGCACAGCCCATGACTGCAGCGCCGTAGAACCAGCACTGTCATTTATAATTTTCTAAAGGGGACGTTTTATTAGTTGTTGGTATGGTTTACGAATCTACGCTGCTGTGAAGGAGCTCCAGTCCGCTGGAATGTTTACTGGAAGCTTTTCAGACTTAATTCGCCCGTTGTGAGTAATTTGTACTTGTGTTTTGCAAGGCAAGCAACCCAATCTCAATACATATGAGATCCACATCCTCGAGCGCCGACATGTTCGCTACGAAGGCAGAATCTGACGCATCCCGGAAATAAATATTCCGCAGCTATGTTTTACCGGTCTGGGTCTCCCCCTTTCACACAATATATTAACACAATAGTATTACACGATAAGCCAGAACATAATGGCCACTGCCCAACGCGACGTTGGATGCCGCCTGGTGGCGTTGCGACCAGTGACGCGGTGACAAAAGTTCAAATGGTTCAAATGGCTCTGAGCACTATGGGACTTAACGTCTAAGGTCATCAGGCCCCTAGAACTTAGAACTACTTAAACCTAACTAACCTAAGGACATCACACACATCCATGCCCGAGGCAGGATTCGAACCTGCGACCGTATCGGTCGCACGGTTCCAGACTGAAACGCCTAGAACCGCTCGGCCACAGCGGCCGGCGACAAAAGTATGTAAGCGGAGCACGGACAGGGGAGCACCAGTGAGATAAGCGACACTGAGAAAGCACAGGTTATTGTTATGCAGAGCCTGTGAACGAGTATCTCGAAAACGGCGAACTTGGTCGAATGTTCACGTGCTACTATCGCGAGCATCTACGGAAAGAGGTAGAAGGACGGTGAAACTACCAAAAGGCCCTAAATGGTTGGACGTCCACGACTCTTCGGAGGCTTGTCTGCTCTGTATAGTAGGACAGATAGTGGCCTGCTGCATCTCTGCCGAAAGAGCACAATGCTGGAACACACACAGGTGTTTCGGAGCACGCCTTTCCTCGCACACTGTTGATGGAGCTCCGCGTTGACCCCACGACACCGTCACTTACGATTGCCGTGTGCACGGGACCATCAGGATTTGACCGTCGATCAATGGAAACGTGTCGGCTCTTCGGGTGAATCACATTTTTTCTACACTAGTTCGCTGGTCGTCTCCACAAACGCCATCGTCGAGGTGAACGGCAGTCCGAAACGTGCAGCGCGCCTCGGACGCAGGCTGGTTGGACCAGTATTATGATACGGGAGACATTCTCCTGCACTTGCATGGCACTTATGGTGGTAATCGAAGATACGCTGACAGCTGCGAATCACCTCCATTACATTGTGGTTGATGTCTCCCCCGGCGGCGATGTCATCTTTGAACAGTATAACTGTCCGTGTCTCGGAGCCAGAACCGTGCTACAGTGATTTAAAGAGCACTATAGTGAACTGACGTTGATGTCTATACATCCCATCTGGGTCACTATCGGTCGCCATCACCGTTACGGAGATCAGTGGCCGGCCTCTGTGGCCGAGCGTTTCTAGGCGTTTCAGTCCGGAACCTCGCTGCTTCTACGGTCGCAGGTTCTAATCCTGCCTTGGGCATGGATGTGTGTGATGTACTTAGCTTAGTTAGGTTTAAGTAGTTCTAAGTCTAGAGGACTGATGACCTCAGATGTTAAGTCCCATAGCGCTTAGAGCCATTTGAAGATCAGTGTTATTTTGTTATTTACGCGAATTACATGACTTGTGCTTATACACATAATGTCACATACCTCCACAAACCTACCAACAAACTGTCGGATCCATGATATGCAGAATCAGTGATGTATTTCGCTCCAAAGACGGACAAACAAGCTATAAAGCACGCTGTGATAATGTTTTGGCTCATAAGTGTAAATACTTAGCTTTGTGAGAACCCCTTAAATCAGCGTGAGAGCGTCGCAGGAACGCTCAAGGAGCTGAGTGTGATACTCTGAAAAAAAAGGTGTTGCGTCAGGGATTACATCTCCCTATGTGAGACCGACCAGGGTGATGCAGTGACAAAACCCCTTTCCACGCAGGTTTTCCGTGTTTTCTGTAAACCCTTTGCAGTGGCCGAAGTTGTTCTCCTTCCTCCAAAGCGAACTCTATTCACGTTGTCATCGACGGGACATTAAACCCTGTCTGCCTATTGAGATAAAATTAAAGAAACATATTGCTTCCTATAATACATATCTTACGTAATAGCCACGAGATCAAACCTAGAGGAGCTCGAGCGCATTTTTTGATTTATTTGTTCATTAGCGATTTTTTAGCAAAATACCTGTACCCTAGAAGCTGCGAGAGACTGCGTTTCAAAGTTATTATTATAATTATTAAAATCCACGCTGCATTAATAAAACTGTTTTCTTATTTTATAAGTAGTTATCGTACAGCCCCGAAACCCAACACAGCGTTACACTACCCACCGAGACCTGGGACTGGGGATTTGTGTTGCCCTCCTCCTCCTCCTCCTCCTCCTCCTCCTCATCATCATCATCATCGTTCGTGGCAGTGGCAATATTGGACTGCGTAAAAATTGGACTATGTAAAAACTGGGACTTTGGGAAGAGGAATTCCGCCTTATGCAAGACACCTTTTTTCTGTTTTGTTTCATCCAGAGATGTTTCAGCACATTTTGTGCTATCTTCGGTGGGATCTTCCTTATTTCTTAACTTACATGATACTATTGGACATTTATTTTGGTTAGCTATTCTGCTACACAATGTACAACTTCTCATGGTTTTGTTATTGTGGTGCTTTCTCATATGTTGTTGGTGAAGTGAATAGGCAGGTTTCATGACCTATGGTCACTTGACACTGCACTTTCTTCGATTTTTCAAACCATAGGCAGAGTTTTCAACACGTAATGGCGGCCAAAACTCTGCCTATGGTTTGAAAAATCGGAGAAAGTGCTGTGTCAAGAGACCATAGGTCATGAAATCTGTCTGTTCACTTCACCAATAACATATGAGAAACCACCACAATATCAAGACCATGAGAAGTTGTACATTGTGTAGCAGAATAGCTACCAAAATAAATGGCCAATAGTATCATGTAAGTTAAAAAATAAGGAAGAACCCACTGAAGATAGCACAAAATCTGCTGAAACATGTCTGGGTGAAACAAAACAGGAAAAAGGTGTCTTGCATAAGGTGGAATTCCTCTTCCCATTTCATTGCAAGCACGGACATAACAAGAAGAACTGCGACACCGCAAGATGATTATTAACTGGGATTTTCTACGGGCACTGATGACAGCGCAGTTGAGCGCCCCACAAACCAAAGATCATCGTCACTGCCCGCCTACCATCTGAGGATGGAACAGAAAAGGGCCGGGGGATTGTAGATCAGTAGAGTCTTCCACCACACACCGTACCCTCGCGGGATGCAGATGTTGTTCGGCATCACAATCACTTCTTTCTCTTTGACGGTGGTGTATCCTATGGGGATGCTCGGGATAAGGGCCGTGCCTTATGCATACAGCTCGTGTGTCTGAATCCTTCCTAAGTCGAATTAAGGAGAACATTGAAAAATCCCACGAGCTTGCTACCAGTCAGTTTCTGAGCTATTCGTGAGACTTGCATGAGAATCTTTGGAAGAAAGACGACGTCCCTATCGTAAATGGACACACAAGATGGAAAAAACGTGTGGTATAACTATATAACTAAGAATACCTGCAACAAAATTAGAAAATATTTTGTTGACACCGACCTACATAGGGAGAAACGATCACCACGATAAAACAAGTGAAATCAGAGCTTGTACGGAGAGATATAAGTATTCGTTCTTGCCGCGCGCTATACGAGATTGGAATAATAGAGAATTGTGAAGGTGTTTCGATGAACCCTATGCCAGGCACTTAAATGTGATTTGCAGAGTATCCATGTAGATGTAGATACATATAAAAAAAGGAAAATAAAGCACTACAAAATTGTGGTGAAACCAAATTGCCTGTAGCGAATGCCTAGCATTGAATTATAATCTTGATGTCGGTGCTTCTAATCTAGCGGTACGGTAGCTCAGTATGTTAGGTCAGAGGACTGGTGCCTCTTTCTAGTTAAAAAAAAAGGAAACTTGAGTAAACGATGAACATTAGAATTTGAGAGATGTCATGCGACATCTGCACAGAACTGTAGAAAACAATTGACTAAGAAATACACTCCTGGAAATTGAAATAAGAACACCGTGAATTCATTGTCCCAGGAAGGGGAAACTTTATTGACACATTCCTGGGGTCAGATACATCACATGATCACACTGACAGAACCACAGTCACATAGACACAGGCAACAGAGCATGCACAATGTCGGCACTAGTACAGTGTATATCCACCTTTCGCAGCAATGCAGGCTGCTATTCTCCCATGGAGACGATCGTAGAGATGCTGGATGTAGTCCTGTGGAACGGCTTGCCATGCCATTTCCACCTGGCGCCTCAGTTGGACCAGCGTTCGTGCTGGACGTGCAGACCGCGTGAGACGACGCTTCATCCAGTCCCAAACATGCTCAATGGGGGACAGATCCGGAGATCTTGCTGGCCAGGGTAGTTGACTTACACCTTCTAGAGCACGTTGGGTGGCACGGGATACATGCGGACGTGCATTGTCCTGTTGGAACAGCAAGTTCCCTTGCCGGTCTAGGAATGGTAGAACGATGGGTTCGATGACGATTTGGATGTACCGTGCACTATTCAGTGTCCCCTCGACGATCACCAGTGGTGTACAGCCAGTGTAGGAGATCGCTCCCCACACCATGATGCCGGGTGTTGGCCCTGTGTGCCTCGGTCGTATGCAGTCCTGATTGTAGCGCTCACCTGCACGGCCCCAAACACGCATACGACCATCATTGGCACCAAGGCAGAAGCGACTCTCATCGCTGAAGACGACACGTCTCCATTCGTCCCTCCATTCACGCCTGTCGCGACACCACTGGAGGCGGGCTGCACGATGTTGGGGTGTGAGCGGAAGACGGCCTAACGGTGTGCGGGACCGTAGCCCAGCTTCATGGAGACGGTTGCGAATGGTCCTCGCCGATACCCCAGGAGCAACAGTGTCCCTAATTTGCTGGGAAGTGTCGGTGCGGTCCCCTACGGCACTGCGTAGGATCCCACGGTCTTGGCGTGCATCCGTGCGTCGCTGCGGTCCGGTCCCAGGTCGACAGGCACGTGCACCTTCCGCCGACCACTGGCGACAACATCGATGTACTGTGGAGACCTCACGCCCCACGTGTTGAGCAATTCGGCGGTACGTCCACCCGGCCTCCCGCATGCCCACTATACGCCCTCGCTCAAAGTCCGTCAACTGCACATACGGTTCACGTCCACGCTGTCGCGGCATGCTACCAGTGTTAAAGACTGCGATGGAGCTCCGTATGCCACGGCAAACTGGCTGACACTGACGGCGGCGGTGCACAAATGCTGCGCAGCTAGCGCCATTCGACGGCCAACACCGCGGTTCCTGGTGTGTCCGCTGTGCCGTGCGTGTGATCATTGCTTGTACAGCCCTCTCGCAGTGTCCGGAGCAAGTATGGTGGGTCTGACACGCCGGTGCCAATGTGTTCTTTTTTCCATTTCCAGGAGTGTAGTTAGAACAAAAGGAATAAGAAAAAAGCGGTGAAGCATGTGCTTGGAAACCGAAAGGTCACGAGATCGAATCCCGGTCGGATTACTGATTTTTGTCCGCGTTTCAACCTAGCCTTCACCTCACAAAGATGTGGGGTGTCATCAAGAACGACGTGTGATTATGATTCCACGTTAAACTGTAGGTTCCCTTTTCCCCGGATGTAAAACTGAGGTAGGTTAGGTACATGCAAGCTGCCGAAGTGGCGCCCAAATGAAATACTTACACCAGGCCACTGAGCCACACGAAATTACTATTATCATTGTTATTCTTATTCTTATTCTTATTCTTATTCTTATTCTTATTCTTATTCTTATTATTATAGCTAAATAAGCTTGATACGTTAGAAATATTAGAAAGAAGAATTACAGAGAATACATTAGGTCCTCAGAAAAATGGAGCATTTTCAATATTAAGAAATAACGATGAACGTAATTAGTACATGGAAAACATAGCGGAAAAAATAAAGAATAGGGGATGACCATGTTTTGAACATATTTACAGTATGCATGACCATAGACTCACCAAGTAGATCTTCAGATATCTTAGGGAAAAGAAGCTAACAACGACCTCGACTCAAGAGATTAGGGAAACCTTGGAAAGAAATAACACAAAAGAAGAAGAAGTATTGGAAATAGAGACTTTTCAAGAAAAAAGTTTTAAATCTAGATGGATTCCAGGGCAGAAGGGAAAATGAAATGGACAATGAAGACATAAAGAACAACAGCAGTGAAAGAATCAAGGAATACTGATAAAAAGTAGGAAAAACCAAGGATTAAGAACTGAAGTCGGAAAGTGCTCATTTGAAGACCTTAACATAAGAATAAGAAGAATATTCAAGAAATATTGTAATATCACTTTTGTACCACATCTTATATCTGGCGCAAAGGCCATCGACATAACATTAGAGTAATTCCTCGTGCTTACGAAGGGCCGTCCGCTATGGCCGGGCGGTTCTAGGCGCTTCAGTCCGGAACCGCGCTGCTGCTGCGGTCGCAGGTTCAAATCCTGCCTCGGTCATGGATGTGTGTGATGTCCTTTGGTTAGTTAGATGCAAGTAGTTCTAAGTCTAGGGGACTGATGACCTCAGATTTTAAGTCCCATAGTGCTTAGAGCCATTTTTTTAAGCTCACGAAGGTACGCTAATACACGTTCTTCTCGTGATACGTTCGTGTTGAATAGGACAGACTAGTGAAAATAGCCCCATAGTCAGGCAAACAGAGTAGGGGAACAGGTGCAGGAATCCTGCATCGTCGTTCTAGGCGAGATTCTAGTGGAGGTTGTTGGCTACCTCCGACCTGTTACGAAGTGTGAAGCGTGTATCCGTGACGTGTGGATGACTGTGGTGAGCGCTCGTGCACTGTAGCGTTGGGTTCGTGTTGTTAAGCATGAAAGAAAGGACAAGGTGAAAACCTATGCCTACACAAAACCTTCTCCTCTCGAATAACACCAAAGCGTCTGCCGAGCTTAACGTCCCAGTCCAATAGATGGATTACAATCAACCGTGTCACATGCCTTTAATCCATGAGACGCAGCGGAGAGGTTTTGAGTTTAATCCAGGATATTGCGCAAAGAGTGGTGATCAGGAACTTCGCACCACCACGTATCCTCCCTTTGCCGTCCAAATACTAACAGTGAAAATTTTCCAGCATCAGAATTCGAATCGGCGTCCCTCCGCGTCGAGCGCTATCGCTCAAGCGTGGGTGAGTGACCTCAGCTAAGAAGACAGTTGAACAGGATAGTGGGGTGACGACAAATAACTAAACGAAGAACCTACCATCGCGCACTCTACACTGTGTATTATACAGATGTAGATGTACATCTCTTCTGTCCTGACTATTGCTGCAGACCAAGAACGTAGACAAAATGTTTACAGACTCGTATTAATGTTGGCAATATACGTGACTCAAAAAGCAATACGTCCGTCAGAGATATGTGCGCATCTGATCTGCGAACGCTCGTAAAAACGTGCGAAGCCGAGCGGCGAGGCGGTGTATGTGTCATGTAAAGAAGTTTTGGCTGTTACAGCTCGTCGTCCGCAATGACCGCGAGCTCTCAACAACGGGCATTGCAGTCAGCGAACGGTACCACCCTTTGTCCGAGTATAATAGCCCGCATCACGTTTGGCGGGGGGCTGTGTTGAGGGCGTCATTACCATTTACTGTCGTAAGTAATCTGAGGTACATTTCCAACGCGTGTGACAATGCGGGGCTTCAGTTCATAACGGCAAACAGCCGCCGCTCTCCAAAGAAATATAGATTTTTATAGCAGCTAAACGTATAATCTAACGACAATTCTATTCTGTTGTTTGTTTATGCAGGAGCTTTAAACTGGCGTTTCTGTTTCATAGACGGATTTCCATTCACGCATTACGAGAAAACAGCCCATTAATCTCGGATTCTTTTCTGCCGCAGAGTCGGCGGCGCAACGTTTTTTTTATTATTATTTAAAACCACAAAGCGTGTCCTTATAGATTATTGCATTAAACATTTTAATTTAGTGAATAATTCTTGCGAACAATGGCACGCGCGCAAATAAACGCGGCGCCGGGGACGGCGTTTTTTATCTTTATTTGAGCCGCGCCGGCTCGGTAATATGACAACTTAATGGACAATGAAGTGAACGCGTCGAAAAACAAGTGTTCCACGTATCCGCATAACTTTTATTCTAAAAGGTCCTCCCCGCCCCCGCCTCCCTCTCTCCCCCGCGCGTCCGCTCTTCGGACGCCGAAAATAACTGTTTCCGAAATTACGCTTTGTTGCGCTTTTGTGCCCGGCCGGAGAATCGCGGACGGGGACAGAAGAATCGAATGTAGGGCGTGGTGCGGAACCTAGCGCATATAACGTTTATCTTATTGGCTCCCCCCTCTTTATAGGACTAACTAACTGGATTATTCCGACGTGCGCTATGAAAAGGGATTTATAGGAGGGAAGGGCCAATAAAACAGCGAGAACGGCGGCGTCTGGCGGCGGGCGACGCTTACGCAGCACTGCAGTTGAGACGCTCTGGCGCTCCGCACTGCGCAAACCGGGGACACAAAAACGCCCGCACCGCACCTAGCCCCGCCGCTCCCCACTTTATTTATCTATTTGTCTGCGACTCCTACTGCTGTTTTCCCCGACATCAGAGCGGAGAACAGAAGGCGTTCTTGTAACCGCACCCACTTACTAGGCAGCTGCCTGACGGCGACATAGCGACACGACCGGAGAAAAAGATTACCTAAAGGACAGACTATGAAACGCAACCGATCCTAGTATATCAAGAAACGACATGGCCAGACGCATCATGCCGAGGAGCACACCGTAAAAAGTCAATGCTAAATCATATTTTATATCTGCTGTGACATCCTTTTTCTAGTATACAGCTCTTGGTTTGACAGTAAAAGAGTGTGTTTTTAAGTCAAAGTTTCCCAAGTAGGCGTCTTTCAGATCATTTCGTTGTTCAAATGGTTCAAATGGCTCTAAGCACTATGGGACTTAACATCTGCGGTCATCATTCCCTTAGACTTAGCCGGCCGGAGTGGCCGAGCGGTTCTAAGCGCTACGGTGTGGAACCGAGGCGGGATTCGAACCTACGACCGTAGCAGCAGCGCAGTTCCGGACTGAAGCGCCTAGAACCGCTCGTCCACCATGGCCAGCCATTTCGTTGTGTCTAAATATTTTTCACTTAATAGATTCCATCGCTAAAGTGGGATTCCACTAGATCTTTAACATACCTTTGAGGGTAGTCATAAAGTTTTAATTATCACCACCGTAAAATCCTGCTGTGACCATCAAACTTGCTGATGCCCTTCTCTACCCTGCAATGTGACACCACTTCCCCCAGCAACTGATGACTTGCCGGAGATTTTGTTTTTACTGATCTTCATTTTGGCTGTTTAGAAAGAAGTTTCGTGTCTAAAATCATCTGTCAGGAGCGATCTAAGATGTTCGCATTAAAGGGACGTTCGCATCACTTCTGTTCCTTCTCTCAGTGTTAAAGCATTTTATGTACCACACCACAGAAGTGCTCTACATACAAGTGATAGTGAGACAACAACTGGTATGAATCCTGAATAAAGCAAAAGTTTGACATATACTGCGCCGTGAATCATTGTCACTAGCATCTATTTATTCAAATTGTTTTATTTCTTACCACAAGGTGTAGATGAATGGTACACGTACTGTATTATATTTTACATTTTATATCTCTTACAGCAACATTTATTGGATGGCATTGCCTTCTAGTTATAAGATCACTGTCATACACTGAGGTAGTTTCTTGCCGGCCGCGGTGGTCTAGCGGTTCTAGGCGCTCAGTCCGGAACCGCGGGACTGCTACGGTCGCAGGTTCGAATCCTGCCTCGGGCATGGATGTGTGTGATGTCCTTAGGTTTAAGTAGTTCTAAGTTCTAGGGGACTAATGGCCACAGATGTTAAGTCCCATAGTGCTCAGAGCCATTTGAACCATTGTAGTTTCTTGTAGTACAGTGTGGTCCTATGAAATTTCGTTTAGCTCTGGACATGCAAGATGTAAGAGATATAAGTACACATATTTCTTCTGATGACTCAGGACAGTGTACTAAACAACATTGCGTCAGTATTATTCCGAAATAATTGTGTTGCTATGATACATATTCTTTGTCTTGGAGATAATATTTCTGTTTTGGTATATATTCTTTGGACCTAGTATTTTCCGGACACCATCTTTGTGTACAAAATATGACAGCTTACATTTGATGCGTTACGACATAAAAAGGAACCTTTGACCACTGGAGGTATTCTATTTTAGTTGTTTTATTTTCACCTTTAGATATACGTTTAGTTTTTAGTCAAAAACCTCCCCGAAATAATGTTCTGAAGTAGTGTTTTTGTTTCTCCATTAGACAGTGCCACAAGATATCCCAAAGACGTAACACAACACACACATATGTCATACTAACACACGTAAATCCACCTCGTGATGGAGGTTTAAACTTTCGAAACGCGTTGTGGATGTAAATAAACAGAAACTGGTAACATTAAACTTGTGTTTCATTGCGTATCAGTCTATCTGTTTATTACTTTGATCCGGTCATCTATGAGTGACATTGCGGCTCGGCATGAGGACTATATTTCATGCCATATACTATCACGATGTTGGTGCAATGTTGCACATACGTATATTATGAATACGACTGTAAGGTATTCTTTTCACTGTAAATTTGGTGCAAGTAGTTTCTTGCGTTCTTTGAATCTTGCCCGTGTAAATTTATTTTGTTTTACAGTGACATTTGCTTAATGATGTTAACAGTAGGTTCTGTAATCACGAAGTGTCGCGCTTATTCCCTCAATTTAGACGTCGCATTTTGTAATCCAGTATGTACTCTTAACAGCTTTTGCATAATTATTTCTGATCAATGCCGTTGTACACTGAGGTGAAAAAAGTCGTGAGAGGTCTGCTAATATAATGTCGGGCCTCCTTTCACCTGGCATACTGGGGGAACTCGACGTAGCATGGACTCAATAAGTCGCTGAAAGTCACAAGCCATGTTGCCTCTATAGCCGTCCATAACTGCGAAAATGTTGCCGGTACATGCAACATTTGGAGCATTATGAGCAGGGTCCTCCAACCATCTAGGAATTTTGACGATCGAACGCACCAACTGGACAGAATTTGGTAGAAGGACATCCAGCAACTGTATCAATCAGTGTCAAGCCTAATAACTGGTTGCGTAAGGGACCAACGCTTATTGACCTACTCAATTTGTGAAGCTCTTTCTCTTGAATAAATCATCCAGTTTTTCTGAAAATTTAATCGTTTTTCTACTTGTAGAAGTACGTGACATCTACTGATTTCCGACCCCTTCAGATAAATCCTTAGTGGTGCATCTTTTTTTTATCTCTTTCTTACAGAATACTGGCGCAGAATTTGTCAGGTACTATTTTGCCCTTTGGAGAGTAATCAAAAACAAGCATCCATTTATATCCTAAAAATACTAACTTTAATCCGCCACCTCCTCTGTCTTGTTTTCTGTTTCATCTCTGGCGTCAAGTGGTGAACTCATGGCGCATCCATAGTAATTAAGCGATGCACATAATTAGTTGGGTACATTTTAGAAACGCCCTAAAATTGATGATATATTCGTTTTCCGGTTCTAGGCGCTACAGTCTGGAACCCCGCTACCGCTACGGTCGCAGGTTCGAATCCTGTCTCGGGCATGGATGTGTGTGATGTCCTTAGGTTAGTTAGGTTTAAGTAGTTCTAAGTTCTAGGGGACTGATTACCTCAGAAGTTAAGTCCCATAATGGTCAGAGCCATTTGAACCATTTTTTTTATTCGTTTTCACATTTACTCTAGGACATCATCCACTAAACACACCAGCCACCTTGCTCCGTGAAATGTACTATAGTCACTGTGTCACCAACAAATGACGGAACACTAAACCTTATGCCACTGGTATTTGTATGTGGCCACAATTTCTTATGGTGTTACTACAGGTTTTACAGCAGAATTTTCCTGTAGTAGTTATTGAACGCTTTGCACCTTCTCATTTTCTGGTAACATATCTCCCTCAAAAGTTTAATGCTTTCTTTGGTACCTATTGCGGAGCAGACACTGTTTATCAAGTCTTCATGATATTCGTATAGCAAGGGGCACATCTTACATCTTTAATTCTTGTGTTACGGAAATATTTTTATAAGCTTGACCAACCGTTTGTTTATTTCTTTGTTCATGTCAGTAGTACATGCATATTAGGTTAATAATAATAATGCTAATTAAATTTTGTAGTGGGAAAGGAGGGAAGATTAGGGTGTAACATGCCGGCGACATCGAAGTCATTAGAAACGGAGCAGACGTTCGGACTGGTTCAAGGATGGAGAAGGAAAGCGGCTGTGTCTTTTCGAAGGAACCATCCCGGCATTGGCCTGGAATGATTTAGAGAAATCACTGAAAACCTATATCAGGATGGCCGGACTCTCGTTTGAAGCGACAATCTACATCTACACCAAGCGGTGTGTAGCGGAGGGCACAATTCGCGCCAAAGTCATATTTCCCCCCGTCTGTTCCATTCGCGGGTGGCGCGACGGAAAAACGACTGTCTGAATGCCTCAGTACGAGCTCTATTTCCCTTATCTTTGAATGGTGATCATTGCGCGATTCGAAAGTTGGTGGTAATAATATATGCTCTACATCCTCGGCGAAGATCGGATTTCGGAATTTAGTGAGCAGCCCCTTCCGCTTAGCGCGCCGTCTATCTCTGTGTCCCACTTCAAACTTTCTGTGAGGTTTGTAACGCTCTAGCGATGGCTCAGTGTACCAGTCACGAATCTTGCCGCTCTTCTTTGGACCTTCTCAATCTCTTGAATCAGACCCAACTGGTAAGGGTCCCATACCGACGAACAGTACTCTAAGACTGGACGAACTAACGTATTGTAAGCTACTTCCTTTGTTGTAGAATTCATTGCTTCAGCAAGCGAGTCCAGTGCGCTAGCCACTGCGCCACCTCGCTCGGTGAAGTACACTTTGTAGAACTCAGCACAGGAGAAATGTAGAACTGGTTGTGGCAGTCTATGCTTTATCTTGCAATTAAACAGACGATATACAAAATGCGGAGGTGTTAAATGATTACATACCTAAACATCGTCTGAAGTAGTTGTGAATTGCTACTAGTGTTAAGATTATAATGTTAATTAATAACGTATTTATGGCATAATGGGCGCAGTGGACAAAACACTGTGTGCACTGTCTGCTAAGGCGCGTCAAAGTCTCAACAGGTCTCTCTCCCTCTTCCAGAGCGTCTCACTTCTGTGAAGCAACGTCCATACGGTCCAACGTTTTTCATGACCAGGAACCAAACACTCTTCAATGTACAGGATTGGCTCTATCATTCGACAGTGGTTTTCCCTACATTTTCGTTAAGGTGCTTAATAAAAATATTGTTAACGAGGATCATGAAGTGTTGGTATAGCCCATAATTGTGTGTGTGTAGGGGGGGTGGGGGAGGGGGGTGTTTTTTATGTTATGATTTAGTTTCACATTACCTACAAATTTACAACTATCAAAAGACACTATTGTCACTAGCTTGTACATGGACATTTTGTGAATTCACATTAATAATAAATATAATCTTAAATATTAATTAATGTTTCGTAACATACAGTGGATGTATTATTTTTTCATAGGATGTACAGGATGTTGAGACTTGGTTAAAAAACACCTCGGACCTATGAGACTGATAGTTTTTCTATAAATCCGATATTCACAAACATCTATTTTTCTCAAAACTTTGTTTCTGTGCTTTGGGCCCTTATGACACTCAGTGCTCAATTATTAACTATGTGTTCAAGTATTAAGAACATTTTCCTCTTTTTGCTAGTAGCGAAGAGATATTGTTCAGTTATTTTACAACAGTATGTTCTTTCAACTGTTTTTATTCAGTTATTGTAATTGTTTATGGCTAAATAGTGCAGTCACGCTGAAGATCAGATTTAAAAAATCGTTCTTAAGAAAATGGGTCACTTAGGCCGGTATTACACTATCAAATTTCTTTGTCAAATATCTTTGTCAAAGATATTTGATGGTGTAATAGGGAACTTTGTCAAATGTCGTCCAATATTTGATCAAATCTAGGGTCTCACTGTAGATTTGATCAAAGAAGTCGCTTGTCCTCTGTTCACTGCAATGTGACATGTTACCACATGGAGCGCTAGCATCGCTGCAGCGTTCTGTCGTCTGTAGTGGTTTTATAAACGTTGCCGGTAAATACAATTGGTGTGTGCCGACAACTACAAAATTAATAAATGGTTCAAATGGCTCTGAGCACTATGGGACTTAACATCTGTGGTCATCAGTCCCCTAGAACTTAGAACTACTTAAACCTAACTAACCTAAGGACATCACACACACACATCCATGCCCACGGCAGGATTCGAACCTGCGACCGTACCGGTCGCGCGGTTCCGGACTGAGCGCCTAGAACCGCTAGACCACCGCGCTCGGCACACAAAATTAATAGAGATGTATGAAGCTGATGAGGCGCCTTACAACTTGAGGCACCATGAATACAAAAATATGTTAAGAAGATTGGAGACCTAACCTAACCTGACCTAACCTAACCTAACCTAACCCTCTCCTGTAGCAAGGAATTGGAGTGTTAAAGTGAGCCTGTCTTTTGCAGATGTAGCAGCTCTTAAGTGAATATTGTGCTTTGTGATATGAGGATACACTTCACTGAGCACATACAGAAATGTATGCTCACCCAATGTTAAGTAATTGATGTATGACTTGACGTCCTCCACTAAAAGCTCACGTAACAAGTTTTGTTGAATGCTTTTATCGTGTCGTCGTAAAACCCACGGCTTCACCCAGGTATGTTTCCTTTTTTTTCCCTCTTCTCTTCCGCATGTGCACACAGTGCAGTTGTGGTACATGCAACTGCTGTGGTTAATAACAAGTTCTTGTTGTCAGCCATCTTGAACTTTGACGAGAAATACGATGACAGTGTAATACCCCTTCCAGCGCTACGTCAAAGATCTTTGTCAAATATCTTTGACGGAATATTTGATCAGATCTTTGATCAAATCTTTTACAAAGAAATTTGATAGTGTAATACCGGCCTTACCTAGATGCTGTCATTAACAAAGGAGAAGGAAATGGCCATTTTACCTTCTGTTTTGGTGTACTGAAGTAGCTGCGGCGTTGTTGGCTTCTTACGCGTTCGATTTGGCGTGGCACATTTGTCAAGATCGCCACGATTGTGGCTGGGAGTCAGTAACGCATCATCAACATGCGGTTGCTCTCCATTCCGGCGGAACCTTTAGCCCAAGTCAAATCGAGAGAACATTTTCGTATGGAGGATTTTTGAAGTGGATATTCTGTGAAAAATGAGGGGAGAGGGAGTCGGTGAGTGGGGGAGCGCAGCCATGAATAATGTGTGGTCGCCGGCCTGACCCAGCTTTTGTCGCGGGCCCCCTGCGCGTGTTTGCATAGCTTATTGCCAGAAGCCGATACTCTAAGCGCCCCTCACGCGCTGCGGCGCCGGACCAAAGGCGAAGAAGCTGCAATAACGCTTGCCACAAGGTTATAACGCGTTTACCGAACAGGCTTCTGGATATGTGTTTCTTAAAAGATGCTAGGATGTGTAGTCAGTCTCACGTACAAGCTCGATTATTTTGATTTAGTTGTTTTGTCTCGGCCTACGTAAACTTTCGCGCCGGCCTCTGTGACCGAGCGGTTCTAGGCGCTACAAATGGTTCAAATGGCTCTGAGCACTATGGGACTTAACATCCGAGGTCATCAGTCCCCTAGAACTTAGAACTACTTAAACCTAACTAACCTAAGGACATCACACACATCCATGCCCCAGGCAGGATTCGAACCTGCGACCGTAGCGGTCGCGCGGCTCCAGAGTGTAGTGCCTAGAACCGATCGGCCACCCCGGACGGCTCACATTAGACCCCTAGCTGCTACATGATCGTCAATTCCACATAGACGCAAGTAGAAATGTAGTCTATAAAAATACGTTGTTGGTCAGAAGTAAGCTATAAATATAAGATTCATTGTTCACAACACCCACAGGTACACTTGGAAACAGCAATGTAACGTTTAATCATAATATTTGAACACGAAAACATCTTTACATTGCGGCTCCTGTTCCTAATGTTATAGGTGATTGCCCCATGCTAAAAAACTGCAAGAATACCCTGTTTTCGCCGGTCGGGGTGGCCGTGCGCTTCTAGGCGCTTCAGTCTGGAACCGCGTGACCTCCACGGTCGCAGGTTCGAATCCTGCCTCGGGCATGGATGTGTGTGATGTCCTTAGCTTAGTTAGGTTTAAGTAGTTCTAAGTTCTAAGGGACTGATGACCTCAGAAGTGCTCAGAGCCATTTGAACCATTAAACTTTCGCAATTCCCCACACTAATCTTTTCCTCGACACTTTTCTAACAGTTTCTTTTTTCTTCTTCTGTTTTCGTGTTTGGTGTTCCATATTTATCGCATCAATTTAATTACAGTAGAGTCTCGATTATCCGACCTAAACCTGCCGCAGCAAGGTCAAATAAGCGGGAAGGTCGGATAAAAAAAATAATACAAAGAAGCACAAAACATAAACTAAAGTAGGCGAAATCAGTTAAACACTTAATACAATACAAATCAAATTAGACTGAATAAATATTTACTGTGTGAAGAAGTTAGTAATTGTCTTTTGTTTGCCTGCTGTTTGACGTTTTTTTGCCGCTAAATCACGTAGTCTCTTAAGAAGTAAAACCTCGGTAGACGATGTTTCCTCCAGTTGCTCTACATATTTTAAAGCAGTTTCTAAGGCCTTGTGTCCTTCGTTGTGAGAAATTTTGGGCGCACTTTCCTCCACTACATCCGCTTCTTCGTCTTCTTCTTTTCGTTTACCGTGTTGACTATTTCTTCATCTGTCACTTCAAATTCCACGTCTTGGACAAACCATTCATTTATGTCATCTCCTGTGGCGTCAGCACACTTTTCGCCGGCCGGAGTGGCCGTGCGGTTCTAGGCGCTACAGTCTGCAGCCGAACGACCGCTACGGTCGCAGGTTCGAATCTTGCCTCGAGCATGGATGTGTGTGATGTCCTTAGGTTAGTTAGGTTTAATTAGTTCTAAGTTCTAGGCGACTGATGACCTCAGATGTTAAGTCGCATAGTGCTCAGAGCCATTTGAACCATTTTCAGCACAGCACAGCACAGCAAAGCAGAGTAGTATTTTCTGGTTCGGTCTGCTGCTGTGGATTTTCATCATCTGGAGAATTTTCTTGATTTTCCTATAGCAAAATTTTCCAGGATTTTGCAATTGTATTTGCTCCAACACTCTCCCAAGATTAGGCCACGTCATAAGCTACGTATTTCAAATTAATACGGCGCAACTGCTCTAGCATGTCTTCTCCCTTGTCCATAGCATTAATTAAAGAGGAAAGCAAGTTTCTGCGGTAGTTTCTCTTCAGTGTCTCTAAGGTCAAAAAATGGCTCTGAGCACTATGGGACTTAACTTCTAAGGTCATCAGTCCCCTAGAACTTAGAACTACTTAAACCTACCTAACCTAAGGACATCACACACATCCATGCCAGAGGCAGGATTCGAACCTGCGACCGTAGCGGTCGCGCGGTTCCAGACTGTAGCGCCTAGAACCGCTCGGCCACCCAGGCCGGCTCTCTAAGGTCCCTTGGTCCATAGGTTGACATAAGGATGTGACATTTGGAGGCCAAAACATTGCCTTTATATCTTGATCTTGAAGTTCATCTTTATTAGGATTACAAGTGGCATTGTGTAGAAGCAACAGTGCTTTACGGGGGAAGTTGTTGGCTTTCAAAAACTTTTCAGTTTGTGGCACGAACTCGTTAAAAAACCATTCTTTAAAAATGTCTGAGCTCATCCAAGCATTTTTTTGGTTGTAACATTTCACCGGTAAAGCATTTTTAGATACATTTTTAAATGCTCTCGTTTTTTTGGTTTACCTACCATAGACAGTTTCATTTTCAAATTCGCTGTGGCGTTACTGCATGTAAGAATGGTCACTCTTTCTTTGCTACGTTTGTAGCCTGGCGCTGCCTTTGACGCTAATGTTTTTCCCGGTAACATTTTGTAATTGAGACCAGTCTCGTCGCAGTTAAAAATTTGATCGCCTGTTAAGTTTACCTTGTCCAGTACCTTGTGAAGTTTATTGCTAAACAACTGACCAGCTTCAAAATTTACTGAAAGCTTATCACCACAGACATTAAGTTGCCGAATTCCGTATCTTTTCTTCCACCTATCGAGCCAGCCTACACTAGCTGTGAAATCAGGTTCAGCTTCGTTTAGTTCGTTACGAAACTTTAAGGCTTTTTACAGCAAAATAGGTCCCGACATGGGTACACCTTTATCTCTATGCTGAGTAAACCATAGGAACAAAGCTTCACTTACTTTTTCATAATAACATTTTTCATGGTTTTTCGATCTTCCAAAACAGCCGAGGTTGCTCGCTGAGAACACCATTTCTCAGTTTCATTGGGGTTCCTTCTCCAGTCTCCAACTGTTGTTTTCCTGACGTTGTGATCTTGCGCCACTTTTAATGGCTCTGAGCACTATGGGATTTAACATCTATGGTCATCAGTCCCCTAGAACTTAGAACTACTTAAACCTAACTAACCTAAGGACATCACACAACACCCAGTCATCACGAGGCAGAGAAAATCCCTGACCCCGCCTGGAATCGAACCCGGGAACCCGGGCGCGGGAAGCGACAACGCTACCGCACGACCACGAGCTGCGGACCCACTTTTAATAAAGTTTCACCATTGTCTAATCTTTCTAAAGCTTTAAGTTCTTTTTTTTATTGAAACGAGCACCTTTTTCCGTTTTGAAGCCATCACCACAAATCTTTACAATAAACAAAGTGCAACACGTCCACTCCACTACAGATCTAAGTTAGTACTGAGGAGTGAGGAGCAGCAGATGGCGACAATGAACTGAGTATCAACAAACAACACGTTAGTCACTGACCTATGCCGGCAGGAGTGGCCGAGCGGTTCTAGGCGCTTCAGTCTGGAACCGCGAGACCGCTACGGTCGCAGGTTCGAATCCTGCCTCGGGCATGGCTGTGTGTGATGTCCTTAGGTTAGTTAGGTTTAATTAGTTCTAAGTTCTAGGGCACTGATGACCTCAGACGTTAAGTCCCATAGTGCTCAGAGCCATTTGAAGCCACTGACAAATCGTCGGCTGGTGCATGACAGGCGCGGTGAAAGGGTCAGATAACACAGAAGGTCGGATAACCGAAGATCGGATAATCGAGACTCTACTGTATGTTATTTAGCGCACTTCGATTAATTAATGCCATGTGGAATAGTATCTGCATTAGTCCACATTAGGTAGCTGCGGAAATTCTGAATACTGTGTTGTGTGAGATCCTGGCGGGGGTGGTTTGTCGTTGTCTTCCTTCAAGTACGAAATGTAAGATGTGTATTACGACTCTTGATATTTTTAAAAATACTGGGAATATGATATATCGATATTTAAAGAAATATCATTATACGCCCTCGGTATACCGAAAATAGCCGGCCGCGGTGGTCTCGCGGTTAAGGCGCTCAGTCCGGAACCGCACGACTGCTACGGTTGCAGGTTCGAATCCTGCCTCGGGCATGGATGTGTGTGATGTCCTTAGGTTAGTTAGGTTTAAGTAGTTCTAAGTTCTAGGGGACTGATGACCACAGAAGTTAAGTCCCATAGTGCTCAGAGCCATTTGAACCATTTATACCGAAAATATGTATGAAATATCGATATATCGACGAATAATATTGACGTTCCTGCCAAAAAGAAAAGAATATCGTCTGCACATTGTAAATATACTGCCAGTTTTAGAGCTATGCATGTAAGTATTTATTTATTATTGGATATTCTGTACATCATAAAGCTGGAAGCCTGCTTATCCCCCTTAGAGCAAGAATTGAAAGGAAAACGATGCACGTTCACTCTTGGTGGTAACCACTTTGCTAACAATGGCAATTCCAGGTAAGTTGCACAATAAAAGGTGTCCGATGGGTCCGTCGTTCGGTTTAGTCAAATATCGGATTTGTTTGGTACACTTCATGTAGACTGCCCTGTTTTTTCATTTCTGCAAAAGCCAGCGACCTACCAGTTGTAGTGTCAAAACTGTGTTGTGACGTTAAACGTTGGTGTTTCTGCTGGTAGCACTGAGGGCCGATTACGTCAGCATTTCCCCTCACACGTCTCAGCCCAACGCAAAGACCAACATCGTCATTTAGATCTTTGTTCATCATATTCAGCAACTGTTTTTGAAGCATGCCGATGTGAAGAACTAACACACTAGTTGCGTTAATTTTTTTTAACGCAACTGGTGTGCTATTTCTTCGCATCGGATATTTTATTATTCCATTCACACCGGCGCTCCCCCCAGTGCAATCGGACTTCTTTGTGCCATCTATAGTTGCTTCACACAGTCAAAACGAAAGACTGGATATGATGAAAGTTCAAAAAGTAGTAACACTCCTTCACACAGTGAAGGTAAAATTATTTTCTACCACAATTCAGAAGAACAGCTTCAAATATTTATCTAAAACTGCGAAACACATAAAACATAAAGTAAAAATATCGGCACTCGACATTGCCACTTCGATACCGATGTATTGGTGAAAAAATACCAATTTTTGAGGAATTGTGATATATCGATAGTCCTAGTGTGTATCAGTAGCGGGTGGGTAACTGTTATACGTAATTGTGCAGTGTAGTGTTTTTGTTGGTTGAAAGTAAGAGAAAGGGCGAATCCCAGTACTGGAACATTGCCGTCAACTCTTGAAGAGCGCCATACGGACTGTCAAACTTCACGACCTCATCCGACATCAACAGTGTCACGTGCTCCCACTCCACGAGTCGCTGAAGATAGTTTTTTAATCTAAACTGCGACTTTGGTCCAAAGTCTGAGCAGGAACACTGCGACACTCCTTCCTTGCCAAACATTGGTGATTAAAATTCCTTTCAACAACAGTATTCGAACCACTTTCCTACGAGTCGAATGTCACAACACAAATATATATTAGTGATCTCAGCAACTAAACACAAATTATTCATTACATGAAAAAACCAACAGAAATAATAATGACCTCCACTATTCACTACTTGCTTGACTCTGATCTTTACGACTATAATGCACGTATATAATACTGAAAGCAATGAAGACAGAGAGATGTCACACGGTTTTAAATGAAAAGTTTAAGAATATGGGTCGTATCTTGCAATACAGGTATTTACAGACAACCTCAAATACCATTGTGAAAAGAAATCTTCGATATACATAACTTTAACTATAAACATGACACGTTTTTCCAATCCATCATCACTTCCTTTGACAGTTAATATATCGTCAGTAGAAATACAGTACAAATAATCAAGTTATTCAGATAACTAACGACATTAGAGTTGCATCTAAAAAGAAACGAGAGCTCTGTTGTTAACTAAACGATTTTATCGGGAAAAAAATTATTCACTACATCAAAACAATAAGGTATTCTAAGAACAAAATTTAACAAATTCTGTCATGTTATGTGTTATGAAAGAAGATACAGGATACAATGTCGGTGATCAGTTCATTATATATCTTTTAGAAAATGAAACTGTTGGTGATCCACTAGAGTCGTGTAAAATAGTTCATGACCACTTACTGAGAACAGTTTGCAAGGTAAACTAAAATCTCATTATTATAGGCAAGCACATTAAAAAAATTTTATATTCTGGTCTTTCAAAACAGCTGTACTAAATGCAGCCGCAAGAAACAAGCAGGAAGAGACTAAATCAATTATTATATAAATTAAGAGTGGTGGCTCATATGAATATGATAAAAATTAAGTATGTATAGAATTTTAGTGCAACACTCGTTAGTCTTATAATCACAAGGAATCCCTTGAATGCGAGGTCGCAAAAGGCCAGTGATGTTTACGGCAATCGACGCCCCATATATTGTCTACTATGCAACCACAATATTGGCTGCTAGTGGCAACAGGCGACAGAACACGAGGTATCCAGTGGAAAGCACAGCATCAGGCTACGGAGCGTAGGTCAACTACTTAGTCGACGAGTAACTCGTAACAGTGCCGCAGTGCTAGTGATGTTGATACAAAGTAGTGCAATGGCAACGATAAACAAAGCAAACTTTGTATTATGTCAATAACAACAGTTGCTGAAGTTGGCTTTTTATCGGAAAGGTACTCAAGAAATTTCGCAGAGTGAGAAAGAAGTGGCAGATGAAAAATTAGCGTTCCTGCAATATGAGTCAGTAGAATGTGTGGTGTCGTATACGCCCGACATCGCGGACAATGTACATGAGGAGTACAATGATGACGATACGTGCTTAAACAAGTGAAAGTGATACAGAAACAGGTGTAGAGCCATGTAGTTCATCATCCTTGACGGAGAGGGAGCTACAAATCCCGTCTCCAGTGAAATGTAGTAAGAGAGAGTCGTTCTCCAAGTAGCAGCTACTAAACATAATTACGTACATGGAAGACCATCCGCAGCATAGTAAAAGAAAAGAAAAAAAACAATGAACAGACTTCGTATAAGTTCGCAGCAGTATGACCGTGTAGTGGATAAGAAAAACTACGGATATTACAAAAACTGGTGTTTGTACGTTTCAGGGATGCTCGATACAATTTGCAGTATAGTTACCTACTACGTTATGCACATCAAACTGCGATCGACATAGATTACAGTGATTTCAAGGAATGCAGTGGATGGTTGCACAAGTGCAAACTGTGCTACAGAATTGGAAGACGTAAGGCAACGAAATTTCGAACAAAGAGCCAACTTGACCATGCAGAGCAAAGTGTGAAACCGGCCCGAAAATTTGCAGATGAGATAAACAAACTTATACCGTGGTTCAGTAAGGAATTTGTTCTCGACTCCGACCAAACGGCATTTGAAAAGGAAATGTATATGGAAGGAACCCTACAAGTGATAGGTACCAAGAGATTTGAATCAAGATCAGCTAATGTCAGTGCCTTGACGCACTCGTATACAATTACGCCGACCCTTAATCTGAGTAGTAAATTGTGCTGAGAAAAGTTCAGGATGCTCTGGACCCAAGGATTCTTTCTCGTATGTGTTACCTTCCAAGGACAGTAGGGAATATTAACGTCACAGCAAGTAAGAGTAAGAAAATGGGCGTAAAAAAACTAGGACTATGGTATGAGTCCTATTTTGGTCAATAGCTGGTCAAAATAACTTGCTTTTGCTTGATTCCTCGTCTGTGTATAAAAATCATAGTTCTTTAGAGCAAACTGTCTCTCCTGAAAAGTAGGTGACATTGTCCGCAGCTCGTGGTCGTGCGGTAGCGTTCTCGCTTCCCACGCCCGGGTTCCCGGGTTCGATTCCCGGCGAGGTCAGGGATTTTCTCTGCCAAGTGATGACTGGGTGTTGTGTGATGTCCTTAGGTTAGTTAGGTTTAAGTAGTTCTAAGTTCTAGGGGACTGATGGCCATAGATGTTAAGTCCCATAGTGGTCAGAGCCAGCCAGTAGGTGACATTGCAATTCATACCACCTGGAACCACTGGACAACTGCAGCCTGTGGATGTTTGTTTTTACCGTGCCTTTAAAATATATTATCGCGCTATCTGCCACTACGGAGATTATTACTGGATTTCCTCTTTCAAGTGTTTGCGAGAAGATGATGTATAAAAGAGGAGGAATAAATATCAATAAACGTAAATGTTTGTCGTACACGTTGTTTCGCTTGAAGGAAAAAGTATCTATAAAGGAAATAATGTATTCATTTTCGTGTAAGAGGCACTGGATCAAATAAAAGAGAAGTTGAGAACACTAGACAGCAAGAGAATCATTGCAGTATATTTCTTACCACCACAAATAAATGCAAGTATCATATAGCAAGGATATACACTCCTGGAAATGGAAAAAAGAACACATTGACACCGGTGTGTCAGACCCACCATACTTGCTCCGGACACTGCGAGAGGGCTGTACAAGCAATGATCACACGCACGGCACAGCGGACACACCAGGAACCGCGGTGTTGGCCGTCGAATGGCGCTAGCTGCGCAGCATTTGTGCACCGCTGCCGTCAGTGTCAGCCAGTTTGCCGTGGCATACGGAGCTCCATCGCAGTCTTTAACACTGGTAGCATGCCGCGACAGCGTGGACGTGAACCGTATGTGCAGTTGACGGACTTTGAGCGAGGGCGTATAGTGGGCATGCGGGAGGCCGGGTGGACGTACCGCCTAATTGCTCAACACGTGGGGCGTGAGGTCTCCACAGTACATCGATGTTGTCGCCAGTGGTCGGCGGAAGGTGCACGTGCCCGTCGACCTGGGACCGGACCGCAGCGACGCACGGATGCACGCCAAGACCGTAGGATCCTACGCAGTGCCGTAGGGGACCGCACCGCCACTTCCCAGCAAATTAGGGACACTGTTGCCCCTGGGGTATCGGCGAGGACCATTCGCAACCGTCTCCATGAAGCTGGGCTACGGTCCCGCACACCGTTAGGCCGTCTTCCGCTCACGCCCCAACATCGTGCAGCCCGCCTCCAGTGGTGTCGCGACAGGCGTGAATGGAGGGACGATTGGAGACGTGTCGTCTTCAGCGATGAGAGTCGCTTCTGCCTTGGTGCCAATGATGGTCGTATGCGTGTTTGGCGCCGTGCAGGTGAGCGCCACAATCAGGACTGCATACGACCGAGGCACACAGGGCCAACACCCGGCATCATGGTGTGGGGAGCGATCTCCTACACTGGCCGTACACCACTGGTGATCGTCGAGGGGACACTGAATAGTGCACGGTACATCCAAACCGTCGTCGAACCCATCGTTCTACCATTCCTAGACCGGCAAGGGAACTTGCTGTTCCAACAGGACAATGCACGTCCGCATGTATCCCGTGCCACCCAACGTGCTCTAGAAGGTGTAAGTCAACTACCCTGGCCAGCAAGATCTCCGGATCTGTCCCCCATTGAGCATGTTTGGGACTGGATGAAGCGTCGTCTCACGCGGTCTGCACGTCCAGCACGAACGCTGGTCCAACTGAGGCGCCAGGTGGAAATGGCATGGCAAGCCGTTCCACAGGACTACATCCAGCATCTCTACGATCGTCTCCATGGGAGAATAGCAGCCTGCATTGCTGCGAAAGGTGGATGTACACTGTACTAGTGCCGCCATTGTGCATGCTCTGTTGCCTGTGTCTATGTGCCTGTGGTTCTGTCAGTGTGATCATGTGATGTATCTGACCCCAGGAATGTGTCAATAAAGTTTCCCCTTCCTGGGACAATGAATTCACGGTGTTCTTATTTCAATTTCCAGGAGTGTATGTAGTACATGATGACAGGTAACACATCTAGGAACGAGCGGAATGTGTCACAGGGGACAAGGGTATGTGACTATCCTTTGACAAAACGAACACACAGCGCGCTGATAGCTGGATTCAGATGATAGTTGTCGTTTAGAATCTGATTGAGACTTTTGTCAGATAATCAATTTTTGTTGATATAATTTATTTTGTTATATAAGTCTTGTGACTTTCATTCACTTTGTCTCATGGTAGGAAACAAACAATTAAAAAGAAATCAAAGAACCAGGTTTCTTCTGATAGAAGAGTAACTTATATCAATAGCATCCTCACTGTGGTGTCTGCTATCTTCAGAGCGAAGCTAGAAAAGAGAACGAATGTGGCACAAACAAAGTCACAGCAGTGGTGTGCACAAAACATTACGTAAATGCTGCTTAAGAAATGGCGGTCTCTAAATAAGAACCCGAGTGTTAAGCTTCATTGCATTTCAAGGAAAAGCAAAAATTGTCTGCAGGTAGCTAGGTGTCCATCTTAAGGCGAAGAGAATTTTTGCGACACGGGCGGAGTTTCCTCTGAAAGTAGCCAAACTTATTCATATTATAGCCTGTTACAGCACATAAGATTGACAAATACCACCGCAGCTCGTGGTCGTGCCGTAGCGTTCTCGCTTCCCGCGCCCGGGTTCCCGGGTTCGATTCCCGGCGGGGTCAGGGATTTTCTCTGCCTCGTGATGACTGGGTGTTGTGTGATGTCCTTAGGTTAGTTAGGTTTAAGTAGTTCTAAGTTCTAGGGGACAGATGACCATAGATGTTAAGTCCCATAGTGCTCAGAGCCATTTGAACCATTTGACAAATACCACAGAACGGTATGAGTGAGTATGATCAGCTTTGGAGCGAGTGTAAGAATGTCTTTATATTGCCTCCTCGCTGTTCGCTGCTTGTCGACATGGCCCGTCGATAATGAATCAAACCCACCGCATGTTAGCGGCCCATTTAAACTGTATCACCGGTTCTCAAGCAGGTTTGTGTTTCACACTGCGACCATCACCGTATGTCCTGAAACTTGAACCATGATTGGCTGCTTCAACGTCACACCTGCAGTACCGCTTTTGACAATGCTACCACTCTGCAGTGTATATGAACAGCTGCACCATAATTACTTCCGATTAACGGCCAACATCGAGGATGCAGCGTAAATGTACACTACTAGCGGCAAGGAGCGCTGTGCCACCAGCGAGCAGCAAGGTGCCAGCAGCGAGGGTGCGACATAACGTATTCAAATGACGCATTGGCTGCGACTTTACAGCCACAGAACCATGCTGAGGCGACCGCAATAGACTGAAGGGGCTTCGAAGACTCACCGAAGCTTTCAGACAACAGCGAATCAATCCCTGTTTGTGATCCTTCGAGTATGGCCAGTTAACGTAACTATCGACGTAACTGATTCATGGCTACTGGTTTCAGCAACAAGACCTAGTCAGAGTATGTGAAATCAATGAATCCAGAATCACGGATAAAGGACTAGTGCTCTGGAAAACGAAAAAGTGGGAACGTGAGTGGGATGAAATTATGAAACTGAGAAGAATATGTCTCCAGACACCAAGGAAAGACTACAACGGAATCACATTAATTCACATCATAGTATGGTTCCATCTTATTAGTGATCTGATGTTGTACCACATACCCGCAATACGAGAAGCAGTAGCACTTAGTAATATTAGTAGATTGTTTGTGTGTGTGAAATCTTATGGGACTTAACTGCTAAGGTCATCAGTCCCTAAGCTTACACACTACTTAACCTAAATTATCCTAAGGACAAACACACACACCCATGCCCGAGGGAGGACTCGAACCTCCGCCGGGACCAGCCGAGTATTAGTACCACCACTGACAGTATACATTAGGGGTTATATCTTTTCAAGAGATTTGTATGACGGTATAAGAGACGCAAATCTATGGTCCTCGGTGGAAAGAATTACACGTAGAATCTCGATAATAAAGATCCGCGAATTTCATGATCGATCTTTTGCCTTAATCCCTCCCTTCATGTAGCCGTTATCATCATTACCATCTACCGTGGCAACGATGCATTTCCGGACACATGTTCATAGGACCTTTTTTTCTCCATTTCCAGTCACGAATCCGTCCCTGCAGTTTGCCAGTTTTATTAATGTTCACCCTGTATATTGGCCAATTACTTAAAATTTATTCACCGCATACTAACAAAATAAGTACACTCAATTTGTAAATAAAATTAAATTTTTAACTTAATCAATAAGTAAACTAGTTGTCTGAACCAGTGAACTGCTTAGACGTATCAGTATCAAGAAAAAAACTATTGTTATCATTTTATAATTTTTTTCTTTACCCCACAACATGTTTTTAACCAAATATATGTTGTTCCGTAAAAACACGGGAGAACCGCCGGATGTCAGTAACGTCCACCTACGATATTTCGGCGCAGAGTCTTCTGGCCATCTTCAGGTGAGTACCACTGTAGGGTTTTTATGGAACAATCAGTACGCCGGGAAAGCTTTAAACATCACATCAAATATATGTTATTTATTAGCTAATGTCCCCACAGGAGAACAATAAGCAGGTGTTTTTCAATCTTTCGTAGGGTGCTTCTTATTTTCTCAATATTTCTTCATTTTGTCGCCCAAGGCCTTCTTTCTTTCTTCGGCCCACTTTGGTCGATATGGTTTTGGTTCCGTCTCTGGAGTAAACTTCCACTTATCAAGTTTGCCGGTCTGATGTGTTTGTTAAGTCAATTTTTACTTTTGTCAAATACTTCTTAACTTCAGTTACCGAGAGCATTGACGCTTTAAGTGTTGTCACATAGTCCAATAGACGTTTAGTTAGTCTGTTTCCAAGTAATCTGTATAGGTCTCCATAGAAATTCATTCGTCTTTTTCTGATGTCAATTTCGGTGTTAGACACTTTTTCAGCTGTCTAGGTGGTTTGCAGTCTGTATCCATCTTGTGTGAATTCTGGTCCCAGAATTGTTTTAATCTTTCTCTCTACTTTCTTAATTTCTTTCAAATCTAGTTTTCGACTTGAGGAGAGAGTTTCACTTGCATATGTGACTGTCGGTTTGATTACTGTGTTTTAGTGTCCGATCTTAGTGTCTTTGGACAGACATTTTTTGTTATACAAATTTGAAACAACTCCGCTCTTGCGATTTTCTGCAATGCGTTTTTTGCGCTATTTTTTCATGTCCTGTTGGTTCAATAATTCCACCGAGATACTTAAAGTGTTTGACTCTGTTGATTTCAGCATACTTCGCTGTAAATTTCGGAATATCCAACTTGGATCACATGATTGAGCCGAAAGTATCATAGTAGCTGAAACGTGTGTGTGAAAAATGTTGCATGGGACAACGGGGGTCATAATATGACGTTGGTTTTTTGTGGTTAGGTGGGGTCGTGTCAGAGATGTGAAGGTCAACTTTGTTTTTTTTAAATGGGATGCTACAGTTTGGTACTTATTTTCTGACAGCGACTATCGAGACGAATCCAACGATGTGTAACAGTAAGGTCTTTGTAGGTCAGCGAAGGTCACAAATGTGGCATGAACGTCCATTTACAGAAGGTGTTCCAAGTGATGACCACTGGTATCAATGCAGCGCTGCAATCTTCTTATCATGGATTGAGTGGTATTCCTAATCACTTCGGCACTTATTATCGAAGCACATGCTATGACAATACTCTCTTGTATATCGTGCAAATAGTAAATATTCGCCGAAAACGGCGTATCCATCTACCGTGCCATTGACATGTAAACACCATTCGACGGTTTCGCAATACAACACTAATACGTACGGTAAGACTAATATCGTCGAATCAAGTGAATGTGAATGATGTATTCCTTCGAAGAACAAGTCGATATGATTCTCATTTATGGAGAATGCCAACGAAATTCAGTGAGAGCTAGAGACTTATACGCTGAAAGACATCATCAAAGTACTCACCCTACATGTCGTACATTTAAATATATGTATGATAAACCGAGAACAACTGGATCTCTAACGCATCGGAAACATATCCGGCAAAAAAAAGTTACTTAGGAGGAAACGGAAATTGGTACTCTTGCCACTGTGGTTCGAAATCCTTGTGTTAGTTCACGTCAAGTCACAAGGGAATCTGGCATGAGCCAGAGTAGTGTTGTTCGTGTTCTACATCGCCATAAATATCGTCCTTACCATATCAGTCTCCACCAAGAATTAACCGGTACGGATTGTATGCGTCGCACTGAATTCTGCCGATGGGCTCAACTTCAGATTCAGAGGGATGACACATTTATTAATTTGATTTTATTTACTGACGTGGCTACATTCACGAACCATGGATGTGTTAATTTGCATAACATGCATTACTGGGCAACTCAAAATCCATTTATTAATTTGATTTTATTTACTGACATGGCTACATTCACGAACTATGGATGTGTTAATTTGCATAACATGCATTATTGGGCAACTCAAAATCCATGTTGGCTGCGGCAAGTTTCTCACCAAAAACCGTGGTCGGTCGATGTATGGTGTGGGAGTCTGGAGGACAAGATTATAGGCCCCTGTTTCATCGAAGGAAATCTTAATGGTAGCAAGTAATCACATTCCTGCAAGAAACATTAGGTCTGTTATTGGAAGAAATACCTTTAGGAACAAGGAACAGAATATGATATCAACACGATACGTGTCTGGCTAGGAATGAGTAGCAGAGACAATTCCCAAATCGTTGGACTGGACGTGGAGGAGATGTGTCGCGGCTGGCTCGTTCGCCAGACTTGACGCCTCTCGATTTTTTCTTGTGGAGATTTGTAAAAGACATCGTTTATAACTACACCTGAAGATATGTAAGAGAGAATTGTCAAAGCATGTGCTTTGATAAGTGCCGATGTGATAAGGTATACCACTCAACCCATGATAAGAAGATTGCAGCACTGCATTGATCCCAGTGGTCATCACTTCTAACACCTTCTGTAAATGGACGTTCGTGCCCCGTTTGTGACCTTCGTTGTCCTTCAAAGACCTTACTGTTACCCATAATTGGATTCGTCTCGATAGCCACTATCAGAAAATAAGTGTCAAACTATTGCATCCGATTTATAAAAACAAAGTTGACCTTCATATCTCTGAAGCGGGCCCACCTAGCGACAAAAAACCAACGTGATATTATGGCCTCAATTGTCCTATGCAACATTAGTCTCACAAGTTTTTCAGCTCCTATCACACTTTCGGAGTTATCCTTGGTGGCAATAGTTAGTGACTCACCCTGTATACATGTTTTGACTTAAAGAAAACAGGGTGTGGTTCAAATGGCTCTGAGCACTATGCGACTTAACTTCTGAGGTCATCAGTCCCCTAGAACTTAGAACTACTTAAACCTAACTAACCTAAGGACATCACACACATCCATGCCCGAAGCAGGATTCGAACCTGCGACCGTAGCGGTCGCTCGGTTCCAGATTGTAGCGCCTAGAACCTCTCGGCCATCCCGGCCAGCGAAAACAGGGTATTCTTGCAGTGTTTTAGCATGCGGCAATCACCTACAACATAAGGAACGGAAGCCGCAATGTAAAGAGGTTTTCGTGTTCAAATATTGTGATTAAACGTTACATTGAAAAAATATTAATAAAACTGTCACAGACTACTGGTGTATTTAGCTGTACAAAGGAAAACTTTACTGAAAGTGCAACAAGAGGCTATACATACGCGATTTTGAAAATGTATGCCATCTCTCCCTATTCTACGTCCTATGTCTACAACGTTAAAAGGAAGAAGGAGAAAGCCAGTGTACTGCTGTTAACGACGGCGCCTTGGCAAAGCCCTCGATGCTTCGTTTATCGACCATTATTTTAACTCACTGCTTTTTTCATATCCGCGCACGAAAAATGAGGCAAACGGACGTCGCGGCCGCTCCCCATTTGTGGTCACTTCGGCATTAATTAGGTGCAGCGAATTAAAGTCGGGACAACACGGGCAGAGGCGCGGGCCATTGTTAAGTGTTGCAGACATCTGGCAGCGCGCTTTATTGCAGAGCGGCGGCCGTAATTACAGGGCCGGGGTGCGCCACATGCCTAATAAGCCCCGTGCCGCGCACGCAGCCCGGCCATCTCTGCGGCCAACTTTATTTCATCTCAATAACCTACATAGCAGCCCGACTGCGAGACCTACGCTCGGTAAAACACGCTCTTGCGCGCTGAAAACGGCAACGCGAAATAAAACGAGGGAACTCTACATTTAATCTCAGTTGGCTTCCTGAAGAGCATATAAAACAGAAAATCCCCCACCCGTCCCTTCCCAACTCGATCATTATATCAGCGCCATTAAAGAACAAGGGCCGTGTGGAATCTGAGGAAGAGCAGGGAAACGAGATAGAAGGAAAAAGAGGCCGGTGTGGAGAGAGAGAGAGAGAGAAAGGGACAAAAAAAATTGAGAAAGATAGAGAGAGAACGAGAAAAAAGGAGGTTGCCTCGTAATGTAATCAGTAGTTTTAAAAAGTTTCTCAGAGCTAAAATCTTTTATGGATTTTCTACGTCCCCGGAGAAAAGAGAGGAACGATTTGCGGAAATAGGGAGTAAATGGATTGAACGGTACGGCGGGGGAGGAGGCAGACAATGGAGTCGTCCTCTAACTCGGCAAATGCTCCCGCGCGGCTCCGTTATTCACACAGTACCAAAACATTTCCGCGCCGTAAAAGTGCGCGCCTCCTCGTAAATCCGCAGCCAATGACGTGGCACAAACAAAGCCACTGTTTACGTGCCCTATTTGTTAACGCACATGGAAACTGCTAACCGTCGTACATTTGCAGCTAGGTTCCCTGGTCTCCGGAACGACGCGGGATCGTGAGACAGCATTTTCCTCTCCTTCGCAGCCTTGTAAGCTATTTTGCCACGAAACATTCGAGCACGCAAAACTGTCTTATCTGCTTACATACATTCAGGAACACCCATCGTTAACAGAATTAAATAGACGCTCCACAGTGTTAAATGCCGGTCCTATTAGTCTAGATCCAGAGCTACATATACATTAACGCCGAGATCATTCGTGAGCTGTAAACGTGAGAAAGTAACTTTATACACTACTGGCCAATAAAATTGCAACACCAAGAAGAAATGCAGTTGATAAACGGGTATTCATTGGACAAATATATTATACTATAACTGACATGTGATTACATTTTCACGGAATTTGCGTGTATACATCCCGAGAAATCAGTACCCAGAACAACAACCTCTGGCCGTAATAACGGCCTTGATACGCCTGGGTATTGAGTCAAACAGAGCTTGGATGACGTGTGCGGGTACAGCTGCCTATGCAACTTCAACACGATACCACAGTTCATCCAGGGTAGTCAGTGGCGTACAGTGACGAGCCAGTTTCTCGGCCACCATTGACCAGACGTTTTCAATTGGTGAGAGATCTGGACAATGTGCTGGCCAGGGCAGCAGTCGAACATTTTCTGAATCCAGAAAGGCCCGTACAGGACCTGCAACATGCGGTCGTGCATTATCCTGCTGAAATGTAGGGTTTAGCAGGGATCGAATGAAGGGTAGAGCCACGGGTCGTAACACATCTGAAATGTAACGTCCACTGTTCAAAGTGCCGTCAATGCGAACAAGAGGTTGACCGAGACGTGTAACCAATGGCACCCTATACCATCACGCCGGGTGATACGCCAGTATAGCTATGACGAATACACGCTTCCAGTGTGCGTTCAACGCGATATCGCCAAACACGGATGCGACCATCATGATGCTGTAAACAGAACCTGGATTCATCCGAAAAAATGACATTTTGCCATTCGTGCACCCAGGTTCGTCGTTGAGTACACCATCGCCGGCGCTCTTGTCTGTAATGCAGCGGCAAGGGTAACCGCAGCCATGGTCTCCTAGCTGATAGTCCATGCTGCTGCAAACGTCGTCGAACTGCTCGTGCAGATGATTGTTGTCTTGCAAACATCCCCATCTGTTGACTCAGGGTTCGAGACGTGGCTGCACGATCCGTTACAGCCATGCGGATAAGATGCCTGTCATCTCGACTGCTAGTGATACGAGGCCGTTGGGATCCAGCACGGCGTTCCGTATTACCCTCCTGAACCCATCGGTTCCATATTCTGCGAACATCATTGGATCTCTACCAACGAAAGCAGCAATGTCGCGATACGATAAACCGCAATCGGGTTAGGCTAGAATGCGACCTTTGTCAAAGTCGGAAACGTGATGGTACGCATTTCTCCTCCTTACACGAGGTATCACAACAACGTTCCACCAGGCAACGCCGGTCAACTGCTGTTTGTGTATGAGAAATTGGTTGGAAACTTTCCTCATGTCAGCACGTTGTAGGTGTCGCCACCGTCGCCAACCTTGTGTGAATGCTCTGAAAAGCTAATCATTTGCATATCACAGCACCTTCTTCCCGTCGGTTAAATTTCAAGTCTGTAGCACGTCATCTTCGGCCTTAATGGCCAGTAGTGTACATGTCTGGTAGGCAAGTGCCCGAGGGACGTTTGATAGCACAGCTATTTTTTTCTTTATACATAAATGATCTGGTCTACAGGGTGGGCCACAGTCCGCAGTTTTTGCCGCTGATTTTATGGGGTACGGGTAGGTGTCGAAGATGAGTGACTGTAGGATAATACAAGATGACTTAGACGAAATTTGTAGTTGATGTGACGAATGGCAGCTGGCTCTACATATTGAAAAATGTAAGTTAATGCGGATGAGTAGGAAGAGCAAACCCGTAATGTTCGGGTACAGCATTAGTAATGTCCTGCTTGACACCATCATGTCCTTTAAATATCTGGGCGTAATGTTGCAAAGCGATGTGAAATGGAATGAGGATGTGAGGACTGTGGTAGGGACGGCGAGTGGTCGACTTTTCGATTTATTGGTGGGAATTTTAGGAAAGTGTAGTTCAACCTGTGAAAGAGACCGCATATAGGTCGCTTGTGTGTCCTATTCTTGAGAACTGTTCAAGTGGCTACGAAGTCTTTCGCGACGTATTTCCTGAGTAAAAATTTCTCGGTGTACATGCCGCGTCAAATCAGGATAAATCTCCAAGCTTTCGACCACTACCTCCATGGTCGTCGTCAGGGCTAAAACTGACTGTCGTGAACTAGCGAGGTTCCCACTTTTATATGCAAAGGGCAGCTTCTTATTGGCTGGAATACGCGCCATATCGCTGACGTATTCCAGCCAATAAGAAGCCGCCCTTTGCATATAAAAGTGGGAACCTCGCTAGTTCACGACAGTCAGTTTTAGCCCTGACGACGACCATGGAGGTAGTGGTCGAAAGCTTGGAGATTTATCCTGATTTGACGCGGCATGTACACCGAGAAATTTTTACTCAATTGTTCAAGTGTTTGCGATCTGCATCAGATTTATTACTGGTAGCTTCGATCAACACAGAGATGCTTTGTGACCTTAAATGTAAATCCCTGGAGGGAAGACGACGTTATTTTCGTGAAACACTACTGAGAAAATTGGGGAACTAGCCTTTGAAGCTGCTGCAGAACGATCTTACTGCCGCCAAAATACATTTCCCGCAAGGACCTCGAAGATAAGATACGAGAAATTGGGTCTCATATGTAGGATATAGATATTTTTTTTCCTCGCCATGGAACAGGAAGGTAAACGGCTGGTAGTGGTACAGGGTGCTCACCGCCAAGCAAAGTACTGTTGCTTGCAGAGTATGATTAGATTAGCTTAGATTAGATTAGTACTTGTTCCATATATCATGAATATGACACTTCGTAATGATGTGGAACGTGTCAGGTTAATAAAAGGCGTCTAGACAAGATATTACATTACACAAAATATTACATGACACTTAATATATTTTTTGGGTGGGGGGTGGGGAAATTACCCACTAACTATATCCAAAAATTCATCTAATGTGTAGAAGGATTTGGCATTCAGAAATTATTTTAATTTCCTTTCAAATGCTATATGGCTATCTGTCAGACTTTTGATGCTATTACGTACGTGACCAAAGTCTTTTGTGGCAGCATAATTTACCCCCTTCCCAGCCAAAGTTAGACTTAACCTCGAGTAGTGAAGATCATCCTTTCTCCTAGTGTTGTAGCCATGTACACTGCTATTACTTTTGAATTCGTTCGGATTGTTAATAAAAAATTTCATTGTGAGGCTGCAGTGAAGATCCCTAGCTCATTAAATAAGTGTCTGCAGGAGGATCTTGGATGAGCTCCAGCAATTATTCTGATTACACGCTTTTGTGCAATGAACACTCTTTTACTCAGTGATGAGTTATCCCAGAATATGATGCCATACGAAAGCAGAGAATGAAAAGAGACGTGGTAAGCTAATTTACTGAGATGTATATCGTCAAAATTTGCAATGACCCTAATAGCATAAGTAGCTGAACTCAAACGTTTCAGAGGATCTTCATTGTGTTTTTTCCAGTTCAACCGCTCATCAATCCATGCACCTAGAAATTTTGAATATTCTACCTTAGCTACGGATTTCTGATCGAAGTCTATATTTCCCCTCATCAATGCATACACCTAGAAATTTTGAATATTCTACCTTAGCTACCGATTTCTGATCGAAGTCTATATTTATTAATGGTGTCACTCCATTTACTGTGTGGAACTGTATATACTGTGTTTTGTCAAAGTTTAAGGAGAGCCCATTTGCAGAGAACCACTTAATGATTTTCTGAAAAACATCGTTTACAATTTCACCAGTTAATTCTTGTCTGTTGGATGTGATAGCTATACTTGTATCATCGGCAAAAAGTACCAGCTTTGCATCTTCGTGAATATAGAATGGCAAGTCATTAATATATATTAAGAACAGCAGAGAACGTAAGACGTATGTAGATGTAGTTGCAGGCTGCTTCCGTGATTGTCTGTTTACAATATACGAAGCAACTTCGTCATCGTTGGTCTCTCTGCACCTATACACCTGAACTAAACGCCTGATGTACCACGTAATCCTGGAGCAAAGCCTTCGAAACATGTAGTAAATAAAAAGAATTTAGCGGGAGAAGGCAATATCTTTCTCGAACGATCCGGGAATGTTTTCGTCTCGGAATTATAAGAGTGAGGCTTTACGTGACGCATTACTTCCTATAGCGTTTCTCATTGAAAACTACTGAGCTTTTTCGTTATACTCTTGCGTTGACTAGGCCAGCTGTTTCCGAAACTTGCCGTAACTGCCCCTGACGGGTAAAATAAAATTTTCTAAGGAATAAAAATGAAAGAATCCGATTATGTTTCGATCACGAAACTAAATTATTTTTTAATACTACTGTCACTGTTTCGTAAGACTGTCATACTGTTATCATTAATTACATTTTTTAAATACTAGCGTTAGCATGTGATGCAGTGTTTTAGTAGTTACAGTTTGTGAAATGAATGTATGAACATCATCTTCCGCAAATAGTCCACCCATTATACACATACTTTGTACTGCGGACCCTGCATATATGACAGTAAAATTGACCGTGTGCATCACATATGCTC
Source organism: Schistocerca piceifrons (assembly GCF_021461385.2). NCBI lineage: Eukaryota > Metazoa > Arthropoda > Insecta > Orthoptera > Acrididae > Schistocerca > Schistocerca piceifrons. Next base: position 741,184,564 of record NC_060149.1, read on the forward strand.
AACTATCTCGTGAAAATGCCGTCTCCGGTTGTATATGGTTCACGCAGTGGACCAGAAATTGTTCCAGTATCCTCTTCGCAACACATAAACGAATTAATTATCACCATAATACAACAGTAATTGTATGACTGTTACAAACTGCTGTAGCACTTATACAGTATTTATTTATTCGAATAGACCATCTGAAGGACATAGTAAATCAACTTTGGTTTTCCTTCTTTGCGTTTAATTTTCGTTGCTACCACACTTCCTACATCCTTCCACGGTGTCGTTCCTTTTCTTCCTGGGTCCCTGTCCTTCCATTTACGGACTTCTTCCTTTACTGAAATCCAGTCTTTTGTTTTGCTTCTCCAAAATGCATTCTGTTACCTGTTATGTCCATTCCAACTCCAGTGTTTTACAGATCATTGTCAACTTCAGTGTGCAATGTGGGTTTGGACTTGTATCACTTTAGTAAGCTGAAGATCTGTTTGGTTAGTCTGATACTATCCATAAAACTGTAGCCTTCTTTTCCTCATCACATCAGTTAGCTTTTCCATTTTCAAATAGAGCTCTCTGTTTGATCTTAATTTGTATTCAGCGTTGCTGTTACTTTTAGGTCCCAGTATTTTCCTTAGAATTCTTCCCCAACTTTTTTCAGTGTTTCGAGATCCCCAAATCGTGTTTAAGTGTTTCTGCTGCATATAGCGCTGCAGGCCTTGCCACTGATAGTGTCTTAGTTTTGAGTTACAACATAAAGATTTTTTGTTATATGTGTATTTTGTCATATCGAATGCCCTTTCCATTTTATTTACTCTGTCTGTATTGCTACCTTTCTTTTGTATTGCTCGTTATCCATACTGCTAGAGATTTAAAACAGTTTGTTTTAGATATTGTGTTGTTATGAATTTTAAGATTTTGGGTGACGTCATTGCTATTTGTCACGAATTGTCTTTTTCCCAAATGATACTTTTATTCCTGTTTTGCCTGTTTGTTTCTATAGTTCTGTGAGTTGTTCTTTGGTACTATAGTCAGTCACTAATTAACGCCACATCATCTGAAGAAGATTTTCTTTGGGGTTCTTCCTAGTTGAACAGCCATTGCCTAACAGTACTGTTATTATTATTAGTGACAGCGACTAGAAATAAATCACTGGGAAGTTGAAGTTTTACAATTTCTGCCAATTTATTTAGAAGTAGAGAGTAGAGCAATCAAGTGATTTACAAACAATAGGCCTAAGTATAGTATTCCTATTTTAACTTTGTTTATTTTAAATGGGGTGCTTGGTGTGGCTGAAGCAAGTGTCACTTGGAAGAAGACTGCTGCAGAGAAAGCATGTTTTAATACAACTGTCTATCCTCATCGTGGATAGTTAGCTTTCATATCTAAGAGTGAGTTGTAAGAAGCACGCGCAATGCACTGAGAACTGCTTCATCATTCTATAAAAAAAGGTTGTTTTAAATAAGCGGTAACAATTGTCTCATTCTCACTAAACACGGATTAATAAAACACCTACAAAAACTAAATATGATATGTCATTTTAAAAATAGAATTTTTCATTTTCATTCTGTAGTTCAGATAGGGAATGTTGATGATTCTGGGGAAGGGGAGTGGTACTAGCTAATATCTGATTGACTCAGGGACGACGACCTCAGGAAGGTTAGGAATATCTGGACTAGACGAATCCGTTACGAAACGAGCAGTTCTTCTTTGTATTTGTTCTATCTGCTTCTCCTTCTCGGTAAACGTTCTATACTTTAGATATAATCAGGGTAGTATTTTGTAAACTGTCTGCTTTGTGAATGAATTACAAGTACTTAGCATTTCTCCAGTTAATCACAGTCTGGCGTCTAGCTGCTCCGCAAAAACATTTTTGCGCTCGTTCCACCTTAAATCTATCGGACGGTATATCCCTAGATATTTGACGGTTGTGACTATTTCCAGTTATTAACTGTATAGAACGTCATCAAATATTACATTTTTAACCGATTATCGCACTTTATACTACAACGACGACTAGGGTGATAGTCTTCCAACATTTCATAAATGAACAGGATATTAAACAATTAAAATGCTTTTAATGAATACTTTAAAATATCCGTGAACTGCCACAGTTTGTTGAGGCTTAACTTGAGGTATATTCATGCAATGGGTCTCAGGGCATAAGTTGCAACAACAGGCATTTACAAAGATACAAAAACTAATAACATGAGCAGGCAAATACGTCTGTTTTCTTAACAAAATGGGTATAATGGCGTGTGCTTAAGAATGCCTGAAACGTCTAAGCTGAAACTAAAAAATTACAAAATACACTTGATAAAATATTACTTCATGCAGCGATCTGTTGTTGTATAAACAAGTGTGTATGACGTCATTCGCTACGTGACTGTCACTCCGAAATCACTGCTGGTTTTTTAATTAAAGTGGAAAAAGATTTATTGCCTCTTATTATACTACGATTTCTTTTATAACAAATTTCTGTTACGAGTTGATATAGCTTTTGTGCTGTGGAGAATACATTATCACAACTTTGTATTTTAATTCAGAAAAAGGTTTTTTAATGCTTTATGTAGGCACCGTATGTCAATCTTAATATGTGATTACCATGATGGATGAAATTTATTTCAAAGGTTATTCATATATGACTTGAACTAATATCAAGATAAAATTTTAAAACTTGCGGGAATCCATAATTTCAGCTAGATATAGTTATTTCTACGTACGAAGCTGCATTCAGATAACTTATCGAACAAATACGTTACGGTGAAACAATTTGGTTTTGGTTACTTAATTATCTGTTATCACATATTTCCACGGTCATGACTCCATCTACATATTATCGGCTAATAGTAGCTAAAAGAAGACACTCACACAAATGGTTAAACTGTATCTTTGCAAACTAAATTATGCTCCATAAAAACACAGACATTCACTTCAGCGGTTAAACTCCAAAATATCAATTGTATATATAGGAAAAAAGTTGTTTATCGATTAGTAGTCAACATCAAGATACTTCAGAACTGCACGTCGAAGTTGAAAAGATTACGGTCAGAAGATACGAACAGCTACATACTGTAAAGAATTTTCAGGTATATGCATAATGCTGAAGAGAGATGCTGTTAGTGTATTGGAAGAATCGTTGTGCTAGGGTGGTGTTTGTGAAATAACATGATAAAAGCTGGAAATCGTAAATGATGTGACTTTAGAGTTATGACGCTGATGCAGCATTAATATAATACTTTTACTGAAGCTATCGTTTATTTCGAGATCAACTGGCCAACATTTACAGCAGTTGTGACTTAAGTGCTAGATTTCTTGTTAAAACTGACGTCTTGCGCCATTCTCTTAAGCAGTGCATGCTGTGTGTTTTTACGCATTAAGTACTGAGGCAACGCTAATTCTTTTGTTAAGAAAACAATAATTTTAAAGGTTCGTTGTCAAAGATGTAATATGACGTTGTAACGCAAGTACATCTTGAAGAAACAGTTGACTCTAAGTATCTGCAAATTCTTTACACCCACTCCACAGCAAACCACAGACAAATAATGATTAAACGATTGAATTTAATTTTCCGTGTTACATGGGGTGGTACCATACCTTGTATTAAATCTTGGTCACAGTTATTGTTAATTGTTTACAGTTCGCTTTGAAACTTCGCGTTACGACGCATCCTGCTATCCAAGCGATACTCTGACGACCTCAGTAAATTTGTATCTTATAGTCGAAAATGATTTCGTGAATCATATATTGAACTTATTTAAGAGTACACATTTCTTTTTCGTCAGCTACAATAATTTACAAAACCAATGGGAAAAATATTGAATTCAGGAATTGGCCAAATAAATATATGACAACTATGCGAGTTGCTAGCGTAGAAAACTGATGTGCTATAGGGAATTATAATTATAAGCAGAATTCTTTAAAGACTGATGTTCTTTATTTGTCGTCCAGAAGATTTTCAGTAACTGAAACAATGCATATGCAAACACTCGTTCCCGTGTAACGGAAGAAAAAGGTGCAATCTGTGGTATCTTCGTGATGGATTCTCTCGGAATTCTAGCGTAATATTTTCAACAGGAGAGGATTGCTTTCATTGCATTCGTAAATACTTGTAAATCACGTAAACATATGTAAAGAGAAATTCGCGAGATGTTCATAAAGAGCACGTGTCAGCATATCACACTGAGGTATGATGAAGTTGATACTTAATAATCCACCAGCTATATGAATAGTAACAGAAATATAAGAGCCGAACAGCTCCTAAATATATCCGGAAAACTCCTAAATAAGTAATAATGGAAAATATTTGTCGACCTGCTGTGCTCATGGTTTTTCTTGCGTAGATTTTAGCATTTGACCATTAATCATTTAGACTAGTACAGCTTTGTAAAAGTGAAATATAGCGGTGGATTGCCTCAAGTAAGATTTACGTTATGTACAGTAAAAATTTTTATAAACACTATTTAGCTACTTACATAGTCTTGGGAGAGGTTGAAATGGGCACAGCTGACATGGGCGTAATCTAACAAAAGCCGTCCGTGTGGAACGGTTTGCAGCATGGCAGCCTGTTTCCCCGGGGTTGGAATGCAGATGTAAGGTAACGACGGCACGCTAAATCTCTTCAGTTCCGCTGGAAACAGTTACATCCCTCCCAATTTTACCAATGTGCTATGACATTCTTGTTACCACAAACAGTGGTCCGTTTTGCATGTTACTTGTAACAATTACTATAAAGATAACGTATTAAGGATGACACAAATCGAAGTATTCACATTGATGCATAATTTTCTGCAGGAATATATCGCAATATGTAGTGAAAAAAACGTTACTTACGAATTCCACATTCAGTAGGATTAATGATAATTTTGTTTGTAAAAATAATTATGTAGTGTTAGAGGGTGTACCAGATCTGAATCTGAGTTTCTGGAACAAACCATCGAATGTTGCGTCCTTGTCAAAAAGTCCTGTGTGTTTTCAAGGGTCTCACGTGAATCTAAAATATCAAACATCTGCAACCTAAGGAAATTGAAGCAAGAGATATTGGAGACTGCTATGGAGGTATGAACGTTACAGTAAAGGAATAATATTTCAACATATAACAGCAGCGTTTTATTCCTACGATTGAGAAAATCACGTTAAGTGTCTCTTCTTTTCTGTACTGATCGTATACATTAGACGGAAGATTTGTTATCAGCAGTTTTGTCTCAGCTTGTTCCAGACGACCTTGCTTCACTACTTTCACCTACCAACGCGCGCATAATTTCCTGAATAGGGATGCAAGATTTTGTCTCAGTTCCATATGTATTTCGGCATCAACTTGCTTAACATGTCAGAAAATGAAACAATTTTTGCTTAACAACCGTTGCTACAAAGACAGTTGCAACAGTATTCGTCTTTGATTTAAGTCTGTGGTGAAGAAACCTGCTGAGTGCGCCAGAGGTACCCTCAAATTAATTTCATTGTCTGCCCTGACAATGGTATTATCTGGCCGGATTTCTCGGAACTTCAGAGTTTTCGTTTTTCATCATTAAGTGTCTATTACGAATATTTCTGTGGTTATTTAATCATATTATCAATCTCGTACTACACTGAACTAGTACTTAAGGGATGGAAGGAAAATTTGAAAATCAGTGTAATATGTGGCACAGAAAGTATATTAATGGACAAATAATTGGAAACTATTGCTATTAAACTGACAGTTCCAGTGAAGTCAGGGCTTTAACCTTCAACACTAATAAACATTGTAGTGATAATTATCAACAGCCAGTTTAATACTTTCAGCTGACAACAAAACTCATGACAAATATGAAAAATGCACCAAAATATATGCCAATTAAAATGGGTTAGGAAAAAAATCTGGAAGTTTAAATAGTTTGTTGATGTCATTCTAGAGAGTGGATTAGAAGATTGACAATAGAAGGAAGTGGCAGTATAATGATAACAGTACATGGTTTCACTAGGAACTTCCATATTATCACTGTCCCTCTAGAAATAACTTTAATAAAAATTAACTATCAAAACGGCAGAGAGCAGCGGTCAGCAATTTTATGTTGATTACACAGTAATGAAATGATTAGACAGTACTCTTTAATGAACTGTGACAGGATCCGAAACAACAGGAGTAGACGTTTTAGGTCCTGTATAACAAATCTGAAATACTACATTGATAATGACTAATCACTAGCCGAAGTCTGGATCTGGTCTAATAAAGCTAGAACGGAAACGACGACTGATTGCTGCTATCTACGATTTTGAAAGTCATATCACAGTCGTTGAGTGCATTCCACTTCCCTAATCGAAAGTAATTTGATAAAAAATTACTATCTTACTGGATCAGAGTATTTATAGCCGTGTGAATTCTTAACAACGAATTATTCACGAGCAGACTAGACACACTAGCAAGTAATTTTGCAATACAAACAAGGACTGCAATTCAGGCAAAAGCTGGACGAAAATGAAAAGTAGTGGGAAAATTTTGCCAAAGTAATGACAGAGCGAAGGACCATATTCTTCAGAATCCTTTACAGAATGTTAGAGAATATCTTAATAAAACAAATGCTTCAGTATTTTGTTGTTGAAAAAATAGCTTATTTCCAGGAGAACAACGTAACCCAGAAAGAACTGAAAATAAGAGAAACAAATTCTTCCTAAATATAAAAGACTAAGTTTATGACACAATAAAGCAATATTAAAAAGCAGGAACAGGATGGACTGAAGACAGGAAGAGCAAGTATGAGGGAAAGACGACAAAGTATTGGAAACGCAGAAAATAGAAAAGACAGAAGCGCGAACTGAAGATAGAACGTGATCCCCGTTGGAAACGTTTTTGTGAATACAATGAAAAATGCAAGGATCATATTGAAAGTAAGTCTGTCAGCAGAATGTCAATGACAGGTTGAAAATGTAGGTTAAAGAGCATAACAGAGGCCGAATGGTATATACGACTGTTGGCGGACTTACGGGTCAAGGACAGGTTATAAGGCTTGTACGTTGGAGTAAGATAATGGTGATGCTGATGATGCTGCTGCTATTGTCACTGCTGCTGCTGCTGATGATGATGAAGTTACATAATGTCATCACAAACGAACAGTCTTATTGCTTGATATTCTAGAGGTACAGCGGAATCCAGCAAGTCACTATGCTTCCGTTGCAGTCAGTTCCATCGTGGTGGCTCACCCCAGGGATTTTTCTGACGTTTTGACGCTCGCCGCCTAATGTTGCGTTAAACTCGGCAATCAGAAATCTTATGCGCTCTTTTGAGTATCCGTGTTGTTGGGAGTTCGCCAGCTGATAGGGAGAAAGCTCTCGCTCATCTAAAACACCGTAAAAATACACCCCACTCTACATGAGAAACAAAACTGTTTTCGCAAGGTGATATATCACTGTCAGAGCTTTTTCGCTACATTTCTTCTGTTCTACACATCATGATTGATTCAATAACTTTGAATAGTCACCTAACACCGTTTCCGTTTGAGATATACAGCAGTTTAGTTGTACAGTTCCGAGTTTGCTTTACGATTTTTATCCATTCTTAGTAATATCTATTTTCTCAATTATCGTGAGAACGTCTGAGTAACAGCTACTCGGTTATGGAAAGAGTCATTACGCAGTTGATCCAAACAATGATGGTTAAAAAACAAACTGAATGCGACTGTTTAAACGTTTGAGTAATAAAAATACGACGATAGGCCCTAATTTATTGTGAGAAAGCTCTTTATCGAAAAAAAATAACATGTGCCACGAGAAAGCTTCTCAATTTAATTTTAAACATCTGAAGTGCATCATACATAATTTTCAGTCCTGTAGCAGGGCTACAGAAAATATAACCTGATTTTTGTAATATGACTTAAATACAAATCGATTCTACATCTACACACAAACTCTGCAAGCCACCGTGCATGGTGGAGGGTACCGTGTACCACTACTAGTCATTTTTTTCGCGTTCCAGTCGAAAATAGAACGAGGAAATAAATGCTGTCTGTGTGCTTCCGTACAAGCCCTAATTTCTCTTATCTAAGTGATCCTTACGCGAAATTTATATTGGCAGTTGTAGAATCATTCTGGAGGCAACTTCAAATGCCGGTTCTCTAAATTTTCTCAATAGTACTTCGAAATAAATTCGCTGAATGCGAATAACTTGGCATCAGCTGCGGTAGGTATAGAAGTACTACCTTCTGGTGGCATATGAAAATTTGCGCCGGCCCTGGACTCGAACCCAGATTTCCCGCTTGTCACGAGCTGTTGGCTTAACCATCAGGTTATCTGCGCACGCATCCCGCACCGACCCAGACTTCATCATATCACACTGTATATATTCCTATACTATAGTCTACTACATTCATCACTAAATATAAGCAGCCGTATTGTCACTGGTGTGGGAATGCAGAGTATAGCTGTGTGCATTTAGTGTAACATTTTTGTCACTAAATGTAACGGGGTTTTCTCTTTTGATGCAAGTCAATTGTCAGGATGAGCATTCTAAAGCATTATGTCAGGGTGAAAATACTAGATAAATTAATTTTTCTCTCTTAACAACATGTGGGCAGGGTCGGTTGGTTGGGTTGGGTTGTTTGGGGAAGGAGACCAGACAACGAGATCATCGGTCTCATCGGATTAGGGAAGGATGGGGAAGGAAGTCGGCCGAGCCCTTTCAGAGGAACCATCCCGGCATTTGCCTGGAGTGATTTAGGGAAATCACGGAAAACCTAAATCAGGATGGCCGGACGCGGGATTGAACCGTCGTCCTCCCGAATGCGAGTCCAGTGTCTAACCACGACGCCACCTCGCTCGGTGGGCAGGGTGGGTTCTTCCTTGGCTCGGGTATGAGGTAGAATGAAACAGCATTTTTACATAAGATAACTTTTATTGCAAGTTTCGTACAACTGTTTTCTTACTCAATGTTCTGGCTCGGAGAACGGCAGCTGTGTCGTTTGCGTAGCCTTCTGCTGCGGCAGCGGCGGCGTCTGATTACGCGTGGCAGTGTGTATCTCGTGTCGCCGTCTCGCCCAGCTGACTGGAGACGCGCAGCGCGAGGTGGCTCGTTTAATTATTGCGAGCGAAGTCGTGCATCGGATGGTGATACCTTGGATGTGGCGTCCCAGTGTTTCTCTTCTCTAAGCGGCCGCGTGTGTTGTGCGTCGGCCGGCGGAGCGGCGGGGCGGGGGAAGGCCAGTGTCCCGGACTCGAACAACGGACTCCCGCTTGCCAGTCTTCGGCTGTCAGATCTTCATCCCAGCTCACAGGTGACTGCTGATGTGAGGCCGTCTCCTTCCCGTCCTCACGAGTCACGCGGCTACGTAAAAATCAGACTTCAAATACCTTTTAACATCTGTCTTCTGGCGCCGCGGCTGCTGCTTGCTATTCCATTACAGCGGCGGACTTGGTGCGTCTGTGCATGATGCAGTCTCTTCTTGCATGACGGTCTTCAGCACCGAAACTGACTGAAAACTACCGCTACGCTTCTTCACTTCTTCGTCTTCTTCGTCTCTCGTCTGTCGGGCCCACTGCGTCTCGTGTATTTATTCACTTCAGTTTACTGGAGGTGAACGACTTCACGGTCATTGCCTCTTCTGTCACGTTGAAAAGCTTCTCGAAGAATCTTCTTAACGTCGGTCATCGGCTCTTGGAATGTAGGCGAGGGCCTTTGCTCACATGTGACAACTGAGAAACACGTGAGCCGGTCGGGCGATGCCCTGACGGCTGAATCGACAGCGTCCGCTTATGTGGAACTTGCTGACTTCATGGTCATTGTCTCTTCTGTTCTGCTGTTCTGCCCGCTGTTTGCCAGTATGTAACTCTCTAAACTAAACCAAGTTTTTCATTTATATTCTAATTTCTACTTCACTTTGATTTCACTAATTTATTTACTTAAGTACCACTTAACATTAGTGATGAATGTAGGAGACTGTGGTATAGGGATGTTGCAGTAAGACGCACCTGCTGCTAAATGCCGTATCGTCAGCTTAGAGAGCTAGCTGGACGCCTCCAATCTTGGGCGAGTCTGCCGTATAAAGCGTGTACAGGAGCGGTCCTGATACTGATTCTGTAGCACGCATGCTGGGATGTGCCAGACTCCACCCTCACACCGAAGGTCCTGCCGTCTAGGTATGGGCGTATGAGGCGAACGTGGGACGCCGGCACCCTCTGCTCGAGTAGTCTGAGCAGGAGGCCGGTATGCCAGACGCTGTCAGATGCTCTCGAGACCTCTAGGCATACCGCACCAAAGTACTTATGGCGTTCCATGGCATCACAGGGCTGTTCAACCAGCCGCAGAAGTTGATATTGTCTCGAGTGGCTTTGGAGGAACCAGGACTACTCCACGGGTAGAAGATTTGTGGCAACATGGCGTTGTAATCGCTTGAAGTAGACTCGCTTGAAAACCTCGGAGAGCGCCGGCAGTAGACCAGTAGTGCTGCAACTCTTTACAAGATGGAGCTTCTAACAATACCACCACTTGCAAAGTAGGTCAGAAATCAGATTACTAATGTTACTCACGCAGCATATGTTCGCTTTATCGGGCGACAACAAAGTTATTGACTGTGGATGGTATCGTCAGAATGGAAATAATGAAGTCACTGTAAAAAAGTCACTATTTTGGCACTTATCTTGAATGGATTCCCACGTAGATTTCGTCGAAGTTGTTATGGCTCATCTCGTTGATTCTAGGGTAATTCCACTTTGACTGCTAGAAGGTCCATATCTGTATTTTAGCAATATTTGAAGACCTAACAAATGCGTTTTTCAGGAAATTCTTAATGATCAAACAATCCCAGATCAGAACGATGGTATGGTAGAAATAATTTTTGAGTTGGTGTTCACGATCCACATTTTTATTAAACTTCTTGTAAATTCACATATACTTCTTCTTAATTGTAACATCATCAAGAAAACAGTTTTGTATCAGTCTTCATATGTTTATTTCCACTTTAACCAAACACAAGACTTGACTGTTCTTTTACAAAGGGAAATAACAACTTAACTTCTGCAAAGTGAAAGAAAGACTACTCTGTGCTCATTCGCGCCAAAACGGTTACAAGTAAGTCAAAGATTATGACAGTCGCACAGAAATGAATACACACAAGAACCATATCACTGTAATATATCGATACATCGGAGTACCTATACAATAATAAAATCAAATGTGAATATTGTCACAAAAATATGTCTGTTATTTCGCAGAAAAGTAGTACGATATTACTGGTATCGAGAACTGGGGTTGGAGTGCCGTAATAGTCACGTAAATAAAGAACCATTACAAGCTCCTTCCCCATCTTCTGGATGGCTACTATCTCGGAGTGTATCCATGTCAGCGGTAAGTGACCGGTGTGGAAGATCTCAATGAACTGGCTGCTAGGTACCGCATGGCCGATTAAGTACTTTTTTGATAAACATTTTTGGAAAGCAGTGATCAATTAGTTGTTATATTTTGAATAAGGTTCAGTCTTGATCACATCATGTATGTTTTAATGATATAGGTAACCGGTTTCGGTTCTTTCTACAAAACCATCATCAGACCCATGGCTCCCTTAGGATGGTAGGCGGAACTCTCCTCACTGCTACGCAGTCAACTGTGAGGAGAGCTCCGCCTACCATCCTAAGGGAGCCATGGGTCTGATGATGGTTTTGTAGAAAGAACCGAAACCGGTTACCTATATGATTAAAACATACATGATGTGATCAAGACTGAACCTTATTCAAAAGATTAAGTACTTGTTGGGTAGAAGATTATTTGTACTACATCCAAGAGGACACGTATCCGAGGTAGAGAAATAGTCCTGTGACTATAGTGCCGCAGGTGGCGACGCTAGTGCTGCAAATTTGTGCGGAGCCTTCCATTGGCTTCCGTAAATTAAACTGTAGTGACCCGTGACTGTAGGGCTCGAAGTAGTTCTGAGGATTTCAGAACGGGCTGGCTCAAATAGGATAACATTTCTCTCTCTCTTTTTATCCAAGTTTTTCTTATTTTCTATCATCGTATCTTCTTCAAATCTGTATAGTTTTTTTTCAATATCTAAAGTATTTTAATCTATTATTGCTTGCACTGTAATGTGGAATATGTTTTGTAATCTACATGAAAAGCTGTAAAATGAACGACCTGTTATAAAATGTAAGGCAACAGGTCTCTTAATGAGCAATTAATCAAATCTTTCACGGGCCAGCAGGTAAACATGTTGTTATTTACTGGTGGTGGACGCCGTACGGTGATATTATTCACAGCCGGTTCATGACTGCTGGTACGGAAACCCATGAGCCTTGGCTATGTTACAGTGCAGCTGAAGTCCAAGGATACTGTACCCCTCTTTGGACCACCAGAGCTTTTAAACAAAAAGAGAATGCTAATTATGGCTGGCACGTGTTAAGGAAATTAGAAAATCTAAAGATAGAAACAGAAAAGATGTCGATATATATTTTAGAAATCTTTAAAGTGGAGCTCACTGGATTATTGATCTAAGGTCAGATGGGGTAATACTGGTAGTGATAATGATAACGAATACAGAAATTGGCAGTAGAGTAAAGGGTAACCTGTAGCAAACACGCTTAACATTGAGTGCAAAACCCAATGGCACTCCAACTGATCATAGAGATATGCAACAGATCATAGAAATATACTCGTACACGTCAATAACGATGGGGATGAGAGTAAATTGTGGGAGAACGTATACGAGGAAGATGTCACAGTATCAAAAAGATATCAAATTGGCTAACTCTTAGTAAAACGAAGATTTCAGAATCATCTTAAGGACTGCGAGAGTTATCCATGTGTTAACATTAATAATAAGGAGAACCCAGTACTAATGAAATTAAAGAATGTGAAGTCCAAGCAGATGAAACATACGCTAGAAATGAAAAGGCCAAAAAAGAGTGAGCCACTAACGAGAAGCTGCAATTACTAAAGAAATGATGAAACTACAAAAATCTTGAAATATAACAGTAACACTGCAGGTCACTAAGAAATGAAATTAAATGGTTATATAGAGAAAATAAAGAAGAACGAGAGTAGGCCAGATCTCATGATATACTTACAATTGAATCAGGATAGCTTAAATGCAGCACACAGGCTAATAAACATTTAATTTAGGAAACAAAGAACAAGCGCCGTAGTGATTAGAAGTGTAAAAGGTAATTAGATCATGGAAGTAAAAAAGATGGAAACACTGTACTACGCAACTTAACATGTAGGATATGTTTTTGAGCATGTTATTGTTGCGGACATCAATCTTAAGGGTGACTGGAAGCAATTCTCCAGTCCTGAGGCTTGTCTGCTATCGTAATCAAATGCCACTTGAACCACATTCTTGAAACCAGCGACATGTGCGGGAACACTGTATGCAGCCGCTTGCTAAGAACATTGAAACAAAGGCTGATAGAATGGAACAGACAGCTGGTTATGAATAACAGAATGCATTTTAATTATGAAAATTCTATTTTCTAATGCAGTGTCGAAGTCAGTGCAGAGAGTCATTATAGAGTCTGTTATCCTTCCTGCGCAAATTTTATCCCGGAAGAACACACATCCAAAGGTTGTACGTATGTTGTTGTTTTTGGCGGAATGATCATGTATTCAGTGTCTTTACTCGCAAATGAATCATTTAGTATAGTTATATCCTTGTGCACACTCGAAGAATCACAAAGTAGTATGTACTTCTGTTTATTTGCGACATTATCTTTAACTAAATTCACGAAAAAGGACTTTAAATGGTCTTTGGATATTTTCCCACATATGCTAGTCTCCAAATATGTCTGTTGGAAGGTTGTCCTCAATAGCCTTTTTAACTTTAGGGTCCAAGATTTTCTTCCTGAAGACAAATATAGTTTTTTTGTTACGTATCCACTCATTTCAAGTCCAGCATCTATTGTATAAGTGTGGGTCGTATTGTGTGCAAACTGGACCAAGGCAGTTGTCTTGTGACAGCCAGAGCGAGAGCACCAGCAGCAGCGAGTACTGTTTGTATAAAGCGTTTATTTTGCATTTTGTTTACGACCTTCCACTAAGGAAGGGATTCTATTTGTGTTTATCTGCTCTGCATAGTAACTAACAGTTCTTGATAAAACTTTACGTAGTTTTCGTGTTAGATTTCTTAGTGTTTTCTTGATCGTTTAGAACAGAAAGCGCCCTAAAACCGTCTTTTGTTTGTTTCGCGGCCGTTAGCCACTAGTCACTTGAATCAGCAGTTGTCTTGTGACAGCCAGAGCGAGAGCACCAGCAGCAGCGAGTACTGTTTGTATAAAGCGTTTATTTTGCATTTTGTTTACGACCTTCCACTAAGGAAGGGATTCTATTTGTGTTTATCTGCTCTGCATAGTAACTAACAGTTCTTGATAAAACTTTACGTAGTTTTCGTGTTAGATTTCTTAGTGTTTTCTTGATCGTTTAGAACAGAAAGCGCCCTAAAACCGTCTTTTGTTTGTTTCGCGGCCGTTAGCCACTAGTCACTTGAATCAGCAGTTGTCTTGTGACAGCCAGAGCGAGAGCACCAGCAGCAGCGAGTACTGTTTGTATAAAGCGTTTTTGTACTTATTTGCTGCGCTTAGCTTTTAAATAGTTTTTCTGGGAAAACCTAGCGTAGTTTTCGCGTCTCGTATTTCAGTGAGTGTTTCTTGATTATCAGAGTAGCTCATCAGAAGATTATCTTGGGAATTTGTCACCGTATAGAGTAGGGTAAACATAGTCATGTGTAGGGACTGTGGTTGTTGTGAGCGGACGCAAGGAGAATTGGCCACTCTTCGGGGGCAGGTGGAGGCTTTGTCTGTTAGGCTCATCGAGCTCGAGGCGCAGGCGTCGGCTCGTAGTGGCGTTGGGGCAACTGTGGTGAGACCTATGCCTACTTCGGTGGCCTTGGAATCACATGGAACCCCTCATGTCGCTGCGTCTTCCGGCAGTGAGCATCTTACCGGTCAGCCATCACTCCAGGGTGAATGGCGGACAATGGTGGGCTCGCGCGTGCCTGGCCGAAAGGCGAAGGTGGGATCTGGCCGCGTGGCAGCTGCCTTACCCCTTTCCAACAGGTACGGGGTGCTTCCTAGTGGTGATGACATCGTTTCCGAGCCACCACAGGATGCCTCGCCTGTTGGGCCAGTGGCCGATTCTCCGGCAAGGTCCCGACAGTCACAGAGGGCGGGCCTATTAGTTATAGGGAGCTCCAACGTTAGGCGGGTTATGGAGCCCCTCAGGAAAATAGCGGGTAGGTCGGGGAAGAATGCCAGTGTGCACTCGGTGTGCTTGCCGGGGGGTCTCGTCCGTAATGTGGAGGAGGCCCTTCCGGCAGCTATTGAACGCACTGGGTGTGACCGGCTGCAGATAGTAGCACATGTCGGAACGAATGACGCCTGCCGCTTGGGTTCTGAGGCCATCCTTGGTTCCTTCCGGCGGCTGGCTGATTTGGTGAAGACAACCAGCATCGCACGCGGAGTGCAAGCTGAGCTTAATATCTGCAGCATAGTGCCCAGAGTCGATCACGGTCCTCTGGTTTGGAGCCGTGTGGAGGGTCTAAACCAGAGGCTCAGACGACTCTGCGACTATAATGGTTGCAAATTCATCGACCTCCGTTATTGGGTGGAGAACTGTAGGGCCCCCCTAGACAGGTCAGGCGTGCACTACACACCGGAAGCAGCTACTAGGGTAGCAGAGTACGTGTGGCGTGCACACGGGGGTTTTTTAGGTTAGAGGGACCCCCCATTGGGCGAAACGATAAAATACCTGACGGCTTACCAGAGAGGACAGTATCATCGTTGATAAAGAACGTCCGTCCTCAGAGACCAAAAACAGGAAAAGTTAACGTAATATTGGTAAACTGCAGGAGTATCCAGGGCAAGGTTCCTGAATTAGTATCTCTTATTGAAGGAAATAGTGCGCATATAGTATTAGGAACGGAAAGTTGGTTAAAACCGGAAGTGAACAGTAACGAAATCCTAGACACAGAATGGAATATATACCGCAAGGATAGGATAAACGCCAATGGTGGAGGAGTATTTATAGCAGTAAAGAATTCAATAATATCCAGTGAAGTTATTAGCGAATGCGAATGTGAAATAATCTGGGTTAAGTATCAAAGGTGGGTCAGATATGATAGTCGGATGCTTTTATAGACCACCTGCATCAGCAACCGTAGTAGTTGAGCGCCTCAGAGAGAACCTGCAGAACGTCGTGAAGAAGTTTCGTGATCATACTATTGTAATAGGGGGAGACTTCAATCTACCAGGTATAGAATGGGATAGTCACACAATCAGAACTGGAGCCAGGGACAGAGACTCTTGTGACATTATCCTGACTGCCTTGTCCGAGAATTACTTCGAGCAGATAGTTAGAGAACCAACTCGTGAAGCTAACGTTTTAGACCTCATAGCAACAAATAGACCGGAACTTTTCGACTCCGTGAATGTAGAAGAGGGTATCAGTGATCATAAGTCAGTGGTTGCATCAATGACTACAAGTGTAATAAGAAATGCCAAGAAAGGAAGGAAAATATATTTGCTTAACAAGAGTGATAGGGCACAAATCGCAGAATATCTGAGTGACCACCATCAAACGTTCATTTCTGAGGAAGAGGATGTGGAACAAAAATGGAAAAAATTCAGAAACATCGTCCAGTACGCCTTAGATAAGTTCGTACCGACTAAGGTCCAAAGCGAGGGGAAAGATCCACCGTGGTATAACAATCATGTACGAAAGGTACTACGGAAACAAAGAAAGCTTCATCATAGGTTTAAGAGTAGTCGAATCATAGCTGATAAGGAAAAGCTGAACGAAGCGAAAAAGAGCGTAAAGAGAGCAATGAGAGAAGCATTCAACGAATTCGAACATAAAACATTGGCAAACAATCTAAACAAGAACCCTAAAAAGTTTTGGTCATATGTAAAATCGGTAAGCGGATCTAAATCCCCTATTCAGTCACTCGTTGACCACGATGGCACCGAAACAGAGGACGACCGAAGAAAGGCAGAAATACTGAATTCAGTGTTCCGAAACTGTTTCACTGCGGAAAATCGTAACACGGTCCCTGACTTCAGCCGTCGCACGGACGCCAAAATGGAAAATATTGAAATAAACGATATCGGAATTGAAAAACAACTGCTATCACTTAGTAGCGGAAAAGCATCCGGAGCAGACGAGATACCCTTAAGATTCTACAGTGATTATGCTAAAGAACTTGCCCCCTTTCTATCAGCAATTTATCGTAGATCGCTGGAAGAACGTAAAGTACCTAGCGACTGGAAGAAAGCGCAGGTCGTTCCCATTTTCAAGAAGGGTCATAAATCAGATGCGAATAATTATAGGCCTATTTCGCTTACGTCAATCTGTTGTAGAATAATGGAACATGTTTTGTGTTCTCGTATTATGACGTTCTTAGATAATACAAATCTCCTTCATCATAACCAACATGGATTCCGCAAACAGAGATCATGTGAAACTCAGCTCGCCCTATTTGCCCAAGAAATTCACAGTGCCGTAGACACTGGCGAGCAGATTGATGCCGTATTCCTGGACTTCAGGAAGGCATTTGATACGGTTCCGCACTTACGTTTAGTGAAAAAAATACGAGCTTACGGAATATCGGACCAGGTTTGTGATTGGATTCAGGATTTCCTAGAAGAAAGAACACAACATGTCATTCTTAACGGTTCAAAATCTGCAGATGTAGAGGTAATTTCGGGAGTACCGCAGGGAAGCGTGATAGGACCTTTATTGTTTACAATATACATAAATGACTTAGTTGACAACATCGGTAGCTCCGTGAGGCTATTTGCAGATGACACGGTTGTCTACAAGAAAGTAGCAACATCAGAAGACTCGTACGTACTCCAGGAGGACCTGCAGAGGATTAATGCATGGTGCGACAGCTGGCAGCTTTCCCTAAACGTAGATAAATGTAATATAATGCGCATACATAGGGGCAGAAATCCATTCCAGTACGATTATGCCATAGGTGGTAAATCATTGGAAGCGGTAACGACCGTAAAATACTTAGGAGTTACTATCCGGAGCGATCTGAAGTGGAATGATCACATAAAACAAATAGTGGGAAAAGCAGGCGCCAGGTTGAGATTCATAGGAAGAATTCTAAGAAAATGTGACTCATCGACGAAAGAAGTAGCTTACAAAACGCTTGTTCGTCCGATTCTTGAGTATTGCTCATCAGTATGGGACCCTTACCAGGTTGGGTTAATAGAAGAGATAGACATGATCCAGCGAAAAGCAGCGCGATTCGTCATGGGGACATTTAGTCAGCGCGAGAGCGTTACGGAGATGCTGAACAAGCTCCAGTGGCGGACACTTCAAGAAAGGCGTTACGCAATACGGAGAGGTTTATTATCGAAATTACGAGAGAGCACATTCCGGGAAGAGATGGGCAACATATTACTACCGCCCACATATATCTCGCGTAATGATCACAACGAAAAGATCCGAGAAATTAGAGCAAATACGGAGACTTACAAGCAGTCGTTCTTCCCACGCACAATTCGTGAATGGAACAGGGAAGGGGGGATCAGATAGTGGTACAATAAGTACCCTCCGCCACACACCGTAAGGTGGCTCGCGGAGTATAGATGTAGATGTAGATGTAGATGTTAAATCATAATCAAATCGACTTTGATCAGTGTTCCAAATGAAGTGTGGTTGTTTTTGGAAGCTTGCAGTTTCATGGTTTACTTCTTCGACAAAACTGACACAAGACTGGCGAATAACTTGTTCTTCCTCTATATCTCTGACTGTTTTGAAAGCAGTGATGTGTCTACGGCACATTCTGTATTCTTTCTTGAGACGTGATATGAAAGCTGCTGAACATTTAAACTTTGTGTGCCCAAGTTTTCTTTATTTTTGCACTGCTCGAAATTTCAGGAGCCACAGTAACGGACACATTTTCCTTCATTCCTTGCTATGTAAAATTGGGACAGAATGTGTTCTTTCATCTGCAGTTCTTTGTTTGTCTTGATTCCTTGAAATGGACGTTCATTACGTCTTTTTTCTCCACATAATCAAATACTGCTTTGATGTGCGATGTGCTTCTTGTACACTCATGCTCATAAATTAAGGATAATGCTGATACATGGTGAAACAACGCTCTGGTGGGCGGTTTGCGGGTTTAAATCACCTCGGCGTATGACCATACGGTGCAACTGACCTGCGGTCATCGCACGGTGGCGCTGGCAGCAGTTCACATACGCAGAAGTGTATTGGTGCATGTCAGAGTACGGTGCAGCAAGTAAGTGTGGAGACGTTTTCAGACGTGCTAATGCTGACTGTGTGCTGAAAATGGCTCAAAGAACACATACTGATGACGTTAAGAGGGCTAGAAAACTAGGGCGACTGGAGGCTGGTCAAACACAGCAGGTCGTAGCACGGGCCGTCCGTGTGCCACAAAGTGTGATCTCAACATTATGGCAACGATCCCAGCAGAGAGGAAACCTGTCCAGGTGCTACCGTACGGGACGTCCACATTGTACAACACCACAAGAAGACCGATATCTCACCATCAGTGCCCGCAGACTGCCACGGAGTACTGCAGGTAGCCTTGCTCGGGACCTTACCGCAGCCACTGGAGCAGTTGTCTCCGGACACACATTCTACAGACGACTGAACAGACATGGTTTATTCGCCCGGAGACCTGCAAGATGTATTCCACTGACCCCTGGTCACATGAGAGCCCGCAAAGCCTTGTGTCAAAAACACAGTACATGGTCAGTGAAACAGTGGTCCCAGGTTATGTTCACTGACGAGTCCAGGTATAGTCTGTACAGTGATTCTCGCCGGGTTTTCACCTGGCGTGAACCAGGAACCAGATACCAATCCCTTAATGTCCTTGAAGGGGACCTGTATGGAGGTCGTGGTTTGATGGTGTGGGGTGGGATTATGATTGGTGCACGTACATCCCTGCATGTCTTTGACAGAGGAACTGTAACCGGTCAGGTGTATCAGGATGTCATTTTGCACCAGTATGTCCGCCTTTTCAGGGGTGCAGTGGGTCCCACCTCCCTCCTGATGGATGATAACGCACGGCCCCACCGAGCTGCCATCGTGGAGGAGTACCTTGAAACAGACCTAAACCCCATCGAGCACCTCTGGGATGCTCTCGGACGACGTATCGCTGCACGTCTTCAGACCCCTACGACACTTCAGGAGCTCCGACAGGCACTGGTGCAAAAACGGGAGGCTATATCTCAGCAGCTGCTCGACCACCTGATCCAGAGTACGCCAAACCGTTGTGCGGCCTGTGTACGTGTGCATGGTGACCATATCCCTTATTGATGTCGGGGTACATGCGCAGGAAACAGTGGCGTTTTGTAGCACATGTGTTTTGGGACGGTTTTCTCAATTTATCACCAATACCATGGACTTACAGATCTGTGTCGTGTGTGTTCCCTATGTGCCTATGCTATTAGCGCCAGTTTTGTGTAGTGCCACGTTGTGTGGCACCACATTCTGCAATTATCCTCAATTTATGAGGACGAGTGTAGATGGATGTCTCTTCAATAACGAGCTGGACGTCGCAATCTTGCGTGGAGGTGTATGATTATCATCATAAATGCGTCCAAGACAGAAATTTTAGTAAAATACTGACAGTATTGGATTTCTTTTCTGTGAAGGTTCATTGTCAACAGAACAGTTAGCTCCTCTTTGAGGAGTACTGCTTCCACCACTGCCACTAGCACTACAACCTTGACACTATTAATCCCGTTGTCGTCTATAAAGTCGTTTTGTTCATCCACTGTCGTGTCCAACGTAACTTCAGTTGAGCAATAAAATGAATATTTATGTTTCTTAATAACCAGATCGACAAAAAAAAAAATTGCGAAAGTGTCATCATCTTATCCTGCAGCGTCTCCCGTTGGATAACGCCTTCTTAACTAGAATGGCAAACATTAACGGATTCGTTTATTTCTGCTGTATATGTATGACAGTACTGATACACGTATACAAAACACGTCAAATACTTGCTGAGGTAACCGACTGAGGCGTTTTAATCTCCCCCCTCCTCCAAGCCTGCAAGCGCTGTTGTGTACAAACCACGAGCAACCAATCACAGGTCGTCGCAAGCAAGGCTAGATTTGTGACAAATATTTAAATAAAAATTCCTGTCCAGCGCACCCAATCACTGCAACTTTTTGTAGTTGTGTAAAAATTAGTCACTTATTTCAATTCGTTAAGCACCCAACCCATTTCCTTCTCACTTTCGCTGTTCACAAACTTGATTGTAGTTGATATTATACTGCCTACGAATGTTAAACATTCTGTTCCGTTCAACATTATCAAAAGCCTTCTGCAGTTCTAAGAACTAAATGTTACTTTCATTGATCGCCGTCATTCACTACAGTGTTAAAATTGTTTCTCTAGGGTCGCTATTTCTCCTGATACCAAACTAGTCCTCTCTTAATCTACTTTCAACTTTCACTTCCGTTATTCGACAATGCATTCTTGTATTTCTATGCATGCAATACTAGACTAATTTTGTGGTAACTTTCTCACAAACCTGCCTTTTCTTGCTTCGGAAGCGCATTAATTACATTCTTTTCAAATCTGATGGTGCTTCTCTGGTTTCATAAACAGTTTAGGAGCTCGTATAGTTCTCACTCCATTCTTTGGCCAGATACCCGTAAGAATTCCGCTGGTTTTCCACCAATACCTGGATATTTATTCCACCCGAGCCCGTGCAACGATTTTTGAAATTAATAGATGAGTATTTAATCTGCCATATCATCGTCTTTCATGTGCCTTCGTTTTCGTTTCCGCTTATTTCTTGTGGGCAACGATAAAACTCCGCCGGCCGCTGTGGTCGATCGCCTCTGGGTGCTTCAGACCGGAATCGATCGACTGCTACGGTCCCAGGTTCGAATCCTGCCTTGGGCATGGAAGTGTGTGATGTCCTTAGGTTAGTTACGTTTAAGTAGTTCTAAGTTCTAGGGGACTGATGACCTCAGGTGTTAAGTACAATATTGCTCAGGGCCATTGGAGCCATTTGATAAAGCTCCTCCATGTGCCCTTTCCAGTAAGTGGTAAAGGCAATGGGCACGCATTTAAGTTTCAGACATCCACCCGATCATTCCAATTTAGGTTTACCTACTACCACCTAAGGTTTCAAGGCAAATGGCACGATGGCTTCATTGAATGATCATGCACACGATTTACTTCTTCTCCTTGTTAAATTCTTTAACTACTTCTCCATGATTACTCTGCGACTTACACATAAGTGTTTGGAGGATGATTCACGGAACCACTTTCAAACTATTTGTTGACCGTTCCACTCTCGAATACCACGTGGGAAAAATGAACACCTAAACCTTTCCGTGCATGCTCTAATTTCTCTTATATTATTACGAAGTTCATTTCTCCGTATGTAAGTGGGAGTCAAAAAAAAATTTTGGCATTTGGAGGGAAAAGTTGATGTTTGAGAATTCGTGAAAACAACTCGCTGCAACAAAATCACCTCTGTTTTAATGATTGCTGATGATGAAGATGTTTGGTTTGTGGGGCGCTCAACTGTGCATCAGCGCCCATGCAAATTCCCAATCTTTACATAGTCCAGACTCGCCACTTTCACGAATTATGATGAAATGATGCGAACAACACAAACACTCAGTCCCCGAGTGCAGAAAATCCCCGACCCGGCTGGAAATCGAACCCGGGACCCCGTGATCCAGAGGCAGTAACGACAGCCACCTTTTCTTTTTTTTCTTTATTTTTTTAACTCTCCTGTTGTTCGTTGTATTTGTTAGTGTCGGACGTTCCATGGCACTTGCTTAAGTTCATCGTTGAGCCATTCATTGAGTCAGCTAACCCTCTGACCGAACGTGTTGAGCTACCATACCGCGGCATCCACTAGAGCACGAGCTGCGGATGTAATTATACACTAGTGGCCATTAAAATTGCTACACCACGAAGATGACGTGCTACAAACACCAAATTTAACAGACAGGAAGAAGATGCTGTGGTATGCAAATGATTAGCTTTTCAGAGCATTCACACAAGGGTGGCACCGGTGGCAACAGCTACAACTTGCTGACATGAGGAAAGTTTCCAACCGATTTCTCATACACAAACAGCAGTTGACCGGCGTTGCCTGGTGAAACGTTGTTGTGATGCCTTGTGTAAGAAGGAGAAATGCGTACCATCACGTTTCTGACTTTGATAAAGGTCGGATTGTAGCCTATCGAGATTGCGGTTTATCGTATCGCGACATTGCTACTCGCGTTGGTCGAGATCCAATGACTGTTAGCAGAATATGGAATCGGTGGGTTCAGGAGGGTAATACGGAACGCCGTGCTGGATCCCAACGGCCTCGTATCACTAGCAGTCGAGATGACAGGCATCTTATCCGCATGGCTGTAACGGATCGTGCAGCGACGTCTCGATCCCTGAGTTAACGGATGGGGACGTTTGCAAGACAACAACCATCTGCACGAACACTTCGACGACATTTGCAGCAACACGGACTATCAGCTCGGAGACCAGGGCTGCGGTTACCCTTGACGCTGCATCACAGACAGGAGCGCCTGCGGTGGTGTACTCAACGACGAACTTGGGTGCATGAATGGCAAAACGTCATTTTTTTCGGATGAATCCAGGTTCTGTTTACAGCATCATGCTTGTCGCATCCGTGGTTGGCGACATCGCTGTGAACGCACATTGGAAGCGTGTATTCGTCATAGTTATACTGGCGTATCACCTGGCGTGATGGTATGGGGTGCCATTGGTTACACGTCTCGGTCACCTCTTGTTCGCATTGACGGCACTTTGAACAGTGGACGTTACATTTCAGATGTGTTACGACCCTTGGCTCTACCCTTCATTCGATCCCTGCGAAACCCTACATTTGAGCAGAATAATGCACGACCGCATGTTGCAGGTCTTGTACGGGCGTTTCTGGATACAGAAAATGTTCGACTGCTGCCCTGGCCAGCACATTCTCCAGATCTCTCACCATGTTGAAGCTGCATGGGCAGCTGTACCTGTACACGCCATCTAAGCTCTGTTTGACTCAATGCCCAGGCGTATCAAAGAAGTTATTGCGGCCAGTTGCGGTTGTTCTGTGTACTGATTTCTCAGGATCTATGCACCCAAACTGCTTGAAAATGTAATCACATGTCAGTTGTAGTATAATATATTTGTCCACTGAATACCCGTTTATCATCTGCATTTCTTATTGGTGTAGCAATTTTAATGGCCAGTAGTGTAGACACCCCAACTTGCTTATCATGTCCGTGGCACTCTCTTCACTGTTTCGCGATACTACATTGAGGAACTCCCTCCTATGAATTGGAGCTTGTGTTCTATCTATGATCGCCTCGCCGTCGTTGAGGACGTAAAACAGTAATCTTTCTTCAATATGTGCACGTCCGCAGCTTGTGGTCGTGCGGTAGCGTTCTCGCTTCCCGCGCCCGTGTTCCCGGGTTCGATTCCCGGCGGGGTCAGGGATTTTCTCTGCCTGGTGATGACTGGGTGTTGTGTGATGTCCATAGGTTAGTTAGGTTTAAGTAGTTCTAAGTTCTAGGGGACTGATGACCATAGATGTTAAGTCCCATAGTGCTCAGAGCCATTTGAACCATTCAATATGTGCACACGTGGAATCTTCAAACTGCTGTTTAAATAAATAAATTTTAGTGCAGGTTAAAGCTAAAAGTGAAATCTCTGTTGTCGTGTAAACCAGCACACAACGATTCTTTTCTGTAAACTGAATATGAAGGAGGGGGGAGAAGAAAGGAAAGGGATTACTGATGTCAGCTAGACCGGGATATTACGCGGTATCAACGGCGAGGAGTGAAAATGTGTACCAGACCAGGATTCGAACCCGGGATGTCCTGCTTTCATGGCAGGTGTGTTAACCACTGCGCCATCTGCGACACAGCTTCAGTGCAACTGCGCGGACTATATCAGGGCGCCTCACGGGTCCATTTCCTCCGCGCTCGATGCTCAGAGATTCGTGCAGGAGGTCGGACGGACTTATGCATCCGCACTGAAGAAGATCGATCCATTGCCCATCTAGGCGAATCAATTATACGAATGCATGGTGTCTGTTCAATAGGACATGCCTGAAATAACAGACACCACGCATTCATATAAAAGATTCTTTTATTTATTTTCAGCCATAATGGCTATGTTTGTGAACCGTGACTGTGTGGGATAATTATTTATTTCTAGTTTCTGCTACCACTCACTTCTTTATTTTATGTTTAATCTAACATAATAGAAAGCGTTTCGAACATGTTCTGCTCATCTTCAGGCGTTTATGCATACATATATGCAGAGAAATGTTACTTAAAAATAAAGAGTCTTGAACTCTATGTCTATTGTTTGTTACTGTAGCGGCTGGTGTGGAAATTTGGGGGGGGGGGGAGGAGGGGGGGGCAGTGTATGGCTAGAAATCGAAGTCAGTGTTGTTTTCTGCTGGTTTTCTTCCTTGTGGTTGATTATGTATGATAACACAGCCTGTATAGGATGCAGATTGATTTGCATCAGTTTTGTGTTACGAAAGTAGTGTGAAAGGCTTTCATATGACAGTTGATCACTTACGATTTCATCATCTTCCTGATTCAAAATAGCTCTGAGCACTATGGGACTTAACTTCTGAGGGCATCAGTCCGCTAGAACTTAGAACTACTTCAACCTAACTAACCTAAGGACATCACACACATCCATGCCCGAAGCAGGATTCGAACCTGCGACCGTAGCGGTCGCGCACTTCCAGATTATAGCGCCTAGAGCCGCTCTTCCACAGCGACCATCCATCCCCCTCCATAATTCTCTCGGTCCTTGGAGCACTAGCCCAGTACGATTAACCACAGGGTTCTGACGAGTTTGGACTGCAGGTAGAGAGATAGCAGTCAGGTAAATATTTTCTGTGCTATAATATTGCCCATTTCCTTTACTTTTTCTAGTAAGATCTTATTCGTGACGTTGACCCATGAGTGACTCTACAATTTCTTCCCTTTGTAACCGCCTCGAGGAAGCCGATGTTCAATAGTTTCCCCGTTCTTTGCATTTCTTATAAAGCTACGTATCTGTGAATGTTATAAAATTTTTCCCTAAATGTTACCGTTATACACGATTAACCATGTGAGCTATTGACATGACGGGCATGTATGTGTGTGACGTCGTTAGGTTAGTTAGGTTAGTTCTAAGTTCTGGGGGACTGATGACCAAAGTAGTTAAGTCCCATAGTGCTCAGAGCCATTTGAACCATATTGACATGAGTAGACTGCCGAAAGCACTGCGAGAAGGCATTGATAAGTGTTGAGATATATATAAATGACGAATACTGTTCTGCATGACTTACGTTAAAGTTTTGTAGCTACTGAGATACAGGAGCAATAACCTCTCTTTTTAACTAGTTTCTCTTATGGCGTTCGAGAGGTATTGAACGTACACTATGTGATCAAAAGTATCCGGACGCCTCGCTGAAAATGATTTACAAGTTCATGGTACCCTCCATCGGTAATGCTAGAATTCAATATGGTGTTGGCCCACCCTTAGCCTTGATGACAGCTACCACTCTGCAGGCATACGATCACTCAGGTGCTGGAAGGTTTCTTGGGGAATGGCAGCCATTCTTCACCGAGTGCTGCACTGACGAGAGGTATAGATGTCGGTCGGTGAAGCCTGGCACGAAGTCGGCGTTCCAAAACATCCCAAAGGTGTTCTATAGGATTCAGGTCAGGACTCTGTGCAGGCCAGTCCATTACAGGGATGTTATTGTCGTGTAACACTCTGCTACAGGCCGGGAATTATGAACAGATGCTCGATCGTGTTGAAAGATGCATTCGCCATCCCCGAATTGCTCTTTAATAGTGGGAAGCAAGAAGATGCTTAAAAAGTCAATGTAGGCCTGTGCTGTGATAGTGCCACGCAAAACAAAAAGGTGTGCAAGCTCCCTCCATGAAAAACACGACCACACCATAACACCACCGCCTCCGAATTTTACTGTTGGCACTACACACGCTGGCAGATGACGTTCACTGGGCATTCGCCATACTCACACCCTGCCATCGGATCGCCACAATGTACACCGTGATTCTTCACTCCATATAAACTTTTGCCACTGTTGAAACGTCCAATGTTTATGCTCTTTACACCAAGCAAGGCGTCGTTTGGCATTTACCGGCTTGATGTGTGTCTGATGAGGAGCTTCTCTCCATGGGATCCAAGTTTTCTCACCTCCCGCCTAACTGATGCAGTTTGGAATTTCTGTATGATCGTCTGGATAGATGTCTGCCTATTACACATTACGACCCTCTTCAACTGTCGTTGGTCTCTGTCAGTCAACAGACGAGGTCGTCCTGTACGCTTTTGTGCTCTACGTGTCCCTTCACGTTTCCGCTTCACTATCACGTCGGAAACAGTGGACCAAGGGATGTTAGGAGTGTGGCAATCTCGCATGCAGACGTATGACACAAGTGACACTCAATCACCTGACCACATTCGAAGCCCCATTCTGCTCTCTCACGATGTCTAATGACTACTGAGGCGGCTGATATGGTGTACCTGGCAGCACAATGCACCTAATATGAAAACGTATGTTTTTGGGGGTGTCCTGATACCTTTGATCACATAGTGTAGATGTCGAGTGTTTTGACGCATCTTCTGTTTACCAGCGAACTGTTTCACAAAGAGAGGTGCCAAATGTGCGGTGTATTGTACGAACTAAAGTTCTTCAGGAGGTGGTCGAGAAGATACTACAACATACACGCTGATAATGCGGCGATGCCCTGGTATGTATTTACTAGAATCGTCTGTTAGTCCGTCTCCTCCTTTTCCCTCTCTCAGTCCACCTCCTCCTTACTATTCTCTCTGTCCATTTGCTCCTCCCTGCTGTCCATCTGCTCCTTCCCCTCTGTCTATCTCCTCTTCCATTCTTCTCTCTCCACATTGCCACATTCACCCCCAAGAGGTGACTAGTGGTTCTTCCACCCGCAGTACTTCTTTCCAGATCGAAACTAATATGTGAACCAAATTTGGTTGAAATCATTCCAAGGGCTTGAAACTACTTTCTACCCATGCTTTTGCCCACGTAAGCACATGTCAAAAATGTTTCACATACGCTGAATATATTTCACACGTATTTGTACACATATTTCACCTGCATCTCTAGCGAATTTCACGCTGCAGTTGCATTTTCAAGCAGTTCAATGTTTATGACGTCGCGTCTCCTCAATTACTTGCTGTACAATGATATAATTTTGCAGGTACATCCAGTGATATATGTGGTTACTGCCTGCGAAATGTGTTGCGAATACAGTAACTAGTAAAGAAGTAAATTTTAATAAACTAAAATGTCATGTACTATGCGGTAGTTTTTCACGCATCTCAGTGTTAATTATGTCATATCTCCTGAATTATGTGTCATACGTTGACATGGTTTTCTAAGTAGACTCTGTGGCATGTGTGGAATTGTCTGCTGAGTTCTTTGCGAATAAAGCTAGAAGCAGTAAATTAAAACGTCATACATGATGCCGTAGTCTGTTATGAATCTCAGTATTGGACTTGATATCTCCTGAATTATGCGACGTACAATGATATATTTTTATAGGTCCATTCAGCTGCCCATATGGATACTGTATGCGACAGATTTTCACGCCTCTTTGTGTTTATGGTGTCATATACCCTGAACTACGTGTCGTACAATGATATAATTTTAGTAGTACATTCAGTGGTATGTGAGAGTACTGTCCGCAAAATGTGTTTCTAGTACAGGAAGTAGTACAGAAGTACGAAATTAAAACGCCATCCTTCACGCGACAGTTTTAATAGGTGAACAGCGAAAATTTAGTAAGCGATAAAACGATAAACTTTTTTTTCTTTCATCATTTTGTGGGGGATATCAGCGAGTAAATTTCGTAACACTTTGAAGTAAAGTGCCAAGTTTGTTGCAAGTCACTAAGTGCTCTCATTTTCAAATACTGGATGAACTTCATGGCGTATTCATCCTCCACCCCACCCCCTTCTTACCACCACAGTGATTCTTTCCACACAGTAAATGATGTGTACCACGTTTTATTGAAATAGGTCGAGTGGTTTAGGAGGAGATGTGAAACATACATACATATGTACATTCATTTTTATAAAACCTGAGCAGGCGAAATACTTAAGTTTGGTAACAGTTAATGCCCACACATATGACACATGTTGACACTGTCGCTGGCATTTGTAATATGATTCACTTCGCCGGCCGCTGTGACCAAGCGGTTGTAGGCGCTTTAGTCCGGAACCACGCTGCTGCTACGGCCGCAGGTTCGAATCCTGCCTCGGGCATGGATGTGTGTGATGTCTTTAGGTTAGTTAGGTTTAAGTAGTTCTAAGTTCTAGGGGACTGATGACCTCAGATGTTCATAGTGCTTAGAGCCATTTGAACCATTTTGGCTCACTTCGTTCACTACAGAATGATAGTTTCACGTCAGAGTACGATAGTCTTTAACTGGATATAAAGTTCAGAATAACTGTTCTATTCGCACGCATTCAGATCTGTGCTAAGACGATTCCGTCGTCGTTAGCGATGACTACAAGTGTTCGCTGATTACATAGAGACTGCTGCGTAATTTTGCTAAGAGAGATAAACCTGCTCCGCACCAGCACCTTCATGTTTACCACAGTCTCTAGTGTCGTCTGAAGAACGAGGTCTCAATGAAAAAATTGGTACCTCACGAAGATGCCACAAGTAAAGACAGTCACTTCCAAACGCAGCAACGAATCGGAGACATGGGTGTAAACCACCAGGTGTTTCCTTACGCCGGCGCAGCCAGTAAGTTACGCTTGTCAGATGCCATCTGAAAGGATATATCACATTTTAATTGAAAAATTAGAAATGAAAAAATTATCTGCAAGATGGGCGCCGCCACTCTTGACGCGTGCCCGCACACATGTGC
Source organism: Schistocerca piceifrons (assembly GCF_021461385.2). Lineage (NCBI taxonomy): Eukaryota > Metazoa > Arthropoda > Insecta > Orthoptera > Acrididae > Schistocerca > Schistocerca piceifrons. The sequence continues at coordinate 741,214,393 of NC_060149.1, forward strand.
CGTCGCCATGGCAAAATTACACGAACTAAGGTATGGATTGTTGCCACACCCGCCTTATTCATCTGATATGGCTCCGTCAGTCTTCCATATCTTCCCAAAACTTAAAATTTTTCTTGGTGAACGAAGATTTACTTCAAACGAAGAATTGATAGCCGGAGTTGACAACTATTTTGCAGACCTAGAGGAAACTCATTTGTGAGATGGGATCAAGGCACTGGAACATCGTTGGACCAACTACATTAATCTACAAGGAGACCACATTGAAAAATAAAAAAAAGTTTCAGTAATGTAAGAACTTCTCTTCTATTCCGTTCCGAGAACTTTTCAAACCACCCTCGTTCATTAATGAGGCAAAATGTGATGATCACCTGCTTAACAGTACGCTGGTCCACGTTCTGAACGCACTGCCTGGCATGAATTCGACAAGCCATTTGTAGGTTTACAAGGGTATGTAGCATCAGTAGGCAACTCAGAGGTCACACAATTCCCATAAATTACGGGCTGGTGGGTTGTTGGCGCTGAGCTGGCACCCAACAGCATCCCAGATGTGTTGCTTCGGATTCAGATCACTGTAGCACGATTCTGGCCTCGAGGCACAGACAATTATCCTGCCGGAAGATGGCATCAGTGTCGGAAAACACATCAAGTATGAAGGAATCTGGAACCGCGCGACCACTACGGTCGCAGGTTCGAATCCTGCCTCGGGAATGGATTTGTGTGATGTCCTTAGGTTAGTTAGGTTTAAGTAGTTCTAAGTTCTAGGGGACTGATGACCCCAGAAGTTAAGTCCCATAATGTTCGTGTAGTCTACAGCTGTCATGATGACTTCAGTTTCTGCCGCAGGTCTTGTGGAAGCTCAGGAGATGGTCCCCCATGGCATAATACTGCACACATTGGCCTGAGTCCTTTACGTGTTGCATGTTTTGAGCACCTATCTCAAGGAGACGAATGGTGTGTAGTCCCTCATGTAATGTTGTCACTGTACCTGTTCTTTACTGAGGTGTCATTAATAACGTCCACGAGGTAACAGAAACTGCTTCATCGCTACCTCTTGCACAAATAGCACCAGCACAACACAGTAACGTAATGCACACCAGTGAGGAAGGACTACTCCCATGCTATAAAGCGCCCAGACACAAGACACTAGCAAACGAAATTCTTTTGACGCCTACGGATTCAATACTAGGGAGCCGAACACTCAACAAAAAGTTAGCTGTTCCCGGGTTCGATTCCCGGCGGGGTCAGGGATTTTCTCTGCCTCGTGATGACTGGGTGTTGTGTGATGTCCTTAGGTTAGTTAGGTTTAAGTAGTTCTAAGCTCTAGGGGACTGATGACCATAGATGTTAAGTCCCATAGTGCTCAGAGCCAAGAGCCAAAAAAGTTAGCTGATTCACTACCTCTTTTTCACAATATTTCACTTCAAACCATAAAATGAGTAACATGCCTATAATCATCTTTTTAAGGACTCTTTAATAAAAACAAAACTGTTTCACTCTTTTGGTAAATAACAAAATTGCAAGCATTGGCCATCCTTCCCATTCTCCCTCCCCTCACCCTGCCCCTCTCCTTTGCCTCCCCCTCCCTTCCTCCTCCTTCTCTCCTCCCCCTACACTCCACCTCTTCTCCCCCCTACCTGCCCACCTTCCATACCCGTACCCTTATACCTCTCTTCCTCTCTCTCTCTCCCTCTACCTCTTTCTTTTTCTCTCTCTCCCTCCCTCCAGCTTCATCTCCCTCCAGCTCCGTCGCCCTGTCTATCCTCTCCCTCTTTCCCCATCTCTCTCTTCCTCCAGTTACCTCACCCTCTTTCTCTCCTTCTCTCTCTCTTTCTTCCATTCCTTCAGCTTCCTCACTCTCACTTTCTCTCTCTCTTCAATTCCCCCTCCCTCTCCATCGCCCTCTTTCTCCTCCTCTCGTTCGCTCCCTCCCCGACCACAGCACCCCCTCCCTCCCCCCCCCCCGCCCCCCGCAACACGTCTCTCTCCCCCTCTCCATCCTGTCCTTCGTCCTTCGTTAGGCTGTCACGGCTCATTGACTGCAGCATCATGGCAGGTGCTACATAGACAAGAGTATGGTTTCGAGTGAAACTTACGCCTGCAGTGAATGAGGGTAAATTGAAAATGTAAATTAGGATGGCCGTTCGATGGGTTGAACCTCGTTTCTCTTAAACACGATCGCTTCGCCATATCCGCTTGGTAACATGTACGAAGAAGTTGCGGCTCTTGCCTGTGATAATTACAAAACGGTTCCTTGACGTGTGCAATGAACACCTCAATACATCTAGGGAAGGTTTTTACATATTCACAGGACCGAATGTAGTCGATAGTTGTCCTGACTAAGACCTGCAGCTGCCCTTTGTAAACCTCAGCGAGCTAACGATATCCATGTGAGACAAAAATAACGTTATCCCTTTCAGATATCACGAATTATCGAATTATGGGAAAAGTACTCGTAACACAGAGAGAAACTTCATTTAACAGTCTCGTCTACGGGGACAAGTAATTCGAAATTTCCGTAGCTGCGGCAGTTATTCATTCCTAACGCGCCAACGCTGAAACATGTCGCAAGAAAAAGAGAGGCAGACAATAGCGCGAGCAATGCATTATTCAGCGGAGTGGAGTTCTGAAGTTTGATAAATAGCCTGATGTTGGTAATTGGCGCGGATGCTTGTTGGCTGCCTTCCTCGGACGGTACCGCCCTATTTATTCTTTTTTTATTCTTCTTTTTGCCCGTTCATTGAGCGCGCTCCCCTACACCGAAACCCGAAGACAACTTGTATGAAAAATGGTCAGGAGCCGCGCGCTTTTCACTCGGCGATTAAAGCTTTCTATAGACATGATGTTATAGACGGGCCAACCTTCAGCACATCCGCACCATCGATTATCTCCGTCGGTATTAAAGTGTCGTGCTCGTTCAATACAGAAAACATTTACAAAGCCAGCCACCTCTTATGGACTGATTCCAAATGCGACGGACGGAGGCAGATACTTGCGGTTCAGCAGTTTGAGGACAGAGGAAGTGTTTGCTTCCAGACATACAAAGAGTTCATCCTGACAATCGTTTGTAGATTGCAATAAATTCTGACGTGCAAGAACCAAATCCCCCGTAAAGTAAATATCTTGCAGATATTTTCGCCAGTCAGTGGTCATGACATGGGAGTAAATAATGCAGAATGAAAATTGATACATTTTATTTTTGTTGCGTTCCTCAGACCAACAAAATACTCGTAGCTTGTACTTGGTACTCTATGCAGCTGATCCAGCACACGTCTAGAGTCTGTGTTATTAATTAGGGAAAGTTTCAGAAAGTGCGTATGCTGTATATCAATCAATGGACCAAAATGAAAAATGCTCCTATCATAGCATTCTACATCGTATCCCAGCAGTCAAACACTGTCAAACAATTATTATCAAGAAAAATTTCATATTATAACAGCTATGTGATTATAATAACTAGACCACGGATTTTTAGGTCGTAAAAAAGTGTGTTTTAGGCACCTAAAATAGGCTCCTTCAGTAGTTCAGTAGTTGATTTACAATCTGTCTTGTAAATACATTCAAGTGAAGTCAGTCAAATGTACTATAGTCTGAAAATCTGCACATACAATTTTACTATCTATGAACTTTCTGAGCCAAGTGATGCATTCTACTACTCTTGGACTGAGCTAAACGGAAAGAGAGGTAGCTCAGAAAAAGGTACCTGCATCATGAAATCCATTAATCAGATTCGACCAGATATAAAACACATTTCATTCTTTTTAGACACCTGTGGGGGTGAAAAGAGGAATCAAAACATAGCTGCATTGTTCCTGTACTTGGTTCAGACAACAAATTTAGACATTATTGAACACAAGTTTCTTGACTCTGGTCACACTTTCATAGAAGTGGACAGCATGCATAGTGCAACTGAATGTGCGAAGAAACATTTAAAAATTCCCTCCAGGATTGGCTAAACATATTTAGACTAGCAAGGTCGAAAACGGTTCGAAACAATAAAGGTTCACCTTATGCAGTACACGAATTGAAACATGCGAAATTCAACGATTTAGCTAAAATTTCTGCATTTACCGTTAAAACCGTTTGGGAAATAAAGTTAATTAGCTAAAAGTGAAATGTTTTCGCTACCAAAAAATGCAAACCAGGAGTGATTGTTCAAAAATGTTCAAATGTGTGCGAAATCTTATGGGAATTAACTGCTAAGGTCATCAGTCCCTAAGCTTACACACTACTTAACTTAAATTATTCCAAGGACAAACACACACACCCATCCCCGAGGGAGGGCTCGATCCTCCGCCGGAACCAGCCGCACAGTCCATGACTGCAGCGCCTGAGACCGCTCGGCTAATCCCGCGCGGCAGGAGTGATAGTGTACGGATACAGTCACTCAGCAGATTATAGGGAAGTACATACATTTGGTAAAGGACATCGTTTATATATGAAAAAAATTGTCTTACAAGATCTTCATTCTAAGATGCTGTCAATAAGTGCAAAGAAAAAGAAGTGACTGATACAATTATGCAAAATTGGCGTCACTCCTGAGGAACCTCACCTTTGGTTTAAGTCTCTTCTTACTTCAGCTGCTGCCTCCGATACAGTTCCTAAACCTGGTGTAGAAGACGTAGATATACCGGGTGTAAATTTTAAGTTGACAAACCAGCATAACTCGAAAAATAAGCTTCACTCGAAAAAATGTGTAGAATCCAAAGTTGATTATTTTCCATGGGGACATCTGCTGGTGCTAAAATTAGCTCGCCACCCCAGCCCCCTGGGGGGTGGGGCGGGAGGCAACTTTAAAATTTGAAATGGCAACCCCCATTTTTTATTGCAGAATCAGATTCTACATAAAAAATACGTACATTTTGTCTTAAACATTTGTTTTGATTCTTGGTAGTTGGCGCTGTAATTCAAGAAAATCCGTGTTCTCATTTTTGCGTCGAAAATGGTTACGGATAAATAAAAAATGAGTTCACTCGTTAGTAAGTAGGATGTTTGGTTATTTAGTTAGCTAGTCAGATGATTTGTTTGATATTTAAAAGTTGTGGTGGCCTCATGACCACGAAACAAACAAAACTTATCCGAATCTTCGGAAAAAATTAATACTTGGGTCAACATTTGTTCAAATGGTTCAAATGGCTCTGAGCACTATGGGACTTAACATCTGAGGCCATCAGTCCCCTATAACTTAGAAATACTTAAACCTAACCAACCTAAGTACATCACACACATCATTTCCCGAGGCAGAATTCGAATCTGCGACCGTAGCAGTCGCGCAGTTCCAGACTGAAGCGCCTAGAACCTCTCGGCCACCACGGTCGGCTCAACATTTGTAAAACTCTAATTCCTCTCTCTCAAACCCCATCCTATGGAGAGAGAGGGAGAGTTTTAGTTTTAGCGAATCAAATCAAAATTTACGAAGTAAATAAGTATTTTTTATTATGTATAATACGTTAAATTTATTTACGTTCAGGGTCAATTGCCAGTCCCTGCACCTATCATCAATTCTCTGCAGGTCTTAGTGCGATCGGTACAGTTTTCTGACGTCGCTATCTTGTTACAGACAACCGCATCATCTGAGAGCAGCTTGATGGAATTTCCACCGTTATCCGTTTTCGTTAACAAACTTTTTTTTCAGGGAAGGGGGAGGGGGGCACTCCTCACTTTACATTTGTGTGTGTCGATTTTGTTCCGATAAGAGCGAAGTGTTGAGTTACATAGGCAAGGAAGGCCATCTTATGGAGAAACAGAGCGAGCTGAATATCCCGAGATGTGTGCGGAGACCACGCCGATTATTATAGCGGAGATTTTCGTTCTAGAAGAACAACATAAAGTGTGGGCGTAGTATATGTTCCATTATGAAACTATTACGGTTCCAGAGACTTTTTCAAGTTTCAAACATCTATGATCTATATTCGCAGGCTGAAGTAATGAATGAAAATCTAGACCAACACCAGGATTCGAACCCATGTCTCCTTCTCACTAGGTAGATGCGCTAACCACTACGCCACAATGACTTTGCACAATTGCATCGACTACACTGGCACATCTCCCTCCTCAGTCCAAATTCTCATATTCACTTATTAGCCCATTTGGTATTCCCTAAACTCGAACAGTATTGCAGAGGCTTTCTAGCTGAATTTGAATAGTACCACAGCGTCGAAAGAAATCGCGGATCGTGCTTTAAACTCAAGTCTAGATGCTTTAATCAAATGAAACTGTATGGTTCCAGAGACCTTTTGAAGTCTCAGACATCTGCAGACTGAAGTGGCAAATGTTCGTTGAATGTTCGAGTTTAGGGGGAATAAAAATCGGGCTGATGCGATAATGGCAATTTGGACTGAGCAGGGAGGCGTGTCAGGTTAGTCCGTGCAGTTGCGCATAGCCAATGTGCCAGGGTGGCGTACTGATTGCGGATCTGCCTAGTGAACACGAGAACTGCTTTCGAATCCTGGCCTTGGTACAGATTTTCATTTATCGCTTGGTCAGCATATACAGGGTGATCCATTGATCGTGACCGGGCCAAATAGCTCACGAAATAAGCGTCAAACGAAAAAACTACAAACAACGAAACTTGTCTAGCTCGAAGGGGAAAACCAGATGGCGCTATGGTTGACCCGCTAGATGGCGCTGCCATAGGTCAAATGGATATCAACTGCTTTTTTTAAAAAATAAGAACCTCCATTTTTATTACATATTCGTGTAGTACGTAAAGAAATATGAAAGTTTTAGTTGGACCACTTTTTTCGCTTTGTGATAGATGGCGCTGTGAAAGTCACAAACATATGGCTCACAATTTTAGACGAACAGTTGGTAACAGGTAAGTTTTTTAAATTAAAATACAGAACATAGGTACGTTTGAACATTTTATTTCAGTTTTTCCAATGTGATACATGTACCTTTGTGAACTTATAATTTCTGAGAACGCATGCTGTTACAGCGTGTTTACCTGCAAATACAACATTAATGCAATAAATGCTCAAAATGATGTCCGTCAACCTCAATGCATATGGCAATACGTGTAACGACATTCCTCTCATCAGCGAGTAGTTCGCCTTCCGTAATGTTCGCACATGCATTGACAATGCGCTGACGCATGTTGTCAGGCGTTGTCGGTGCATTATGATAGCAAATATCCTTCAACGTTCCCCACAGAAAGTAATCCGGGGACGTTGGATCCGGTGAACGTGCGGGCCATGGTATGGTGCGTCGACGACCAATCCACCTGTCATGAAATATGCTATTCAATACCGCTTCAACCGCACGCCGAGCTATATGCCGGACATCCATCTTGTTGGAAGTACATCGCCACTCTGTCATGCAGTGAAACATCTTGTAGTAACATCGGTAGAGCTTTACGTAGGAAATCAGCATACATTGCACCATTTAGATTGCCATCGATAAAATGGGGGCCAATTATCCTTCCTCCCATAATGCCGCACCATACATTAACCCACCAAGGTCGCTGATGTTCCACTTGTCTCAGCCAGCCTGGATTTTCCGTTGCCCAATAGTGCATATTATGCCGGTTTACGTTACCGCTGTTGGTGAATGACGCTTCGTCGCTAAATAGAACGCGTGCAAAAAATCTGTCATCGTCCCGTAATTTCTCTTGTGCCCAGTGGCAGAACTGTACACGACGTTCAATGTCGTCGCCATGCGATTCCTGGTGCATAGAAATATGGTACGGATGCAATCGATGTTGATGTAGCATTCTCAACACCGACGTTTTTGAGATTCCCGATTCTCGCGCAGTTTGTCTGCTACTGATGTGCGGATTAGCCGCGCCAGCAGCTAAAACACCTACTTGGGCCTCATCATTTGTTGCAGGTCGTGGTTGACGTTTCACATATGTCTGAACACTTCCTGTTTCCTTAAATAACTTAATTATCCGGCGAACGGTCCGGACACATGGATGATGTCGTCCAGGATACCGAGCAACATACATAGCACACGCCCGTTGGGCATTTTTATCACAATAGCCATACATCAACACGATATCGACCATTTCCGCAATCGGTAAACGGTCCATTTTAACACGGGTAGTGTATCACGAAGCAAATACCGTCCGCACTGGCGAGATGTTACGTGATACCACGTACTTATACGTTTGTGACTATCACAGCGCCATCTGTCACAAAGCGAAAAAAGTGGTCCAACTAAAACATTCATATTTCTTTACGTACTACACGAATATGTAATAAAAATTGGAGGTTCCTATTTAAAAAAGGCAGTTGATATCCATTTGATCTATGGTAGCGCCATCTAGCGGGCCAACCATAGCGCCATCTGGTTTCCCCCTTCAAGCTAGGCGAGTTTCGTTCTGTGTAGTGTTTTCGTTTGACGCTTATTTTGCGAGATATTTGACCCGGTCACTATCAATGGACCACCTTGTATACATCATGTTCCATAATTCTACAACAGTGTGACATCAGCGATATACGCATTCATGTGCATCTGTCCTACAAGTCACAAGTTATCCTTCTTTGCTCCAGCGTCCCACAACAAGCTAGTGCTACGAGGGTGGCAAGATAATTCGCATAATCTCTGTAGAATCTCATACGTTTCTCATCCCGTCTGGATACCAATCCACAATTAAGCGCTTGTAGTAGACTTTTTATTGCGCGATCACTCATCTCAATATACGTTTGGCGAAGCTGTCGCCGCACACCTTTAAAACGAGTTGCTACTGTGCGTAATCTTCCCAAACCAAATGGGCACTGTAGCGGCCGGAATAGGCGGTTTCCTTGTAAATTAGGCCGTTCCGAATTTAATTTAAAAGAGGAGACCGCCTTTATGTGAGGATGAAAGCGGCCTCTTTGTGTGGCATTGTTTGTCGTTGCGGCGAGGTTCCCGTCACGAAATGACGGCGGCCGGGGCTATGCAAACGAAACGCCATTGTGGCCGCCCGGCCATTTAGCGCTGACGCACGCCGGAAGCCCACCGCTTCTCACTGCGCAGCCGCCGGCGCCGTGCCCATTCATGTACTGCTTCCAGACAACTCCCTCTGCGCCGCTCTACACGCTTTCCTCAGAAAGTAGCGACTCTAGCTGGCGTAGGATAAAGGCTTATGAAATACAGAAATTCGAGTGGGAAGGTTATTCGCTAACCAGAGGTGTACACACTCCGCTTTTAAGCTGCCAATGCTTGCCTGATAGCCAGGTAGGCAAGCTGCCACAAGTTATCAGCAGAACAGGCCTTGCTTTACTACCATCCAAGCCAAGTTATGCCCAACCCAAGCAGGTTAAAGGAAACTTGCTCGCCCGCCCTCTTCCCGCTTTGCTACACTACGTAACAGTTTTATTCTGTACACTTTCATTGTAGTGTTATGAGTGGGTTCGGAAGTTGATGACAAGTCTTTTCTTACCTGAGTATCACAAGATGAGACCCAATGAAATACATTGTAGAGCCAAAGAAACTGGTACACATGCCTAATATCGTGTAGGGGCCCTGCGAGCACGCAAAATTGCCGTAACACAATGTGGCATGGACTCAACTAATGTCTGAAGTAGTGCTGGAGGGAACTGACACCATGAGCCCTGCAGGGCTGTCCATAAATCCTTAAGAGTGTGAGGGGGAGGAAATCTCTTCTGAACAGCATCCCAGGTATGCTCAATAATGTTCATGCCTGAGGAGTTTGGTGGCCAGCGGAAGTGTTCAAGCTCAGAAGAGTGTTTATAGAGCCACTTTGTAGCAATTCTGGATGTGTGGGGCGTTGCATTCTCCTGCTGGAATTGCCCAAGTCCGTCGGAATGCACAACGGACATGAATGGATGCAGGTGATCAGACAGTATGCTTACATACGTGTCACATGTCAGAGTCGTATCTAGACGTATCAGGGGTCTCATATCACTCGAGCTGCACACGTCCCACGCCATTACAGAGCCTCCACCAGCTTGAACAGTCCCCTGCTGACATGCAGGGTCCATGGATCCGTGAGGTTGTCTCCATACCCGTACACGTCCATCCGCTCGATACAATTTGAAAAGAGACTCGTCCGACCACGCAACATGTTTCCAGTCATGAACAGCCCAATGTCGGTGTTGACAAACCCAGGCGAGGCGTCAAGCTTTGTGCCGTGCAGTCATCAAGGGTACACGAGTGGGCCTTCGGCTTCGAAAGGCCATATCGATGATGTTTTATTGAATGGTTCGCACGCTGACACTTGTTGATGGCCCAGCATTGAAATCTGCAGCAATCTGCGGAAGGGTTGCACTTCTGTCACGTTGGACGGTTCTCTTCTATCATCATTGGTCCCGTTCTTGCAGGATCTTTTTCCGGCCGCAGCGATATCGGAGGTCTGATTTCCTGATATTCACGAAACACTCGTGAAATGGTCGTACGGGAAAGTTCCCACTTCATCACTAGTTCAGAGATGCTATGTCCATCGCTCGCGCGCCGACTATAACACCATGTTCAATCTCACTTAAATCTTGATAACCTACCATTGTAGCAGCAGTAACCGATCTGAAAACTGCGCCAGACACTTGTTATCTTATATAAGCGTTGCCACCGCAGCGCCATATTCTGCCTGTTTACATATGTCTGTAGTTGAATACGCATGCCTATACCAGTTACTTTGGTGATGCAGTGTATACTCATTTTGGGACATTGAATGCCAAAAATAGTCTATTTTATTTGCCTGTTTCTTTTTTCTTTTTAGCGTATTTAGTGGTTATTTATTTCTTCCGATATGAACGGATCGCTCTGCATGTTCGCCCTGTTTCGACTGCTGCTGGTTATGCTCAATTCGAACCATCATCAGGTCACCACTAATACGTTTTTTCTGTAGCAAGCATGGTCATCTCTGAAAGTCGAGGTCCTTTGAACCTAAGAACCTGAAGATGACTATTACTCTGCAACGCCAACTGAAGTAAAGTCTTAGAGGTATGCCTTAGCGTGCTTCAGCCAAATGTGACCCCTGTTACATCAATTTTAATTATTTTTTCCAGAATTTGTATTGCGTTTTCCATGAAAAACAGTTCATTATAAATTCTCCAAATACATTTTAACAAAGATGAAGTTAGTTTTTCATTTTATGTAACTTAAAAACTACATATCTTAAAGAAGAAGCTTTTCTTTCATACTAAGCCTTTTACAACTACAATGGATACCAACAGAATGTAGAACACCTATATATTGCTAAATGGCCTCAAGTCCGGAGCATACATTTCCACACATTTGTCAGCCATTAATTCTTTGACTTCTTCCAAAATATATGTGCACTGAGAAAAGTGCTGGTCAAATTTACAAACATGTCTTAACATACTCGAGGTTCCTAAATGAGTGTTTAGTAACTTTTTACACAATTTGCATTGCGAGACACCTACCAATTTATTTGAATCTGCGCCGTAAACACACAAAAACTTTTCTCCTGCTGGACTTGGGCTCTGTTTCGTGACAAATATACAGACATAAAAAAAAGTTTTGCATCACCTCGGTTCCGAGAGTTCCGGAACCAATCCAGAGGAGTGGCTACTATTTATTGACTCCAGTAAAACATGCTCGAAAGCAACACTACTGCATAACGGTAATGCATTTCCATCGGTACCTTTGGCTTACGTAGTAGACATGAAAGGAACATATGAAACGATGGCTTTGCTGTTAGAGGCAATCGAATATAAGGAGCATGGATGGCAGCTTTGCAGTGATTTAAAACTTGTTGCACTCCTTACAGGTTTACAGGCTGGATTCACGAAATACTCCTACCTTTTGTGCCTTTGGGACAGCCGTGACACCAATAACCACTATACAGTCAAGGAATGGCTATAAGGAAGTCATATGTTCCTGGAAACGTAAATGTGAACAATACCCCGTTGGTTGAGCTCGATAAAATCATTTGCCTCCCCTTGATATCAAGCTGGGCCTTATAAAGAGCTTTATAAAAGCTCTGGATAAAGAAGGTGAGACCTTCAATCACTTAAAAGAAAAGTTTCCAAAATTAAGTGAGGCAAAGCTGAAAGAGGGTATATTTGTTGGACCACAAATAAGAAAACTGCTGAAAGATCTAACCTTTGATACCAAACTGACAGATATCCAATTAGCTGCTTGGTCTTCTTTTAAAGCAATTGTGAAGGGCTTTTTGGGTAACAGAAAAGACAAAAACTATGTTACCATTGTGAATGATCTGTTGGACAACTATAAGAACATGGGGTATAGAATGTCGCTTAAAATTCACTTTTTACATTCCCGCCTCGATTTCTTCCCGGAAAATTTGGGTGCCGTAAGCGATGAGCATGGTGAACGCTTTCACCAAGACAGTCTTACCATGGAACACCGTTACCAAGGCCATTGGACCCCTTCGATGATAGGTGACTACTGCTGGGTTCTTGTTAGGGAGAGTGATGAAACGGCAAACAAAAGAAGAGCTCCGTCGTCGAATTTTTCGAGAACCAAAGACGACTGAAGGTGAAAATATCTTCTGAACTAATTTGGACCCTTTATTGGCATTATATCCATATATACATACAAAATCGTATAGATTTCAAACGTTTTTACTGTTTATTTTTGTTTGACTTAACTGTTTCAATTTTAGCTATTACAATTTTTTATTCTGCTGTGTATCTAGGAAATGTAACGTCATAGAGAAAAACTAATTTTACCAATTTATTCAGCATCCCAAAATTAGGAAAATCCACCCATTTACAAAGCAGATGCAGAAAAAAGTTTAAATTTTTTAACTAGTGTCATCTGCATAACAGCCGATGGTGAGTACGTGTGCGAAGTTACATTGATGTCCGACCGTATCTTCCAGGTTGTTCACTTGTTTGTCAAGCAGTGTATAATGGTTGATACACTTTAGAAATGCCATTAACACTAGTGAATCAGTTTCGGTGTTAGGTTTAATATAGCCCAAAAAATTGAGAAATATCTTACGTCTTTATGTTATCTTTAGATCTGGAATAACTTGATCGTTGTAACAGCACTGTGCTAATACAAATCTGTATTCAAGATCATCTAGATGATTAACAAATGTGTTACTATTTGGGTCACTCTGTTTTCGTTGACCCCTTTCTTTGTTTTCTCTCTCTCTCTCTCTCTCTCTTTGACTCTCTATCTCTGTCTCTCTCTCAGAGGTACAAGCTTTTTCTGTGTAACAGCTATAACATGATGTTATCTTTTGTCACATAACGGCAGATTATCAATTATGATAGGAATGAATGCAAAATTTGTAGGCAGTTCTACATCTACATCTAAATACATACTCCGCAATCCAACTTACGGTGCGTGACGGAGGGTACCTCGTACCACAACTAGCATCTTCTCTCCCTGTTCCACTCCCAAACAGAACGACGGAAAAATGACTGCCTATATGCCTCTGTACGAGCCCTAATCTCTCTTATTTTATCTTTGTGGTCTTCTCGCGAAATGTAAGTTGGCGGCAGTAAAATTGTACTGCAGTCAGCCTCAAATGCTGGTTCTCTAAATTTCCTCAGTAGCGATTCACGAAAAGAACGCCTCCTTTCCTCTAGAGACTCCCACCCGAGTTCCTAAAGCATTTCTGTAACACTCGCGTGATGATCAAAACTACCAGTAACAAATCTAGCAGCCCGCCTCTGAATTGCTTCTATGTCCTCCCTCAATCCGACCTGATAGTGATCCCAAACGCTCGAGCAGTACTCAAGAACAGGTCGTATTAGTGTTTTATAAGCAGTCTCCTTTACAGATGAACCACATCTTCCCAAAATTCTACCAATGGACCGAAAACGACTATCCGCCTTCCCCACAACTGCCATTACATGCTTGTCCCACTTCATATCGCTCTGCAATGTTACGCCCAAATATTTAATCGACGTGACTGAGTCAAGCGCTACACTACTAATGGAGTATTCAAACATTACAGGATTCTTTTTCCTATTCATCTACATTAATTTACATTTATTTATATGTAGAGTTAGCTGCCATTCTTTACACCAATCACAAATGCTGTCCAAGTCATCTTGTATCCTCCTACAGTCACTCAACGACGACACCTTCCCGTACACCACAGCAGTTGTAAGATATTCTGCGATAATTCATTTCATGCGTGCTATAAGGACAATAAGGTAACTTTGTCATCAACCCGAATGTTGGTTCGATCACTACATTACTTTGTTAGACACGGTCCCACTTGAGGTGGTATAGCTTTCCTCCTACCTTTGAACTGACAGCTAGTCAGTTATTGGGATCTGCAGTTTAATTTGGACTTGGAACCACACAGCGACTAGGCATTTTTCACATTAACAAGTCACTGCCAGAGGTGAAAGAGTTGGTAAATGACGGGAAAAATCAGTGGATCGATTTGCAGTCGGACGCCCTCCAGCTACACTTAAGAATAATAAAGAGAAAGATTGAAGCTTACTACAGTAGGACACAGAGAGTCATTACCAATGACTGCCGGTGGGTCGCTTGGGCAGTAAAGTGGCGGCGTAAAAGGATCCCACGCCACGAGACAGAAATCTGAGAGGCCTCGCTACTTCCCTCACGCCTTACGCAACGCTGCACACGGAAAAAGTCTTAACACCATAATTTATCCTCGTAAATAGCATCTTCTTGGCAACTCCTTTTGGTTGTTACGTCAACGGAAACACTAGGTTCCGCCTTCAACAGGATGCGGCACGTTTAATTGTTTCGTTGTAATTGAAGCAGGCGACGTGCCTGTGTACTGCTGTGCGTATATCAGGTTAGCGAGTCTCTGAAGAAGTCGACGCGCTAGGACAGCCTGTTAGTTACCCTGTTTTTCTGTTCAAAGCTAATGTTTCTAAGTTTTTTATTACCATATTTTTCATTCTTGATGAGCTCTACAACACTTCATGGCAAAAAAAGCAACGCCCCGCAAAAATCAAGTCCGAGGGAATATACTAGTAGATGGGTTACAATAGTTAAAGTTCGAAAATGTAGCGCAGGAAGAGCAGGGCAGAGGTCATAGAAATGGTGAAAGTTGCATTTTACTATCAAAACGTACGGGGGGATCGACAAGAATATGGAAATACCATAAACACAACCCATCACCATAGTTAATACAGCGTAGGAAACCCGTTGGCATTCGAAACAGTTTCCATTCGTCTCGGAATGAGTAAATACACTTCCTGTATACTTTTAGAGGGGACCTTATACTATCCTCCTGTAAAATAGTGGAAAGTTCAGATAGCGACGATGGAGGTGGATAACGATCACGAACCCATCTCTCCAAAACAGACCACGAATGCTCAAAAATGTTAAGATCTGGTGACTGTGGCGGCCAGGGAAGATGCGACAATTCATCCTCCTAATCACAAAACCAGTCGTGGACTATGTGAGTTGTGAGAACAGGGACTCTTTCGTCTTGGAACACAGCATCATCATTGGGATACGATCACTGAACCGTGGGGTGGACATGAACTGCCAAACTGGTGACATAATCCTTGTCAATAATGTGATCCTGCAGGCTAATCGTGTGGACCACGACACGCCACGATAGGTCTGAGAATCATAAAGCTATACTCATTTAAAATGTGATGGAGATAAGCTTTATTCAGAACTAGCTGAGAACACGGCGTTGTATGGGCATGTACTTATTCCAGTCATCTGTTAGTCCATCTCCTTCACCTCCGTCTGTCCATTTCCTTTCTCCTTAACCTGTCCATCTCATACTTCCCCCTCTCTCTATCCATCTCCTCCTTCCCCTTCTAACTGTCCAGCTCCTCCACCCCCACTCTCCGACGGCCTCCTCCAGCTCTCTCTCTGTCCATCTCCCCCTGCCATTCGTCGACCTCCTCCTCCCCCTTTCTCTATCAATCTCCTCCTTGCTCCTCTCTCTATCTGTCTCCAGTCCCTCCTCTCTCTTTCCATCTCCTCCTATCCCTCCCTCTTTCTCTCTCCACTTTGTCGTCCCACCTTTATCCCAACATCTCCACCTCCCACCTCCCTCTGTCCATCTCCTCGTGCCCCTCCCTCTCTTTGTCTCCACCCCCTATCTAAGTCCATCTCATCTTTCCCCCACTCTGTCTCTCCATCTCCTTCTCCCCCATTCTTCTCTGTCTGTCACCCCCAGCTCAGTGGTAGGTTGGAGATTTTTACCCCATAGTACTTCTTTTCAGGTAGTATGTAACATGTGTATAAATCTTGGCTGAAATAGACCCAGGAGCTTAGGAGGAGGTTTTTATCCCCAGCTCCACCAGTGTACGCACATATAACATATAGAATGAAAGTTGCACTCTGCAGCGGAGTGTGCGCTGATATGAAACTTTCTGGCAGATTAAAACTGTGTGCTGGACCGAGACTCGAAATCGGGACCTTTTGTCTTTCGCAGGCAAGTGCTCTACCAACTGAGCCACAGAGCTGCAGAGTGAAAATCTCATTCTGGACTGCAGAGTGAAAATCTCATTCTGGAAACATTCCCCAGGCTGTGGCTAAGCCATGTCTCCGCATTATCCTTTCTTTCAGGAGTGCTAGTTCTGCAGGGTTCGCAGGAGAGCTTCTGTAAAGTTTGGAAGATAGGAGACGAGGTACTGGCAGAAGTAAAGCTGTGAGGACGGGTCGTGAGTCGTGCTTGGGTAGCTCAGTTGGCAGAGCACTTGCCCGCGAAAGGCAAAAGGTCCCGAGTTCGAGTATCAGTCCAGCACACAGTTTTAATCTGCCAGGAAGTTTCATATAACATATATTTCACACATATTTGGCCTGTATCTCTAGTAAATTTCGCACTGCAGCTTCTTTTTCATGCAGCTCAATGTTTACGACGTCTTACCTCCTGAATTATGAGTCCTACGATGATGTAATTTTGCGAGTACAGTTAGCGGCATATGTGAATATTGTCTGCGGAATGTGCTGGGAATAGTGTTGGTAGTAAAGACGGAATAAATAAAACAGTCGTAGACGTTGCGGTAGTGTTTCACGCTTCTCAGTGTCTCAGTGTCGTACAATGATACAGTTTTGCAGGTACATTCAGTGTTATATGTGAATGCTGTATGCAAAATGTGTCATGAATAAATGTAGTAGTAAAGAAGTAATGAAGTACAACGTCGTGCCTAATGCGACACATTTCTTGCATGAACTGTGAAGATTTAACAAGCGATAACCTCATTTCCTTTCATCATTTTGTGGAGTTTGTGAGCGAGAAAAAATTTCTTAAAGATTTGAAATTATGTGTAAAGTTTGTTGCATGTCACTGAGTACTCCCATTCTCAAAAACTGGATGAATGAAATCTGGGTACTCGTACATCTTGGGTTACAATTGTTTTACGCCCCCAAGACGACCTTTTTGAGAGATAGGCGGTTCTTACCCGCATAGCTTTTGTTTACAGACGATAAGTAATACGTACACCACATTTAGCCCAAATCGACCAGGTAGTTTAGAAGAAGACGTGGAACATAGATAGATATATATGTACATGCAGGGTGACAATTATTTAACTATCTGAAATAAAGTCGTCGTAACTTCTGACTGAACGGTTTTACGTTAGGACGTTCAAACGGCATGGCTGGCCGCGGGGCATGATAAGAATTAGTATGCGCATGCATGATTTGGTTTAGCGACGAAGCCCACTTTCATTTGAATTGGTTCGTCAGTAAGAAAACTTGGCGCATTTGGGAGACTGTGTGACGCATTTCGTGATCGAGAAGTCTCTTCACCCCCAACGGGTTAGTGTGTGGTCTGTAATGTCCAGTCACGAATAATCGGTGCGATATTCCTTGGTGGCACGGTGACTACCGAACGGTACGTGAAGGGTTTGGAAGATGATTTCATCCCCATTATCCAAAGTCACCCTAATTTCGACAAGACGTGGTCCATGAAAGGCGGAACTCGATCCCATCGAAGCAGAAAAGTGTTTTACATCCTGGAGGATCACGTTGGCGACCGAATTCTGGCTCTGGGATACCCAGAGGTCACTGGCATGGGTCTCCATTGTTCGCCATATTCTCCGTATCTGAATACATACGACTCCTTTTTGAGAGACTATATTAAAGGCAAGGTGTACAGCAATAACCCCAAAACCATTGCTGAGAACAGCCATTCAGGAGGTCATCGACAGCGTCGATGTTCCGACACTTCAGCGGGTCATGCAGAATTTCCCTATTCGTCTGCGCCACATCATCGCCAATGATGACTGGCATATCGAACATTTCATAACCTAAACCTGAATATCTGTAGTGACGTTTACATGTTGAGTAAAGTGTGTGCACGCCGTAGTTTGCAACTAATTTACGTTTTTTTTCATATAGTTAAATAATTGTCACCCTGCAGATACATACATTTTTATAATCTGTATGGATGAGAGGGCAGCGTTCTTGCAACTTGGTGCTGGATCCAGTTCTACAAGCTGCATGCATGCTATACAAGTATTTGTGGCAGCGTCCGTCGTTGGTTCTGGTGCAAAAAGTATGGAGAAACAGGGATTAGCGCACTAATTAATAATATTTTTACGTTGCTGGTTATCTGCTTTTACTTAACTTCCTGATTTATTAACAAATAACTTATGTGTAATTTTGAGCCTGTGTTAAAGTCAGTATATTCGCTATGACATAACATAACCTTAACAGAGCTGCTAGTTATTCTAAAAGTTGTTGTGTAATATGCATTTACGGTCTCGTATTCCTTTGATTTCCGCACTGTCAAGAGACTACTTTGGCAAATATCACTAGATTTGAAGCCCCATGTCAAAGAAGATAAGTTTAATTGGAATCCGTGTCAAGAGAGTAACAGATTAGAAGAATCCTCATCTTTACATGGGATCTGATCCTGGATTGTAGACATGCGCCCTAAAGTCTTATATGACAATTTCTTGTCTCAGATACATACACGTACACCGTTCACAACAGACATCTGCTACACTAACGTTTGTAAAAATTACAACGGCAAGAATGGTAAATGTGACGACTGAATATTATGCCACAGATTAGCTACATCATAGCAAACGGTTGTCGTGTGAAGGCTCCGGTGTGCTACCGTCAGAGCGGGTTTGGGTATGTTCCTACCGGGTCTCCTTCCACACGCTTTATATGATACTCCACTAACAAGGAAATGGTCCAGTCCGACATGTCGAAATCTAAGCTAAAATTTTTCATACAGGAAGAATATACCAAAATACGTACGTACACTGTCAAAATTTTAGCTGCTAAGGTGCACTGCAAGTATTTTTAAAGAAATGTTAAATTTATTATTTATTTTCCGCACGAGGAATCGCTGATAACAGCGGTTTGTACAGCCCTCCCTGCTTCGCACGAATCGGCGAACAAGGAATTCAGTTACTCAATTAATGAGTGAGAAGAATAAGTAATTGCACTGTATTGTATTAATTCTGAATTGAGGCAAAATTACAGAACTTAGAGGTGGCCATGTGTTAATTTCACGTACGAAGCTGTATATTTACCTACTAAAATGTACTTTAAACAACGTCAATGACTAGCTGTACTTTATATTTATGTATGTAGCGAATATTATCAAGAGGTTTGTTACTGTTCATGTTTATAAGCGAGCAAATTCATTGTATACTAAGATAAACAGGTACTGCTAAGATGTAACAACTACCAAAGAAAATAAATTGCTCATAACCTTTCCTATCCTACCGGACACTGAGTCAAAAGACTAAAAAAGGTCACCTGCTTGTAACAGGAATTTATTTGACCAAGACAATTTGACACTTAGCCAACTGTCATTCAGTCAAGTTGCTGTACACAGTAATGAAACAAAGCAGTAGGCTCTGCCAGGAATATCGACTCTTAGACAATGTGTCTAATAGTATATTTTAATACGACAGTCTGCCATCTTAGGCAGTTTATAACACCTGTAAGTAAGCATTACAAATATGGATTGTTATATGGTTATATAACTTGTTATGTATTTCATTGTTATTGTCTAACCTGCTTTCACAAAACACTTGATAATGGCACTTTGAAGCCGAAACCATGATCGTGTAAGTGTAAATGTATCATTGTAAATAAACAACAGTCTAATGGCGGTACTGACTTTAAAGAAATATATTATGACTGTGGCTCCGCATTATGAAAAAATTATTCTTGATTAAATTCGAAAACCTGGAGATGCAAACTGATAATGCACAAATGACTCATGTTTAACAATACGATTCCGCTGATGAACATGAAATAACGAAGATTACAACAAAAGCAATGAATTATTTGCTGCAGCTGGTAAGAAGACCTTTTAGATTTTTAGATGTAATCCTGAAAATTATTCTCTCGCATTTTTCCAGATTGTTGCTACTTTGTTTACAAGGTTTTTGCAGTTAAACAGTTTATAAGGTTACGGAAACAGAAATTCACTGATGCTTTTCACTGTAATTGTTGTATACTACTGCAGAAGCGAAGTTCCCTTTCCTTCGACCGAAATAATAAAGTGCGGTGTGCACGCTGTTCTTGCAGAAAACCTGACTGACTGCCTTTATACATAGCATTTTAGGGGATGAAAAGAAGCTTCGTGTTTATGTCAGCTACGAATTTCTCTATAGTATTACCTATTAAACACAGCTCCTCTACACATTT
Source organism: Schistocerca piceifrons (assembly GCF_021461385.2). Taxonomy (NCBI): domain Eukaryota; kingdom Metazoa; phylum Arthropoda; class Insecta; order Orthoptera; family Acrididae; genus Schistocerca; species Schistocerca piceifrons. The sequence continues at coordinate 741,234,844 of NC_060149.1, forward strand.
ACTTGAAGTAAATTTCGTAATTTTGTGACTTCCCTTTCCATATAATTTCCTAAATCTGTTTACCTAGATAGCTCAAACCTGAAAATTGGTACTGTTAATCTCACTTGCAATTCAGAGAGTCGAGTCACATAGATCTCCCTCGGTAACGGTGCATTGGCTCTCACGAGCAGATCTAAATCTGTCGAACAGTTTTTCTTTCCCACTTTTGTGAGTTTCATTTTGCCATCTATTTCGTAATTCATTTAAATCTTTGTTCTGTTTATACAATTCACGTCCAGAATGTACGAAACGGAACTGGTTTTGCATGCTGCTTAACTTTAAGCTTTTCCCCCCTCCTTTGTTAGCCCAAAATTAAAGCCTTTCCTTTGACGCTGGAAGCTATTACTATACATGATTTTTTTTCGGGCTATAGAGATACTGTGTTTTTGTTCTGGTCTTTAATTACCACAACAATCATTATTTGAACCAAAATGTGTGGAAATGTCAGTTATTTTCTGTTTCTTGTGATATATCCATCATTTCTAACGAGATGTCGATATCATTCGAATGAATCTCCAAGAAATTAATAAATGAAGAAGTAGGTCTTCAGGAGAAGTACATGATTTCGATTGCATACCACGTTCTTCATGTTTCATATTTGCAAGGGTGAAAACTTTATTTGGATTCCACATTACTGTGAAAGTCTGGAACATGCGCAAAGACAAATGCTATTAGCTAGCATATAGAATGAAAACACAAAGAAAATTAATTCAGTTTTACCCCCTTTGTTAACAGTTTACCATAATGCAGAGTGCTAATTATTTTGGATATTAAATGTGTTGGAAATTAAAGCAAATAGAAACAGTGAATAATTGTGTCAGGGAAATTACCAAGGGAAACTGAATCACTTTGCAAATAAGCACTGCGATGTGCTGTGCTATCTGTCTGCCGTCATGCAGTCAACTAGGGGTATGCACCTGCCGTGTTGCGAATGCGCCGTCTGTCGGAGCTACGGCAGAGGCGTACTTTCCTCTAGCGACCTGTGGTCTAGTGGCTGCCGGCACGGTAGCTGGTGGTGGTGGTTAGTGTTTAACGTCCCGTCGACAACGAGGTCATTAGAGACGGAGCGCAAGCTCGGGTTAGGGAAGGATTGGGAAAGAAATCGGCCGTGCCCTTTCAAAGGATCCATCCCGGCATTTGCCTGAAACGATGGCTGGAGACGGGATTGAACCGTCGTCCTCCCGAATGCGAGTCCAGTGTGCTAACCACTGCGCCACCTCGCTCGGTGGCACGGTAGCTCAGCGTGTTCGGTCAGAAGGGTTAGCTACCCTCTGTAACAAAAAACTGAATGAATGGATCAAGGTAGAACCTAAACGAGTGTCATCGGACGTCCGCCCCGAACAAATTCAACGAACAATCACGAACAAAATGAGATTAAAAAAAAAAGAAAAAAGTGGCTAGCGTTGCTGCCTCGGATCACGGGGTCCCGGGTTCGGTTCCCTGCCGGGTTGGGGATTTTCGCTGCCCAGGGACTGGGTGTTTGTGTTGTCCTCATCATTTCATCATCATCATCATCATTCTTGAAAGTGGCTACATTGGACTGTGTAAAGATTGGTACTTTGTACGGGCGCTGATGACGGCACAGTTGAGCGCCCCACAAACCAAACATCATCATCTAGCCACAGAGCGAGCCACGAAGTTGGCAATTTTCACCTTTTTTTAAAATGCTTGCAGTTAGTCTTAGCAGCTGAAAATTTGGCATGGTGTTTCTTTCTATCTATCCTTATCGTATAAAAATATTCGGAACAGGTTTCGACATACCGGACTGGACAGTTCCCTTGTAAACATCAACTGCGGATTCTGAAGAACAGTCTTATTTTCTGGGAGAATTGATAGCCGAACGTGTAGGGCAGGAAAGTAATGATAAATGATGTTCGCCTGAAATACCTTGCACGCTCCTCGCCGTATTTGGCCAGGCAGTATCATACCGTAAAATGACGTGTGGAGTAGGCTGGAGAAAGGGCAGTACCACACAATCTTCACATCTGGCAAAGTTGTCAGAAGAGGTCTGCCTGGACGTGACCCTAGCTGGCCACCCGGGTCAACTAATCTGATAGTGAGCGGTTACTTTGTGTGGGGAGCCCTCAAGTCTAATTTGTATGGCAACAACTCTCATAGTGTACAAGAACTGCAGCAGAACATTTTGGATGAGACTGCAGCAATTCCAGCAGTTCCGCTTCGATGCGCTCTCAGCAACTTGCTGACCGGGGCCCAAATGTGCCAAGAGGTTAATGGTGGTCACTTTCAGCGTCTGCCGTAGTCAGGTTAGTACTAAATTTCCTTTCTTCTCCTATGTTTCTTTGAACCCTGAAACTCTGTTCTCCGGGCCACTATTACTTGCCCCATCCTGTATACATTGAAGCGCCAAAGAAACTGGTATAGGCATGTGTATTCAAATACAGAGATATGTAAACAGGTAGAATACGGCGCTTCTGTCGGCAACGCCTATATAAGACAACAAGTATCTACCGCAGTTGTTAGATCGGCTACTGCTGCTGCCAAAGGCAGGGTATCAAGATTTAAGTGAGTTTGAACATGGTGTTATAGTCGGCGCACGAGCGATGGGACACAGTGTCTCCGAGGTAGTGATGAAGTGGTGAGTTTCCCGTACGACCAATTCACGAGTGTACCGTGAATATCAGGAATCTGGTACAACATCGAATCTCCGGTATCGATGCGGTCGGATAAAGATCCTGCAAGAACGGGGCCAACGACGACTGAAGAGAATCGTTCAACGTGACAGAAGTGTAGCCCTTCCGCAGATTACTGCAGATTTCAATGCTGGGCCATTAGCAAGTGTCAGCGTACCAACCATTCAACGGAACGTAATCGATATGGGCTTTTGGAGCTTTTTGACGTCTGCTTGATCTTGATTTAATAGTGGTTGTTCCATCGCGTTTCCAGTCACGTCACCAACAGTCGACTGGAGCAGCTTTAGAAGGGTTGAAATGTTCCTGATGCTTTGTTACTCAGGTGGCGTCCAGTGAGTAGACCCGTTCGGAGTCATTGAGCTATCCTGACCGTTCCTCTCTGCTGTTACTGGTTCTCTACTAAATACACAATACTCCCCGCCTTCTTTTATATTGGTGGGTCCACCTCTCGTGAGATCTAGTGGTCACTTCCGCATTACATGGGACTGTCCAGCTAATTCTGATCAGATTGTGTATGCAAAAATTAATGTTTATTTGTTTATCTCATACACGTTTCTATACCATTCGTCCGATTGCGATGGAACTTTGGTGAGCTTGTGTGCACGCCCGCGACGGTTTCTGAAGTAGTACATCCATTATATGCGCAATTGCGGCGAAAATTCTGGAACGAGCGACGTACTGCGATCATATAAATTCAGTTCTCTAATCATGTCAACGCATTATGTAGGTAGAACTCATTATGGAGTACAAAAAAGCATTGGGAGTGCATCATCGTGCACTGAAAGGTTTGAGGGGAAATGAATAGCTTTTAGGTGATACACTCATTTTATTATCTGGTGATTTTCGACAAATTTTGCCAGTTATACCGCGTTCAACAGACGCCGGTGAAGTTGATGCATGTCACAAATCATCAATTTTGTGGCGACACGTACAGAGACTGGTTTTGAAGATCAATATGCGTATACAACTACTACATGGTGTATCCGCCAAATGCTTCATAAAACAGTTATTGGATATTGCGAATGAGATAAAGAAAATCGATAAACCCACGCCATGTACTCGTGTTATATTGCCAACAAAAGCCCTTTTTACGTCTCAAACATCTATGATATATATAAGCAGACTGAAGCGACGAATGAAAATTTCTAACAAGGCTAGGATTCGAACCCGGGTCTCCTATTCATTAGGCAGATGGGCTAACCAAAAAAAAATGGTCCAAATGGCTCTGAGCACTACGGGACTTAACATCTATGGTCATCAGTCCCCTAGAACTTAGAACTACTTAAACCTAACTAACCTAAGGACAGCACATAACACCCAGTCATCACGAGGCAGAGAAAATCCGTGACCCCGCCGGGAATCGAACCCGGGAACCCGGGCGCGGGAAGCGAGAACGCTACCGCACGACCACGAGCTGCGGACGGATGGGCTAACCGCTGCTCCACCCTGGCACAGTGGGTTTGCACAACTGCATGTACTATCCTAGCACGCCACCCTCCTCAATTAAAATTCCCATTCACATCTCAGCCCACTTGGTATTCTCCCTAAACTCGAACAGCATGAATGGGAACTTGGATTGAGAAGGTATTTGTAGTAGGGTAGTCGGTGCCGATGTGCAAAGCCGCCGTGCTAGGGTGGCATAGTGGTCAGCGCATCTCCCTAGCGAGCAGGAGACCCAGGTCCGTATCCCAGCCTTGGTACAAATTTTCATTCGTTGCTTCAGTCTGAATACATACATCTCCTGTTAATCTGTTTGGTATGGGACTAACACACACTTGATAAATATTCTAGGACAGTTTGTGCGAGTGTTTTTTAAGCAATCTCCTTTGTAAAGTCCCTGTATTTTCTCAGTTTTCTACCAATGCAGCGAAGTCAATCAACTGCTTTAAATCCAACTGAGGCTTTGTGATCATTCGTTTTAACATCACAACACACTGTTACATCCAAAAATTTCTTTGAGCTGTGTCAGAATGACACTGTAGTCACTGGATACTACGTTTATTTTATTTATTTATTTTTTTGAGTCTACAGTTTTACATATCTGAACATTTAAAGCAAATTGACAATCATTACACCATTTTGAAATCTTATCGAGACGTGACTGCACATTTATGTAGCTTTTTCAGAAAGTACCTCGTTATAGGTAACTGTGTCGTCTGTTAAAATCTGAGATAGTTATAAATGTTTCCCTAATGAGATTTTCACTCTGCAGCGGAGTGTGCGCTGATATGAAACTTCCTGGCAGATTAAAACTGTGTGCCGGACCGAGACACGAACTCGGGACCTTTGCCTTTCGCGGGCAAATGGTCGCCATCTGAGCTACCCAAGCACGTCTCATGCCACGTTGTCACAGCTTTACTTCCGGCAATACCTCTTCTCCTAAATTCCAAACTCCACAGAAGCTCTTCTGCGATCACCATGTTCCAGGAGTGCTAGTTCTGCAGATTCGCAGGAGAGCTTCTGTGAAGTTTGGAAGGTAGGAGACGAGGTACTGGCATAAGTAAAGCTGTGAGGACGGGGCGTGAGTCGTGCTTGGGTAGCTCAGAAGGTGAGGACTCGCCCGCGAAAGGTAAAGGTCCGGAGTTCGAGTCTCGGCGTGGCACACAATTTTAATCTGCCAGGAAGTTTCAGTTATTAATGTTGTCTGTTATGTCATTGACACAAAATGAACAGAAAGAGCCCTAATTCTGTTATCTGGGGCATGGCTGAGGCTACTTGCACATCTGTCGATGACTCTCCCTCCAAGATTTGGTCCTGATGTCGGTTACGCACGCGGTACACAAATAATGCTGAGAAAGTCTGTTCAGCAGATTCCTTGACTATCTGCATTAGGGTCTTCATGTGTAAAATTGCCCTGTTGCTTTTCAGCAATGCTCTACGCGTCACGGCCTCTCCTCTTACGTTCGTGTGTCTAAATGAACTGTCAGGCAAGCAAATCTGCTGCAGCCCTCATTGCGCCAGCACGCAGCAGCCCTACGGTTCCACGACACAACAAAGCATGCGTTCCGTGCCGACGGCCACGTGAATGCACTGTGTAACCCAGAAAAAGTATACTGAGCGACGACTTACTTTTAACGACACAGTGTGTGTGTGTGTGTGTGCAGTTAAACTGTCAGTGACCATGTCTACAAGACAGCTCGCGTGCACCTAATGAAGAGGCATCCAAATTACACAAAAACGCCGGGGTCTAGAGAAAGCAGCCGGAGAAGGCATTTTTAATGCGGTAGAATGCCATTCGTCAAGGAAGCGAGTGATTCTGAACGAGCAAAAGCGCAGACAGGATAAGAGAGTAATTTCTTGTCGTTTTGACGAGACAGCCGTGGCAGGTGGCACGCGCTCCCCACATTATCCGTCATTTTTTTGAGCAATTTCCAACAGTCTCCGGCTGCAAAACCGTAGTGAGCTTCGAAAGCGGATACGCTTGATGGCAAGTAAGTGGCTCTTTCTTCTAGGCAACTGTTACAATGAGCAGACTCAGGGGATATACTGATGGGAAGGGAAAACGGGACAGTGGTGTGACGTTTAATGGAGACGTGGATTCGTACGAGAACACGGTGGAAATCTCTTGGATGGAACTTAGATACTGGGTTTTTGCTGTCGAAAAGTCACCTTTTTTATGCAGCTCCCTTCTCCCTTTCATGGCAACTGAGCCTGTTCAACTTTTCTCCATTATTTTCCATAGATGAAGGGCGATTCTGGAAGGTCTGCGACGTACTTACGCACAACAGGTACTGGTTTCCCGTCTCCAAAGAATCACTTGCCGAATACTCAAAAGTTATTGTTTTCTCTTTTACAGGGTAATCAATGAGAAAAATCCCTTTTGGATAACAGAAAACACTCATCGTAACCTTTGCCGCACATGAAATCGGCTTCGCCATGTCTGCTGCTTTCATTGCCCTATCGTGACTGTCGTGTACTTGGGAACCCCGGCCTTAAACTAATCTGTACACAAAATGAGTTTGATTCTTCCTACATCTATAGAGCGTTCGTCGTACCACCATCACAATAATTCTTTATTACTCCACTCTCCAAGAGCGCGTGGGAAAAACGAACACCCATATCTTTCCGTGCAAGCTCTAATTTCCCTTGATTGATTATGTTGATCACTTCTCCCTGTGTAGGTCGGCGTGAAAAAGATATTTTCGCATTTCCAGGAGAAAGTTGATGGTTGAAATTTCGTGAGAAGATCCCGCCACAACGAGAAACGCTTTTGTTTTACCCCAAATCCTGTTGTATGTCCGTAACACTCTCTCCCCTCTAGATAATACAAAATGTGCTGCCCTTTTTTGAACTTTCTCGATCTACTCCGTTAATTCTATCTCGTAAAAGACCCCACACCGTTCAGCAGTCCTCCAAAAGAGGACGGACAAGTCTAGTGTAGGCAATCTCTTTAGTAGATCTGTTGCAGCTTCTAAGTGTTCTGCCAATAAAACGCAGTCTTTGGTTAACCTTCCCCACAACATTTTCTAAAGTGGTTCAAACATTGCTGAGAAATTCGTACATCGTACATCGCTTTTGGTACGCATACAAAAAAAAAAAGCGGTATCCTTATTGGGAATGATTCCTGGAAGATTAAAAATGTGTGCTTGATCGCGACTCGAACCTAAGACCCTTTTTCTTCGCAGGCAAAGTGATCTACCAACATTTTTAAGGGCTTCTAAACCTCCACTTCCAGCTCTGCCTTGCACTCTCCATACTCCCTTTCGTCGGCATCGGCTTCAGCCACATCCTATTTGACGAACATATCCTCTTCTGCAAAATTCGAAACTGGAATTGCTACCACAATGCAATTTTTGTCTTCGTCCCCATTCGCTGCGCGTTCATCTTGTTCGATACAACAAAAAACCTATATTCTTCCTAAGTTTGAAATCAAGGAAATTGGAAATTTGGAAATTTGAGGTAAGGTCTAAATGGCTCTGAGCACTATGGGACTTAACATATATGGTCATCAGTTCCCTAGAACGTAGAACTACTTAAACCTAACTAACCTAAGGACATCACACAACACCCAGTCATCACGAGGCAGAGAAAATCCCTGACCCCGCCGGGAATCGAACCCGGGAACCCCGGCGCGGGAAGCGAGAACGCTACCGCACGACCACGAGCTGCGGACCAGGTAACGTCTTATGAGACCAAACTGCTGAGGTCATCGGTCCCTAAGCTTACACACTATTCATTCTAACTTACACTAAGGACGACACACACACCCATGCCCGAGAGAGGACTCGCATCTCCGACGGGGAGAGCCACGCGGACCGTGACAAGACGCCCTAGACCGGCTACCCCGAGAGGCTCAAGGAAATATATCTTATAAATAAATATATAAACTGTTTGTACACACTTCTCTGTCTACTTTACCCTCATCGGTAGGGACTTGCTTTTTATGGTTCTCTAATCAAAATATGTTTACAGACTGAGTTACCCAAGCACGACTCACAGCTTTACTTCCACCACTACCTCTTCTCCTGCCTTCGAAACCTCACACAAATTCTCTTGCGAACCTTACTGGACTAGCAACGCGTAAGACAGAATATTGTAAAGCTACAGGCTAAGGGATCGTCTCTGGAATGAATATTCTTTCTCTAGTGGAGTGTACACCCCATCCCCCTCCCCCTCCCCCTTCCCCCTCCCCCCTCCCGACCCAGCATGAACCATGGACCTTGCCGTTGGTGGCGAGGCTTGCGTGCCTCAGCAATACAGATAACCGTACCGTAGGTGCAACCACAACGGAGGGGTATCTGTTGAGAGGCCAGACAAAAGTGTGGTTCCTCAAGAGGGGCAGCAGCCTTTTCAGTAGTTTCAGGGGTAACACTTACTGATCTGACCTTGTAACATCAACCAAAACGGCCTTGCTGTACTGGTACAGCGAACGGCTGAAAGCAAGGGGTAATTACAGCCGTAATTTATCTCGAGGGCATGTACCTTTACTGTATGGTTAAATGATGATAGCGTCCTCTTGGGTATAATATTCCGGAGTTAAAATAGTCCTCCATTCGGATCTGCGAGCAGGGACTACACAGGAAGATGTCGTCATCAGAAGAAATAAAACTGGCATTCTACGGATCAAAAGCTCGGATGGAGAACCAATTCTAAGCAAAGAAGGGAAAGCGGTAAGGTGGAAGAGGGTGGGAGATATACAGGGTGATTCAAAAAGAATACCACAACTTTAAAAATGTGTATTTAATGAAAGAAACATAATATAACCTTCTGTTATACATCATTACATAGAGTATTTAAAAAGGTTTTTTTTCACTCAAAAACAAGTTCAGAGATGTTCAATATGGCCCCTTCCAGACACACGAGCAATATCAACCATATACTCCAACTTGTTCCACACTCGCTGTAGAATATCAGGCGTAACAGTTTGGATAGCTGCTGTTATTTCTCGTTTCAAATCATCAATGGTGGCTGGGAGAGGTGGCCGAAACACCATATCCTTAACATACCCCCACAAGAAATAATCGCAGGGGGTAAGATCAGGGCTTCTTGGAGGCTACATTTTCATCACTCGTTCTCGGCCGTCCAGAACTTTTCCCTTTGCACAAACACCCATTCTCTGTAAACTGTTTATACCAACGTTTAATACACCACCTATCAGGAGGTTTAACACCATACTTCATTCGAAATGCACGCTGAACAACTGTCGTCGATTCACTTCTGCCGTACTCAATAACACAAAAAGCTTTCTGTTGAGTGGTCGCCATCTTAGCATCAACTGACGCTGACGCCTAGTCAACAGCGCCTCAAACGAACAAATGTACAACTAAATGAAACTTTATAGCTCCCTTAATTCGCCGACAGATAGTGCTTAGCTCTGCCTTTTGTCGTTGCAGAGTTTTAAATTCCTAAAGTTGTGGTATTCTTTTTGAATCACCCTATAGTACTGCGTGAAGAATTTGACAGAGCACTGAAAGACTTGAGTTGAAACAAGGCCCCTGGAGTAATGCACGCTGAACAACTGTCGTCGATTCACTTCTGCCGTACTCAATAACACATTCCATTAGAGCTACTGATTGCCTTTGGAGAGACAGCCATAACTATATTCTTCCATCTGGTGGGCAGGGTATATGAGACAGGCGAAATACCTTCAGACTTCAAGGAGAATATAATAATTCCAATCGCAAAGAAAGCAGGTGTTGACAGGTGTGAAAATAACCGAATTATGAGTTTAACAAGTCATGGTTGCCACGTATTCTTTACAAACGAAAAGAAAAACAGTTAGAAGCCGACGTCGGGGAAAGACCGATTTGGATTCCGTAAAAATGTTGGAACACGTGACGCAATACTGACCCTACGACTTACCTTAAAAGCTAGCTTAAGGAAACGCAAAACTACGTTTCTAGCATTTGTAGACTTAGAAAAAGGTTTTGACAGTGTTGACTGGAACACTCTCTTTCTAATTCTGAATGTGGCAGGTGCAAAATACAGGGAGCCAAAGGCTATTTACAATTTTTACAGAAACCAGATGGCAATTATAAGAGTCGAGGGTTATGAAAGTGAAGCAGTGGTTGAGAAGAGAGTTAGAAAGGGTTGAAGCCTGTCCCTAATGTTATTCAATCTGTATACTGAGCAAGCACTAAAGGAAACAAAAGAGAAATTTGGAGTAGGAATTAAATCCCACGGAGAAGAAATAAAAACTTTGAGGTTTGCCGACGACTTTGTAATTCTGTCAGAGACAGCAAAGGACCTGGAAGAGCACCAAAACGGAATGGACAACGTCTTGAAAGGAAGATGTAAGATGAACATAAAAAAAGCAAAACGAGGATAATGAAATGTAGTCGAATTAAATCAGGTGATGATGAGGAAATTAGATTAGGAAATGAGACACTTAAAATAATAAACGAGTTTTGTTATTTGGGGAGCAAAATAACTGATGATGGCAGAAGTAGAGAGGATATAAAATGTAGACTGTCTAAGGCAAAGAAAGCGTTTCTGAAGAAGAGAACTGTGTTAACATCGACTATAGATTTAAGCGTCAGGAAGTCTTTCGTGAAAGTATTTGTATGGAGTGTAGCCATGTATGGAAGTGTAACATGGATGATAAACAGTGTAGATAAGAAGAGAATAGAAGCTTTCAAAATGTGGTGCTACAGAACAAAGCTGAAGATCAGATGGGTAGATCACATAACTAGCGAAGAGGTACTGAACACTATTGGGGAGAAGAGGAATTTGTGGCACAACTTGACTAGAAGAAGGGGTCGGTTGGCAGGACACGTCCTGAGGCATCATGGGATCACCAATTTAGTATCAAAGGGAAACGTGGAGAGTAAAAATTGTAGAGGGAGACCAAGAGGTGAATACACTAAGCAGATTCAGAAGGATGTAGGTTGCAGCAGTTATTCGGAGATGAAGAGGCTTGCCCAGAATACAGTAGCATGGAGAGCTGCCTCAAACCAGTCGCTGGACTCAAGATCACAACAACAGCAGCAGCAACAACAACAATAGTGGAGTGTGCGCTGATTTTAAACTTCCTAGTAGATTTAAACTGTGTGCCGGAACGGAACTCAAACCTGGGACCTTTTTCTTTCTCTGGTAACTGCTCTACCGACTGAGCTATCCAAACATGACTCACAGTTTTATCTCCGCCAGCATCTATTTCCTATCTTACAGACTTCACAGGTATTCTCCTGTGTACCTTGCTGGACCAGAGCTCCTGGAAGATGGGAAGGAGAGAGAGAGAGAGAGAGAGAGAGAGAGAGAGAGAGAGAGAGACAGAGAGAGACAGAGAGAGAGAGAGAGAGAGAGAGGGGGGGGCTGATGGTAGGAGAAGTGATACAGAGTATGTGCCCATCGTGTGCTTCAATCAATGAATTGAAATTTACATTCAGCATTATGTACATCAACTTTATACCCTCCCTTGCAAAATATCAGCATATAGCCTTATTTTCATTGAAAATGTATCACGACTGTAAATCAGTCCACACTGAGATACAGTCTACACTGCCCAGTCACATTAATGTGACCATTTGTCATGACTCCAATGCCATGGCCAATTGCGCTAAGGTTTCTTGCTTGAGGATCCATGACGCGAGCACCTTGATCGAGGCGATGCCATAGATTCTCCATTGGGTTTAAACCTGAGGAGTTTACTGGCTAGAGGAATACGGTAAACGTATCCTGGAACTCTTTGAACCATGCACGTACATTGCGAGCTATGTGACACGTTGCATTGTCCTGCTGGTAGATGCCATCGTGGCGAGGAAAAACAAACTGCATGTACAGGTGAGCATGGTCCACAAGGGTAGATACATACTTGTGTTGATTCTTTGTGACTTCCAAAATGACGAAATCACATTCAGAATACCAGGAAAATATTCCTCAGGTCTTAACGCCCTCCTCCGGCTTGGACTCTTCTGACGATTGTTGCCATCTATCAGATGGAGCACACAATGTGATTCATCTGAAAAGGCCGTCTGTCGCCACTCTGTGGACGTGCAGTTGCGATATTGGCGTTAAAATTCCAGTCCGATGATTGGAAGTCAGCATGGGTGCATGAACCAGGAGCTTACTGCGGATAGATGCAACTGGTGGCCAAAATTGGTACTACTTTTTTTCCAGCGCAGATCGGTTCCACATTAACGCAGAAGCATATCTGCCAAGTTTTGGTGCCATAAGAGAGTTACAGCCCACACTGGACCTTCGTAATTAGCTGCACTTCAATTATAACCACCCAGTAGTAGTTCCACAGCCAGACATTGTTGCGATATATGTGAGTCACTGGCGCAGCTGTCAACCCCTCAATTGCTATCTAGAGAGTCGTATATAACCATAGAGACGATGATGACATGAAGGTCTCGACCTCCATTCCAGTGCCATTGGTGGTAGTGGTCGGTCAAAAATGTAACACATTAACCAAGAACTGCAAATGACAGTGGGAGGTGGTCATGTATTGGATGCTTACAGAAAATGCCGCGACATCAATGAACTATAGGAATTTACCTGCGGCCCTTAGAATTTCCCTCCCAGCTGTACACTGTAACATCAACGTGTCTTACGTCATAAATTGAGATAATATTTCCCGCCATTTTTTATGTACGATCACTCTGCAGCTGATCTCTCCTCGATGATCCTTTCACAATGGCACAAAATACGAAATTCATGCAAATGGACTAGAGAGAAAAGGGGAGGGGGGAAGTTGATTTATGTCATCCTACTGACCTAGATAAGCCTATGCTCTTTGGTCTGCTCATGCCTTCCACGTTCAGTTGATAAATTGATACTGATGGTTCTGTGTTATGAATTTGTGGGTGGTGGGAAGGGCCTCTTTGCGCATCTTTCCTCCGTCGACTCTGATCGAGAGGTCGTTTAAGACATTTCGGCCACATTTTAATAGTTGTTGCTCGCTTAGCACTGCCTGGGGACAAATACAGGATAATAGAGAGCTAATACCTGCAGATATGAACAACATTGGTCCCTCGGAGCATTCAAACAGGCAATGGAAGACCTTCAAATTCTGTCTGCAGAAGCTTCTGACTGGATTTCCAACATGGTCTTAGAGCTGTGTATGTACAGAAATGTATATATTTGTTGCAAATAGGTGTCTATATTTGCCTACCAGGCGCCTCCCCAGGTGGCGGATAGGGGAATGCTCACCAGATATGGTGGGTACCGGGGAAATAAAATACCCGGGGTGGACCAAAACTAGCAAACTAGGGCACGACGGTTCCACATGTCAGTGGCGGTTTCCCGACAGCGTCTGTTCCACATGTTAGTGGCGGCTGATTTGTGTTTCAAGGCTCCACAACCTTGATCCTACCAACTGGCACATGTCAGACCAAAATACAATTACAAGTAAAATCATGGTTCGTGTATGTAATAACAAAAGTACCCCAGGTGGTGAAATCAACCCACCTAGCAGCAAGGTGGCAACCGGTCTATCGGATTCTGGGGAGACCGGACCTACACGACTTGTGAGTGGATCGGAGCACTCTGGAAAACTTCCCAAAAATGAAGATTACATTGGAACAGTAAACATACGGACACTAATACAAACCGGAAAATTATACACATTAACAGAAGAATTAAAGAAGCTGAAAATCCAAATCCTAGCAGTACAAGAGACCAGATTTCCTGATAATCAAATCACTGACTACAATGGCTTCAGAATTTTCAAAAGTGGAACGGACAGAAAAATTGGTAAAGGGGCAAACATGCTTGGTATGGCCTTTATGGTCGAAAAATCCTCAGTTAAATTTGTAGAATCTGTAAAAACTATTAGCAATAGACTAATGTTTCTTAGGTTGAAACACAAGAATAAATATTACACCCTAATTAATGTTCACGCACCCTGCAACGTTGACAATAGAAAGGACCTAGACAATGTGGATAAATTTTGGGAACGATTAGAACTTGAAATGTCAAAGATACCGAGGAATGATGTCAAAATACTTCTTGGAGATTTCAATGCACAGATTGGCAGAGAAAAGAAATACAGGAAGACGGTTGGGCTATACCCAGCACACAAATTGACCAACAAAAATGGAATGCGACTAATCCAACTTTGTCAACAATTCAACATGAAAATCAGCTCAACGTCGTTCAATAAGAAACCAAGAAAACAGAAGACCTGGAGATCCCCTATAAGCCAATTGGGAGAATTTCAAATTGACCATGTGGCCATCTCATATAACTTACAAAAAGAGATCAGAGATATCCAGGTTAGGAGAGGTGCAAATATTGACTCAGATCATTATCTCACAAGAGTTCGGGTCCAATTCACCCCAAGAAGGAAAACACCAAGAATTCCACCAGCAATCCCAAAATTTGACCTACAAAAACTAACAGAATCAGAAACAATTAAAAAATGGGAAAATTCTCCCGCAAACAACTGGGAAACATTCAAGGAAAAAATCACAAAAATAGCGAAGGAGCAAATACCACTGAAGAAGAAGTACAAACATCCATGGTGGAATATGGAATGCGAAAAGGCAATTCAAGTTCGTACAGAAGCCTTTGCGAAGTACAGTTCAAATAAAAATGAGAAAACTCTTCAAAACTTTTTAGAAACACGGAAACTTTCAAATAAACTTATTAGACAAGAGAAGAGAAAGTATGTAACTCAGCAACTGGAATCAATAGAAGCCGATTTTAAAAATTATAATACGCATGGATTCTACAAAACTTTTGCAAACCAAATTAAAGGGTATATCCCTCAAAATGTCTGTTTTCGGAAATCAGATGGGAATCTGGCACTAAGCGACGAAGAAAACTGTGAAGAATTAGCAAAATATTTTGAAACGCTACTAAACTGTCCAGAACCAACAGAAGCTCTTCCAATATCCAGCACTAAAGCCCCGCAACAGCAAGACTCTGTACCGCCAACTGAAGAAGAAATTATCAAACACATAAACTCAAAAATAACAAAGCATCAGGAGAAGATGGAATTGTAGCCGAATTTCTCAAAAGTCTAGGGTCTAACTCAAGAAATGAGCTAGTTAAAATTATTCAAAACATATGGGTTACTGAAGAAATACCAGAAGATTGGAAATGTGCCCTAATACATCCGTTATATAAAAAAGGGGATAAATCGGATGTGAACAACTATAGAGGAATCTCCTTACTTGCCGTCACATACAAGATATTATCAGCTTGTCTTCTTGAAAGAACACAAAAACTGCTAGAACCGAAAATCTCAGATTTCCAAGCTGGTTTCAGACCAAACAGATCATGTCCAGAACAAATTTTAAACCTGAAATTGATTACAAGGATGAGACAAATGCGAAGGAAGCCTACAGTATATGTCTTTGTCGACTTTAAAAAGGCATATGATTCAATTCACAGACCCACACTATTTAAAATTCTTGAAGAACAAGGACTGGATAAGAAGACACGGAACATCATAGAGCAGACATTAACAAATACAAAATGCAAAGTGAAAATCATGGGAAAACTTTCAAAATCATTTGAGATAAAAACTGGGGTTAGACAAGGTGATGGGTTATCACCTCTGTTATTTAACTTAGTTCTGGATAGAGTCATGGCAGAATGGGAAAAAGAACTCAAAAAAGAAAAGTACTGGAAACCAATATCACTGGGAACCAAAAAGGATGACCTACAAATCCCCTACTTAGCCCACGCAGACGATCTTGCAATAATGGCAGATTCTAGTGAAATTGCAGTCAAACAGATAGAAACCTTAAAAGAGTGTGCAGGAAAAGTTGGCCTACAAATATCTTTTGAGAAAACGGTGTTTACAACAACAAATCTAGAAATTTCTAAGTTACAAACCAAATATGGAGAAATTAAGAGGGTACCATACTTTAAATATTTAGGAGAGATAATTTCTGAAAAATACTCACAACAAGAAAGAATACTAAAAGCTCGTAGGGGTCTAGGGCTGGTCCAAAACATTTACAATAAAAAATGTCTATCTATAAATACAAAAATTAAACATTATAAGTCGGTAATTAAACCAATAATGCTATATGCCAGCGAAACCTTGACACTTAAAAGGAAAACAGATATGGAAAACCTGAAGAAAGAGGAAAGGAAAATCATTAGGAAAATTCTGGGACCAAGATGGACCAAAGAGGGGTATAGATTACAGAAAAATTCTAAAATTGAAGAATATTCTAACATAGAGATAGACATGAGGAAGAGGCGTCTAAAATTCTATGGCCACATAATGAGACTTCCCGATCACAGACTTACAAAAAAAATAGTAAGATACGTAGCATCCCTTGTTAATGGAGGAGAATGGATCAAAAATGTAAAGAAAGATCTGGAATTAGCCAACATTACTACTGAAGACATGAACAAAAGAAACAATTTCAAACTTAAAGTTGACAAATGGGATGTCAAACCAGAGACAAAAGCGCCGAGAACTGGAACAAAATGGAGCGAAGAAAGAAAAGCTGAATTCTCGCAAAGAATGAAGACCTCGTGGGCAAACAAGAAGAATAAGAAGCCCCAGAAGTGAACCATCTTTACTTAGCGTCTTCCATGTTGGGACCTTTACGACTAATAATAATAATAATAATAATAATAATAATAGTAGTAATAGTAAATAATTGGCCTATGAATAGGGGTGAAGTGAGGACGAAGGTGTCATCGATTTTGGTTCCCATACCAGCGCAGTAGACTTGTGACCTTCATTTTCCCGCCATTTTTATGTCACACAACTGCCCGAGACGCGTGGGTGGTGTTAAATCCAGCATAGTCGTCAAATATGGGGTGTCTAGGAAACCTGCTTTCTCGGATCGCTAAACAAGCAAATCGTATTAATGAGTTTTATTATAAAATGAAAAAATACAAAACTTAACTTGGTGTTACACAGATGTGTCGCAAGCAAAGGGCGACTGACAAAATAATAAATCTCTTCAGTATAACAATTCCTAAGTATGTCTTACATAGAAGTGAATAGAGAAATCACTGCTATACAATGCCTAATCAAATGGTTCAAATGGCTCGGAGCGCTATGGGACTTAACAAATGCCTAATCTTGAAGCTGCTCTTCAACTGGGCCACGACCACTCGGGCACGGCGCTTATGTCTTCTTCACCTAGGGACTGCGCTGTCACGTTGTCGTCCTGGAGAGGGGTCGATCAGCATGCTTATTGGCTGACCTCTTCTCACAGCCGTCTCTGCTCTATCGTTCCTGAGTGGCGTGCCGGCGCTTGACTTCACGCTGTAACAGGTGGGGTATCAGGTTACGCTGTGTCCTTGAATTTGGTTTCCGAACTGCTACTGATCCTCTACTGGTGACAACTTGTAAAGACTTCATCTGACTTCCCAATAATGTGGAAACATTCCACAGACAATTTCACAATGTCTGTTTCAGTAATTGCAATGGAAAACTGTAACTTGTGGAACACGTGGAGAATATCAGGTCAAACGCAGTCCTTTTGCCAGATCTCCAGCGCACTGAACGGATTTAAGTGGGCAGCATAAAAGACTTGCCAAAGTGGGGCTGGTCTTCGATAAGGGTGGTCCTCGTCTGAACAAATACTTCTTCAGTGGAACGTAATAGAATAATACGTGAAATTCAACTGTTGACTGTACCTAAACTTCGTTGATTATAAAGCATGCTTTCGACAATATACACCTAGAATCATTGTGGCATACTGTAAGCCTATATGGAATTCCTGAGCAACTCATTGTTCTATTCCGAAACCTGTATCTATATTCGAGTTGCTATATGACAACAGCAGATGGTTCAAAATGGTTCAAATGGCTCTGAGTACTATGGGACTTCACATCTGAGGTCATCAGTCCCCTAGAACTTCGAACTACTTAAATCTAACTAACCTAAGGACATCACACACATCCATGCCCGAGGCAGGATTCGAACCTGCGACCGTAGCGGTCGCGCGGTTCCAGATTGAAGCGCCTAGAACCGCTCGGCTACTTCGGCCGGCCAACAGCAGATGGGACACTCCTTTCTTTAGTATTTGGACAGACGTCAAACAAGGAAGCATCTTGTCACCACTTCTTTTCACCTTAATCGAATATTTCATAATGAGAACCATGGACAACTTTGTTATGATGACGACGACCGAATCGTCGTCAATGTGAATGACTGGTGGCCAGTGCTAAATATAAACATACAAATCTCTTCTTTGCATATGCAGCAGGTTTGTCAGTGAAGTCGATAAGGAGCTGGCTGCATGATCTGGGTCTACAACGACTAAAATAAATGAAAGTCGTTGGTAAAAAATAATATATTGTACTTAACTGGTGGTACAGGAGTCTTCATAGTCAGAAGGAATATAATTACAAACAGAGAGCTGTAGAGCGATCACATAGGCCATATTTTAACTAAGCGCCTTGTTAGAGGTTCCTTCCTGTCAGCTTAAGGCTATACTATTTTCCTACTTGACGCCCCCAGCAAGAGTGGCCGAGCGCACGCTAGAGACTTGTTGCAAGCCGCCGAGCGGCGCTAGTCTCGACTCGCGGGTCCAGCGATCCTAGTACGGACCGCGGTCGATAACTGCAACCCCTACCAAGTGTGGTATCGAACGTTGATACCACAGACTCCACTTGGGCAGTCTGGGCTCATGGATCTGGATTTTGCTGATGACGTCATTCTTCTGGCTTACAAACAAAGCTTACAAATAATGACTACCAAGCTGGATAGGATGGCAAGTTCTCTAGAGCTAAAAATAAATGATACGACACAATGTGCATAATAAGTAGTAATGTGACTACTCAAATTATAGTGTAACAGAAGGTACTACAAGATGCTGACCGATTTCCATATCTCGGTAACCTCGTCTTTAATAATGTGGACGTAGGTGCATCCGTCAGCAGCAGAACTCGAAAAAGTCTACATTCTTCCAACGAATGTGGTCCAAATGACAATTAGACTCTACAAGCACACTGAGGTGACAAAGTCATGAGATGCCTCCTAATATTGTGCCAGACCCCCATTTGGCTGGCGTAGTGCAGCATCTCGATGTAGCATGGACTGAACAAGTCGTTGGATGTCCCCTGCAGAAATATTGAGCCATCTGTCTCCATAGCCGTTCGTAATTGCGAAAGTGTTACCGGTGTAGGATTTTGTGCACGAACAAACCTCTCGATTACGTTCCATAAATGTCTGATGTGATTCATATGGAGTGATCTGGGTCGATAAATCATTGACTCGAATTGTCCAAAATGTTATTCGTCCCAATCGCTAAAATTTTGGCCCGATGACGTGGGGCATTCTCTTCCATAAAAATGCCATCGTTGTCTGGGAATGTCCGCAGCTCGTGGTCGTGCGGTAGCGTTCTCGCTTCCCACGCCCGGGTTCCCGGGTTCGATTCCCGGCGGGGTCAGGGATTTTCTCTGCCTCGCGATGACTGGGTGTTGTGTGCTGTCCTTAGGTTAGTTAGGTTTAAGTAGTTCTAAGTTCTAGGGGACTGATGACCATAGATGTTAAGTCCCATAGTGCTCAGAGCCATTTGAACCATTTGTCTGGGAACATGAAGCCTATGAATGGTTGCAAATGGTCTCCAGGTTGCCGAAAATAACCATTTCCAGTAAATGATCGGTTCCGTCGAACGAGAGGACCCAGTCCATTTCATGTAAACACAGCTCACACCATTATGGGACCACCCTCACCTTGCACAGTGACTTGTAGACAACCTGGGCCCATGGCTTCGTGGGGTCTGTGCCACACTCGAACCCTACCATCAGCTCTTACCAACTGAAATCGGGACTCATCTGATCAGGCTATAGTTTTCCAGCAGTCTAGGGTCCAACGTCCGCAGCTCGTGGTCTTTTGACAGTGTTCTCGCTTCCCGCGCACGGAGTCCCGGGTTCGATTTCCGGCGGGGTCAGTGGTTTTCCCTGCCTCGAGATGGCTGGGTGTTGTTGTGTCGTCTTCATCGTCATCATTCATTACGGTAGGAGGAAGGTAATGGCAAACCACCTCCGCTAGGACCTTGCCTAGTACGGCGGTGCGGGTCTCCCGCATTCTTCCCTACGCTCGTCGAAGTATGGGACCACATCATCATAGGGTCCAACCGATAGGGTCACGAACCCAGGATAGACGTTGAGGCCGAAGTCGTGCTGTTAGCAAAGGCACTCGCGTCCGTCGTTTGCTGCTATAACCTATTAACGTCAACTTTCGCCGCACTATCCTAACGGATACGTCCGTTGTGCGTCCCACATTGACTTCTACCATTATTTCACGCAGTGTTGATTGCATGTTGGCACTGACAACTCTACGCAAACGCCGCTGCTCTCGGTCATTAAGTGAAGCCCGTTGGCCGCTGCGCTGTACGTAGTGAGAGGTAATGCTTGAAATTTAGTATTCTCGGCACGCACTTGACGCTGTGGCTCTCGGAATATTGAATTCCTTAACGATTTTCGAAACGGAATGTCACATGCGTGTAACATACCTCCAGCTGCCATTCCGCTTTCAAAGTCTGTTAATTCCCGTGGTGTTCCCATAATCATGTCAGAAACCATTTCACATGAATCTCCTGGGTACAGAAGATAGCCCTGCCAATGCACTGCCCATTAATGCCTTGTGAACGCGATACCACAGCCATCTGTATATGTGAATATCGCTATCCCACGACTTTTGTCACCTTAATTGAAATTTCTTTGTGTAAGTGAAACAACTGAGTAAGTGAAACTTCCTAGCGTTTACTTGAACTGTTGAGTAAAATAGCTTCTGCTGTCTCGCTACTTACTTTTATCATTTCAACACTGAGCTATGCTATTTTCCCTGACAATGACAACTCAAACTTAACCTATTCATTTATTACCCACAATATACTAGCCCGACGTAATCTGACTGCTCTACAATGACAACATGACTTCAAATAATTAACACAAAAGAATAGCCCTGAATTGGAAGAAATCCTAACAATAACCCAT
Source organism: Schistocerca piceifrons (assembly GCF_021461385.2). NCBI lineage: Eukaryota > Metazoa > Arthropoda > Insecta > Orthoptera > Acrididae > Schistocerca > Schistocerca piceifrons. The sequence goes on from NC_060149.1 coordinate 741,255,843, forward strand.
ACTTTTTCATAAGTCACTTACCTCACAGAAAATCTTCATAACACGAACTACAGCATTTACAGCAAGCAGCAGCTACAGTCAGCCAAATAAAAAGATTCTAACTACTATAGGCTCTAACCACTAGGAGGCATATGGTTAGCAAAAGAAAGATTTTGTTGAAGAGCAAACAAGCAGATTTTACCTTGTTCATGTGACATTCAGTTCCAATTCCACTACCTAAACATTACCAACTACATCCATCATCGTTCTACAATGCATGTCCTACCGCCACTGATTCTACACGAAAGACACATGTCCAATCCGTCCGCTCGCTAACTGCTAGTCCGTCCAACCACAGAGTCTCTTACCGAGGGCGCAGAGCGCTGTCAGCGATATTAATTACAGTCTATAGCGCTGCCAACATACAAACATACATGCAGGCTATGACACTGTTATATCCTAGCCAGTAATGCCAACCGAGCCCGCTGCCAAAAGGTTGGCAGCATCAAAGTCCGAGTCGCGAGCGCTAGGACAGTTCTGTATTCGCCGCTCAGTTGTATACTCGCCACCGATTTGTGTACTTGCTAGTCAGTTGTGTGTTCATCGCAACAGAGTTGTTGTTTGTCGTCAGCCGACGCTGACCTAGCCGCTCCGACTCGAACTAGACAGATTTCTGTAGACACCGAGTTCACTATTGTGTTTCTGTATCTTCATGAATAAAGATAAGTACCGACTTATTTAATCAGAGTGTTTGGGGTTTCATCTTTCTGTTTACTGTTCCAGCGGACCGGTCGGCCCGCTATTAAAAGTGTGGCGGTGACTTCGTAAGCCATTTCTACAGCCAAGTGTTTGTCGCTACGAACACCGCCACAAAAGACACAGTGAATGTTCAGAAAGCTTCGGCTCTACTTCTCTATTATCCTAACGCAGGGCATATACGCCTGTGAGACTTGGCAAATGTCAGACAAATCAGCACACAAGCTCATTGTCTTTCAGAAAGGATACTTGCGGCGATATTTGAAGATCATTTATCGTGACAAAGTTTAAAGTGATGAAGTGCTGAGAAGATGTAGACTATGTAGTATGCACAAAATCTTGGCTCAAACAAGACTAAAGCTCACGGGGAATGTTCTACGCATGAGAGATGGAAGAACCCTCAAATTAGCACTGTTATGAAAAAGAATGGATCGATACAGAAGTACAGGAAGCACATCTACACTACTGGCCATTAAAATTGTTACACCAAGAAGGAATGCAGATGATAAACGAATATTCATTGGACAAATATATTATACCAGAACGGACATGTGATTACATTTTCACGCAATTTGGGTGTATAGATCCTGAGAAATTAGTACCCAGAATAGCCACCTCTGGCCATAATAACGGCCTTGATACGCATGGGCACTGAGTCAAACAGAGCTTGGATTGCGTGTACAAGTACAGCTGCCCATGCAGATCCAACACGATACCACACAGTTCATCAAGAGTAGTGACTGGCGTATTGTGACGAGCCAGTTGCTCGGCCACCATTCACCAGACGTTTTCAATTGGTGAGAGATCTGGAGAATGTGCTGGCCAGGGCAGCATTCGAACATTTTCCGTATCCAGAAAGACCCGTACAGGACCTGCAACATGCGGTCGTGCATTATCTTGCTGAAATGTAGGGTTTCGCAGGGATCGAATGAAGGGTAGAACCACGGGTCGTAACACATCTGAAATGTAACGTCCACTGTTCAAAGTGCCGTCAATGCGAACAAGAGGTGACCGAGACGTGTAACCAATGGCACCCCATACCATCACGCCGGGTGATACGCCAGTATGTCAATGACGAATACACGCTTCCAATGTGCGTTCACCGCGATGTCGCCAAACACGGATGCGACCATCATGATGCTGTAAACAGAACCTGGATTCATCCGAAAAAAAATGACGTTTTGCCATTCGTACACTCAGGTTCGTCGTTGAGTACACCATAGCAGGCGCTCCTGTCTGTGATGCAGCGTCAAGGGTAACCGCAGCCATGGTCTCCGAGCTGATAGTCGATGCTGCTGCAAATGTCGTCGAACTGTTCGTGCTGATGGTTGATGTCCTGCAAAAGTCCCGTTCTGTTGACTCAGGGATCGAGACGTGGCTGCAAGATCCGTTACAACCATGCGGATAAGATGCCTGTCACCTCGACTGCTAGTGAAACAAGGCCGTTGGGATCCAGCACGGCGTTCCGTATTACCCTACTGAACCCACCGTTTCCATATTCTGCTTACAGTCATTGGATCTCGACCAATGCGAGTAACAATGTCGCGATACGATAAACCGCAATCGCGATAGGCTACATTCGGACCTTTATCAAAGTCGGAAACGTGATTGTACGCATTTCTCCTCCTTACACGAGGCATCACAACGACGTTTCACTAGGCAACGCCGGTCAACTGCTGTTTGTGTATGAGAAATGGGTTGGAAACTTTCCTCATGTCAGCACGTTGTAGGTGTCGCCACTGGCGCCAAACTTATGTGAATGCTGTGAAAAGCTAATCATTTGCATATCACAGCATCTTCTTCCTGTCGGTCAAATTTCGCGTCTGTAGCACGTCATCTTCGTGGTGTAGCAATTTTAATGGCCAGTAGTGTAGAAACGAGATTTTGCAAAGGAACATCAACGCATGGTAGTGATCTGCGAGAAAACCGAAAACCTGGAAGCTGATCGGGTTCGTTGTAGGAAACTTGCTGACCGATATAGTAGTTAGCGTTGGACGCGCTACGTAAAAAAGTAATTCATGGATGCGGATAAAAGACTTGGAGATTCAGATAAGGGTTTACAGACGCGGATAGCATTGCTTTTATCCCTCAAGACTTCTAAATAAGGGTCGCTTCACACCTTACCGATTTTGCTAAGGAGTAGTGCATGTACAAATCTGTAATCTCGACCGTTTTGGGTATTATCATTTTCTAATCAGAGGGGAAAAGCCGATTTCAGTCTCATGTAACATTACTAGGATTTTTCCATTGTTGCCATCGTTAGTCAATTTCCTGACGTTATACCCTATTATAGAGAATCGCACATGATCCGCTCTAGCCAGTCCTAGTCTTGACTGTTAATATCATCTGTAATTCGAAGTCTTTCCTGTCGCTTTATTTAAAGTTGGAAGGTAAGTAGTTTTCGGCACGTAGCACCTATTACCTACGGATATTCTTTTCATGTCCTAACTGTTGACGTGTTTTGGTTCTGAGTTACAGTACCGTATGTCAAAGTCATATCACCCATCAGAAAATGTCATACCTCCAACTGGTCAACGAACCCTGGCACGTTTGGTAGGAAGTTGACACTTGTCTGAACGGTTGGGCCGCATAGTGTCCCGCTTTGGCAGTCAGAGACTGCGAAGCTCCAGTCTGGAACTGAATCACCCTCCTGCCTTGCAACACTGATCTCTACGCGTTAAGCTATATGAAGATCTTGGGCAAATAAGCAGTACGTCAGTCATTAAATCTGGATTCATAGTAGTAATAGCAGCTGAACGCGTCGGAGAATTTATGTAGCGACTGAGGAGGAAGAAGGTTATGGTAAATATTTTTGTCGACAACTAGGTGATCAGTGACACGTCATATGCTCGGATTCTGGGAGAAATTTGGCCCTGTCTTTTTCACACGAATCATACTGGCGTTTGCCTTATGCGATGTAGAAATACGACGCAAAGTCTCAATTTGTATGGCTGGACGCGAACTCAACTCCAGTACTCCCAGATACGATTGTGATATCTTGGACACTGTGGTGGCCGAGCGGTTCTAGGCGCTACAGTCTGGAACCGCGCGACCGCTACGGTCGCAGGTTCGAATCCTGCCTCGGGCATGGATGTGTGTGATGTCCTTAGGTTAGTTAGGTTTAAGTAGTTCTAACATCTAGGGGACTGATGACCTGAGATGTTAAGTCCCATAGTGCTCAGAGCCATTTGAACCATTTCTTGGACACTTCTCCAGCTCGATATCTAGCTGAAAGTGTTCCGACAACACTCGTGCATGCGCAGTGTGTGCGCGTAGGCTCAAGGACAGCGCTGTACCTTGTTCTCCGTTCGGATTATTAGAGGGAGAAATCTATTCAGGCGAGCGCAAATAGAAAATGGGGCAGTCACGAGAACCTTTTATAGTTGGCGTTAATTTCCTTCGCTAAGAGGTAGTGGAAGTGTGTATGGGACTTTGAAATATGAGAGACAAACGGTATAAAAGTACACTACTGTCCATTAAAATTGCTACACCACGAAGATGACGTGCTACAGAAGCGAAATTTAACCGACAGGAAGAAGATGCTGTGATATGCAAATGATTAGCTTTTCAGAGCATTCACAAAAGATTGGCGCCGGTGGCGACACCTACAACGTGCTGACCTGAGGAAAGTTTCCGACCCATTTCTCATACACAAACAGCAGTTGACCGGCGTTGCCTAGTGAAACGTCGTTGTGATGCCTCGTGTAAGGAGGAGAAATGCGTACCATCACGTTTCCGACTTTGATAAAGGTCCGAATGTAGCCTATCGCGATTGCGGTTTATCGTATCGCGACATTGTTACTCGCATTGGTCGAGATCCAATGACTGTAAGCAGAATATGGAAACGGTGGGTTCAGTAGGGTAATACGGAACGCCGTGCTGGATCCCAACGGCCTTGTTTCACTAGCAGTCGAGATGACAGGCATCTTATCCGCATGGTTGTAACGGATCTTGCAGCCACGTCTCGATCCCTGAGTCAACAGAACGGGACTTTTGCAGGACATCAACCATCAGCACGAACAGTTCGACGACATTTGCAGCAGCATCGACTATCAGCTCGGAGACCATGGCTGCGGTTACCCTTGACGCTGCATCACAGACAGGAGCGCCTGCTATGGTGTACTCAACGACGAACCTGAGTGTACGAATGGCAAAACGTCATTTTTTTTCGGATGAATCCAGGTTCTGTTTACAGCATCATGATGGTCGCATCCGTGTTTGGCGACATCGCGGTGAACGCACATTGGAAGCGTGTATTCGTCATTGACATACTGGCGTATCACCCGGCGTGATGGTATGGGGTGCCATTGGTTACACGTCTCGGTCACCTCTTGTTCGCATTGACGGCACTTTGAACAGTGGACGTTACATTTCAGATGTGTTACGACCCGTGGTTCTACCCTTCATTCGATCCCTGCGAAACCCTACATTTCAGCAAGATAATGCACGACCGCATGTTGCAGGTCCTGTACGGGTCTTTCTGGATACGGAAAATGTTCGAATGCTGCCCTGGCCAGCACATTCTCCAGATCTCTCACCAATTGAAAACGTCTGGTGAATGGTGGCCGAGCAACTGGCTCGTCACAATACGCCAGTCACTACTCTTGATGAACTGTGTGGTATCGTGTTGGATCTGCATGGGCAGCTGTACTTGTACACGCAATCCAAGCTCTGTTTGACTCAGTGCCCATGCGTATCAAGGCCGTTATTATGGCCAGAGGTGGCTATTCTGGGTACTAATTTCTCAGGATCTATACACCCAAATTGCGTGAAAATGTAATCACATGTCCGTTCTGGTATAATATATTTGTCCAATGAATAATCGTTTATCATCTGCATTTCTTCTTGGTGTAGCAATTTTAATGGCCAGTAGTGTATATGCAGCAATACTAAAATAAACTGTATCATTCGTAAAGAAGTTGTTCACCAGTATCTGTAGTACAAATATCTTGCCCTTAAATGCAAATATGGAAAGCATCCCATCACTAGTAGCCCGAATTAGCGTGGCACCAGAACGTCACTCTATATTTTCAAAACTATTGGTATTACATACATGCAATCGTTAGCGCTATCTGTAGCTGCTTTGTTAATGGAAATCAGGTTTCTTTACTTGGGAGAGGTGACCAGGTAAGTGACGTCTCTCAGCTTCCAGGTCTTCCCGTCTGATATTACTCTTGTGGTGCTTTCGGAGAGCACTTCGCTTTGCCTGTCAACGGCTTTCCTCGCCTCGCACCTTGGTCTGTCAGTATTAAGGCAGCTTCAATTGGTCAGAAAGCTGAATGTACTAACTCGGGACTCACCCTAGGTGCAATTTGTCAGAAAGTGAGCAGGCGCACATTTCCCTTGGTCGAGAACGCGAGAAACTGGTATTATATCGTCGGATCTACCTTTTTGATGAAGCACTCGAATTGATAACATTGAAGGTTGGCGGTAATTAAAATTATATTGCAAAATCAAAAGTATTAGGTTTTGCTATAGATAATACATCCAAATTTATCCGTGCCTTGGATCGAAAAGGATGACTCGAATATGCTAACTACAACGACCTCCTTCCCGTCCGTCCCACTTTCCATTCTCAACAGTGAATATCCCAACCCCATTTCAACAATCTCATCTCATAGTGCAATCAGTGGTACCTTCCCACCATCCCTACAACTAATGCAGTACTTAGAAAAAAATCGCCAGCGCATTCCGTCAGCGAGATCTTTACCAAACAATCCGCAACCGTCCATTCTATAAAGCTAAAACACTAAAATACCTATGACTAACACTAGACCAAAACTAACTCGCAGTCATCACCTACTAACAATCGAAAAGAAAGACCACAACAGACGTAAACTATTAACCAACCGGATATGGGGACTAAATCCGACGATTATCATTTATTTTCACAATGTCTTTATTCGCCCACTCATCAACTATGCAAACATTATCATGGCCCTCCTTTCCTCCCACGTCCTACACGTACCACGTATCCGATTACACTATGTGATCAAAAGTATTCGGACGCCCGCAAAAACATACGTTTTTCTTATTATGTGCAGTGTACTGCACCTACTGCCAGGTACTCCATATAAGCGACCTAAGTAATCACTAGACATAGTGACAGAGCAGAATGGGGCGCTCCACGGAACTCAAGGACTTCGAACGTAGTAAGTTGATAGGGTGTCAATTGTGTCATACGTCTGCACGTGAGATTTCTACGCTCCTAAACATCCATACGTTCACTGCTTCCGATGTGCTAGTGAATGGAAACGTGAAAGTACACGTACAGCACAAAAGCGTACGGGGCGACCTCGTCTGTCGACTGACAGACACCGCCGACAGTTGAAGAGGGTCGTAATGTGTAATAGGCAGACATCAGTCCAGACTATCACACAGGAATTCCAAACTGCATCAGGATCCACTGCAAGTACTATGACAGGCGGGAGGTGAGAAAACTTGGATTTGAAGACCGAGCCGTTGCTCATGAGCCACACATCACGGCGATAAATGCCAAACGACGCCTCGATTGGCGTAAGGAGCGTAAATATTGGACGATTGAACAGTGGGAAAACGTTGTGTGGCGTAACGAATCACGGTACACAATGTGGCGATGCGATGGCAGGGTGTGGGTATGGCGAATTCCCGGTGAACGTCATCTGCCAGCGTGTGTAGCGCCATCAGTAAAATTCGGAGGCGGTGGTGTTATGGTGTAGTCGTGTTTTTCATGCAGAGGGCTTGCACCCCTTGCTTTTTTGCGTGTCACTACCACAGCACAGGCCTACTTTGATGTTTTAATTACCTTTTGCTTCCCACTGTTGAAGAGCAGTTCGGGGACGGTGATTGCATCTTTCAACACAATCGAGCATCTGTTCATAATTTCCGGCCTGTGGCTGAGTGGTTACACCACAACACCATCCCTGTAATGGACTGGCCTACACAGAGGCCTGCACAGAGTCTCACATACAGGGTAGTCCATTGATCGTGACCGGGCCAAATATCTCACGAAATAAGCGTCAAATGAAAAAACTACAAAGTACGAAACTTGTCCAGCTTGAAGGGGGAAACCAGATGGCGTTATGGTTGGCCCGCCCGATGCCGCTGCCATAGATCAAACGGATATCAACTGCGTTCCTTTTTACATAGGAATCCCCATTTTTTATTATATATTCGTGTAGTACGTAAAGAAATATGAATGTTTTAGCTGGACCACTTTTTTCGCTTTGTGATAGATGGCGCTGTAATAGTCACAAACATATGGCTCACAATTTTAGACGAACAGTTGGTAACAGGTAGGTTTTTTTAAATTAAAACACAGAACGTAGGTACGTCTGAACATTTTACTTCGGTTGTGATACATGTACCTCTGTGAACTTATCATTTCTGGGAACGCATGCTGTTACAGCGTGATTACCTGTAAATACCACATTAATGCAATACATGCTCAAAATGATGTCCGTCAACCTCAATGCATTTGGCAATACGTGTAACGACATTCCTCTCAACAGCGAGTAGTTCGCCTTCCGTAATGTTCGCACATGCATTAACAATGCGCTGACGCATGTTGTCAGGCGTTGTCGGTGGATCACGATAGCAAATATCCTTCAACTTTCCCCGCAGAAAGAAATCCGGGGACGTCAGATCCGGTGAACGTGCGGGCCATGGTATGGTGCTTCGACGACCAATCCACCTGTCATGAAATATGCTATTCAATACCGCTTCAACCGCATGCGAGCTATATGCCGGACATCCATCATGTTGGAAGTACATCGCCATTCTGTCATGCAGTGAATCATCTTGTAGTAACATCGGTGGATCATTACGTAGGAAATCAGCATACATTGGACCATTTAGATTGCCGTCGAGAAAATGGGGGTCAACTATCCTTCCTCCCATAATGCCGCACCACACATTAACCCGCCAAAGTCGCTGTTGTTCCACTTGTCGCAGCCATCGTGGTTTTTACGTTGCCAAATAGTGCATATTATGCCAGTTTACGTTATCGCTGTTGGTGAATGACGCTTCGTCGCTAAATAGAACGCGTGCAAAAAATCTGTCACCGTCCCGTAATTTCTCTTGTGCCGAGTGGCGGAACTGTACACGACGTTCAAAGTCGTCGTCATGCGATTCCTGGTGCATTGAAATATGGTACTGGTGCAATCGATGTTGATGTAGCATTCTCAGCACCGACGTTTTTGTGATTCCCGTTTCTCGCCCAACTTGTATGCTACTGATGTGCGTATTAGCCGCGACAACAACTAAAACACCTACTTGGGCATCATCATTTGTTGCAGGTCGTGGTTGACGTTTCACATGTGGCTGAACACTTCCTGTTTCCTTAAATAACTTAACTATCCGGCGAACGGTCCGGACACTTGGATGATGTCGTCCAGGATACCGCAGCATACATCGCACACGCCCGTTGGGCATTTTGATCACAATAGCAATACATCAACAAGATATCTACCATTTCCGTAACTGGTAAACGGTCCATTTTAACACGGGCAATGTGTCACGAAGTAAATATCGTCCGCACTGGTGGAATATTACGTGATACCACATACTTATACGTTTGTGACTATTACAGCGTCATCTATCACAGGTGCCGGCGGAGGTTCGAGTCCCCCCTTGGGCATATGTGTGTGTGTGTGTGTGTGTGTTGGTCCTTAGGATAATTTAGGTTAAGTAATGTGTAAGCTTAGGGACTGATGACCTTAGCAGTGAAGTCACCTAAGATTTCACACACATTTGAACATTTGAACATCTATCAAAAAGCGAAAAAAGTGGTCCAACTAAAACATTCATATTTCTTTACGTACTACACGAATATGTAATAAAAATGGGGGTTCCTATTTTTAAAAAGCGCAGTTGATATCCGTTTGGCCAATGGCAGCACCATCTAGCGGGCCAACCATAGCGCCATCTGGTTTCCCCCTTCAAGCTAGACGAGTTTCGTTCTTTGTAGTTTTTTCGTTTGATGCTTATTTCGTGAGATATTTGGCCCGGTCACTATCAATGGACCAGTGCCGTGTCTGTATGTTTTAAGAAGCTAATCTCCAAAGCTACTATACAAATTTTCATGGGGTTTTCACATGTAAATTGATTGTAGGGGGGTTGGGTTCTCTGGAGGAGGAGACCAGACAGCGAGGTCATCGGTCTCATCGGATTAGGGAAGGATGTGGAAGGAAGTCGGCCGTGCCCTTTCAGAGGAACCATCTCGGCATTTGCCTGGAGCAATTTAGGGAAATCACGGAAAACCTAAATCAGGATGGCCGGACGCGGGATTGAACCGCCGTCCTCCCGAATGCGAGTCCAGTGTGCTTGAGTGTAGGTTGGGGCAACCTATAGGCTTTATTTCATCAAAATTGGATCATAGAAAAAAGATATCATGATTTAAAGTTTTATCTAAAATCGCCTGCTGAGATTAGTAGTTCGGATGTTTACCTCAGCGTCATGATCACCACGCTGCAGTACACCAAAGAACCAGTAGATGGCGCTGTTAGCTTTTTAACTCAGTGAAACATCTAATTTCAGGAATTTACGTCACTGACAGAATCATGCGCCGCAATCTTATACTTATAAATATAAACTAACAGCGAATTTACTTGGCTAGGATATATGGAGTTAGCCTGCAGATTTTTCTTTGTGCATTGAAGAATTAATGACACTGCTTTACTGCTTTCACTATGTTTTCATTATATTCTATGTTAGTAAAAACGAAGTTAGTATGTCTCCTGATTTGGGTGCCTAATTATCACATTTTGATTTCATTTTTTTAATTGTAAAAGCTCCCAGAAAACGGTCGAGGCTTTGTGAATACACAAGAACTGCCGTGTGTGGACTAAGCAGTCTCAACAAATACAATGAACATCGTTAGGCGAGACTTGCTGCAGCTCGAGAACATCATGCTTTAACCCGCCCTTTGGAAACTCCTTCCAAAAAGGAGGCGAGACGCAACTTGCAACTCTAATCGAGAGTGTCACGCACTATCTCGCTCATCAGAACCATTCACTTGCAGAGAAAACTGCCAAAGTACTCAGGACGTTGGCACAGTGCTTCACAGTCTCTCTCACGTTAATGAAGCAAAGAAGCTCTTCATTCATCTCCCCAACCATACTGCTACAAACATTGCAGACAAACAACCTTTGTAAGCAAAAAATAAGTTTCTAACATATAAAGTCTCGGGCACAGCTATAAATAAATACCTAGGCTATAAATAAATACGTAGGTTTCTCAGCTAATGTCACATATACGTGGACTATGCTGAAAGTAAATTCCGATCGATCGCGAAATGGAAACCACGGTGAAAACCCGAGGAGCTTTGCATAGAGGTGCTGGATAGCGTCTCTACTGCGCCTGTCGATTGCCTCACGTCGCTCTTTCCTGTTTTGACCGCACAGTGAGCGGATAAAAATGCTTAGAAAATAGTGTCTCCCGCCAAGTATGAGTCCCTGTGAGAGATTTTGCCTGATTTCATGCAGTAAACTCGACGTAACTATTGTGCATTTCCTTCTTCATGACAGTTTTCGGCTGCACGCTGCAGGGCCAATGACGACGCTCCTGCAACGTCTTCGATGGGAAGTGTTTGATCACCCACCGTGCAGCCCGGACTTGGCTCCCTCTGATTTTCATCTGTGCTCACATGAACCGCTGTCTATGAAGACTGTATTTTGGCGCAGACAACAGCCTGCAGATCGGCGTAGAGAATTGGCAGAAAGCACAGGGTGCTGACTTCTGTGGCGCCAGCCGCTGTGGCCGAGCGGTTCTAGGCGCTCCAGTCCGGAACAGCGCTGCTGCTACGGTCGTAGGTTCGAGTCCTGCCTCGGGCATGGATGTGTGTGACGTCCTTAGGTTTAAGTAGTTCTAAGTCTAGGCGAGGGTATTGGAAAGTTGGTACAACGCTACGATAAATGTCTCAATCGGAGCGGTGACTATGTAGAGAAGTACAGTCAATTCCAGAAGAAACTGTACGCAGTTATCTGTGTGAAATAAAGGACACCATTATAAATATATGTTTACACGAAAGTACATGCTCTTACTAACTGCACAATTACCTAATAGTTAATCCAATCGCCGCTATTATCGATTACAGCTTGGCACCTTTCTGGCATGCTTTTCACGAGATTTTCTGTATGTTCCCTCGGTAACAATCTCCACATCGTCCTGATTCTATATGACAGCTGCTTCAAAGTGTGTATTGGCTTTCCTTTAAGCTTCACCTTAATATACGACCAAACATTTGCTATCGGATTTGCATCCGGAGCCGGCCGAAGTGGCCGTGCGGTTAAAGGCGCTGCAGTCTGGAACCGCAAGACCGCTACGTTCGCAGGTTCGAATCCTGCCTCGGGCATGGATGTTTGTGATGTCCTTAGGTTAGTTAGGTTTAACTAGTTCTAAGTTCTAGGGGACTAATGACCTCAGCAGTTGAGTCCCATAGTGCTCAGAGCCATTTGAACCATTTGCATCCGGAGACATAGCAGGTCAGTCCATCGTGTACACCACATCGTCTTGTTTCCACGCTGTACAGAGACTGCAACGATGTTTCGGATCATTATCTTCTTGAAGCACCGAGTTTGGCTTGTTCGAACCAAATATCTTTTTAACGGACCTCAGAAGGCATTTTTGATAAACACTGCAGGTTTTTTCAGCGATTAAATTGGCTGTAAATAAGCGCAAATTGCCAAAACCGCGTTTAGAGAAACAGCCTGAAACATAAACTTTTACCGGGTGTGCAAAAGCGCATTGATTACAGATCCGAGAACACTACCAGAGATGTCGCAGTGGACGCTACGTTTAAAATTATGGCGTACAATTTCTTGTGGAACTGACGGTGGATGGATGGTGTAGCTAGCTGTTGCGAATAAAACATTTTTGACTTTCACTGTGACATCAATTTGTTGTAGAATCATGGAGCATATTTTGTGTTCAGACATAATGACCTTTCTAGACTCTGAGAAGTTCATATGCAGAGACCAGCACGGTTTCAGGAAACAGCGGTCATGCGAGACACATACAACAGGCTCTAGATACCGGCTCCCAGGTTGATGCCATATTTCTAGACTTTCGAAAGGCATTCGACTCAGTTCCGCACTGTCGCTTGCTACAAAAAGTGCGCGCTTACGGTCTATATGCGGTTGGATAGAAAGTTTTCTAACGGACAGGAGGCAGTATGTCGTCCTGAACGGGGTAACTTCAACAGAAACAAGAGTAACTTCAGGTGTACCCCAGGGCAGCGTAATAGGTCCTCTGCTTTTTACGATTTACATAAACGATCTGGTTGATGGTATTGACAGCGACATTAGACTGTTTGCCGATGATGCTCTAGTCTACAGGAAAGTAGTATCACACGAAAGTTGTGAACAAATCAATGAGGATTTGCAGAAAAAAATACGTGGTGTAATGACTGACAGTTATCTCTCAATATTAGTAAGTGTAACCTACTGCGTAAAATAAGGCGAAAATCCCCATTAATGTATGAGTACAAAATAAAAGATCAATCTTTGGAAGCGGTAACATCAGTGAAGTATCTGGGCGTGACTATTCGAAACGATTTCAGATGGAATGATCAGATTACACAAGTAACGGGTAAGGCGAACTCTAGATATTGCGGTTTATTGGTAGAATCCTGAAGCGGTGCAGTCCTGCAACAAAGGAAATAGCTTACAATACGTTAGTTCGTCCAGTCTTAGAGTACTGTTCGTCTGTATGGGACCCTTAGCAGTTGGGTCTGATTCAAGAGATTTAGAAGGTCCAAAAAAGAGCAGCAAGATTTGTGACTGCTACATTTAGCCATCGTGAGAGCGTTACAAATCTCACAGGAAGTTTGAAGTGGGACACACTTGCAGATAGACAACGCGCTAAACGAAAGGGGTGCTCACTATACTCCGAAATCCAATCTTCACCGAGGATGTAGAGCATATATTATTACCACCAAGTTTCAAATCGCGTAATGATCATGATTCAATAATAAGGGAAATAAGAGATCATACTGAGGCGTTCAGACAGTCGTTTTTCCCTCGCGCGATCCGCGAGTGAAACAGAGGGGGGTGGGGAATATGACTTTGGCGCGAATTGTGCCCTCCGCCACACACCGGTTGGTGGCTAGCGGAGTATATATGTAGATGTAGATATGGTTTCCATTTCGCGACCAATCGGAGCTTACTGTCCGAATAGCCATCGTATTTCACGCTGGCAACTGTCTGAGTTTTCGCGGTTTTACACCAGACGACTCCAGAGAGGACGTCAAAAGTATCTAATGTGTTCATCCGTGTGGCATTATCTCTGATTCAAAACAGAAATTATTGCTTTGATGCAGTGCACATTCTAGCGACGTGGCTGATGCATTGGCCAACACACATTAGAGACAGATGGCGCTCCATAATTTTCAGTTATTTCAAGTCAACTAAGTACAGGAAAGAACTACCGACAGGCCGTATTCGAACATTTTTACATGCCACTCCGTTTTATCCCTACCCGCACCCGCAGGGGTAGTAGCGGTACCTTACTCACACAGTAGATTTGTACAAATAATGAGTCACGTAAATACAAAATTAGGTTGAAATTGCTCCATACATTCCTGAGTTATTTCTTGAATGGCACCACCTTTTCGTTCCCCCACCCCCTCCACCCCCACTCCCGCCCCTATAGGAGGGAGGTGGTTCTTATCCTTACAGCGCTGCTTTCCAGACACTAAGTGATATGTGTACCAACTTTGGTGGAAATCGATCCTGTAGGCTAGGAGGAGATGTGGAACATACATATATTTTTATAATAAATTAGTTGAGAAACCCACCTGGATATTTATTTATTCCAGCCTTCCATCACACGATGTCCCACTCCAGCCTCTCTCTGTCCATCGCCTCCTCCGCCTCTCACTGTTCATCTCCTCCTCCTCCTCCTCCTCCTTTATCTGCCCATCTCCTTCCTCCCCTCCTCTGTCTGTCCGCTCCTTGTCTCGTCCTTCTCTGTCCACCTCGCCCTCCACCTCCCCTTTCTCTGTCCGTCTTCTCCCCCCCCCCTCAATTTGTCCAATCCTCCTCCCCCTCTCTGGCCCCTCTCTGTCCACCTCCTCTCCCCCTTCTCACTCCATCATCCCGTTATCACCCCCAAATGGGAGTTTGTGGTTTTTACTGACACAGTATTTCTTTGCAGATAGTAAGTAGTGTGTGTACGAAGTTTGGCTGAAATCGATCCTGGGGCTTCGGAGACGTTGAACATATGCGTATGTGACATGTGCCTGATTCTCTGCTTTTTTACACCACATGACTCGAGAAGATGTTAAATTTACTTCTGGTATCCAACCGTGTAGCTTGACAAAATTATTAGCTCGCTGCATTGTTCATTTTTGAGTCCTTTTTGTTACACTGAACAGCCAAAATAATAGAGAAACTGCACTTCATACTTCTAAAAGTATTCCAGGTAAATCAAATACAGGAAATAAAAACCAACAGGTCGTTTTCGAACATTTTTGCATCACCCTTCTTATCCACATTCCACCTCTAGTGATAGGGCGATTATTGCTCACACAGTAATCTGATACAAATAACAAGTTATATACCTAACCAATTTGGTTGAAACTAGGGCACCTTGTCACGGTTCGCGCCGCTCGCCCCGTCGGTGGTTCCAGTCTTTCCTGGAACTATGACACAATTTTGCAGGTACATCCAGTGGTGTATGTGGATACTGTCTGTGAAATGTGTTGCGAATCGAGTTAGTAGTAAATATGTAATAAATTAAAACGTAACGCTTGATGTAGCAGTTTTACTGCATAAATAACGAAAATGTAGTAAGCGATAAACTTTATTCTTTTCATCATTTTGTGAAGAGCGTCATCGAGGAAAAGGTTCGTAAAAGCTTGGAATTATGTGTTAGGTTGGTTACAAGTCGTTAAGTGCTCTGATTCTCAAATATTGGGCCGGCCGGGGTAGCCGAGCGGTTCTAGGCGCTACAGTCTGGAACCGCGCGATGCTGCCTCGGACATGGATGTGTGTGATGTCCTTAGTTTAGCTAGGTTTAAGTAGTTCTAAGTTCTAGGGGACTGATGACCTCAGAAGTTAAGTCCCACAGTGCTCAGAGCCATTTTTCTCAAATACTGGATGAATAGGCCTATATTCTGGGAATTTTTGAGCGGTGCGTTACGCTTTCTTTCGCGCCTACCTCCACCCCTTTTGTGAGGCGGGTGTTTCTTACCACATGAGTGCTTCTTTCTAGATAGCGAATAATATATACACCACGTTTGATCTAAATTGATCCACTAGTGTAGTAAGGGATGCTGAACATACATATACAGGCCTATATCCATTTTTATAACATAATATATAGAAATAGAGATAAATTCCTTTATCAGATAATAAAAAGCAAGAGAATGAATACTTTTCTACTGCTTGTTCAGCCCAAATCGGAAATGACTGGTGCGTGGACGTCTCGTTGCCGGTTTATGGGACGTTATTTAAACAAGGCATATCAAGGTCGCTTGATCGAGCGTCATGATCCCATACCGTCGCCAGAACTTATCATGATTCGAACATCAAATTTCTTTCTTTGTGGCTTTCTGCAGTAGTCGATATTGTGGCGAAAGCAACCACGCACGGAACAGTATTCCTCCATGCAGCCTTGACTACCACTAGCACTGACATATTTCACAGTGTTCCAACGAGCGTTATTCAGCATCCGTATGCATGTATTGCATCCAATGAAAATAATTTTGGACATTGTCAGTTATCGGAAATAATCTCTTTGCTTTTCTCTGTAATAATCTATGCTTATCTTTGTGGCTGTAACTGTATCGAACAAAGAGGGATTAGGCCAAATAGCAAGGTTAAGCTCAATGCCAAAATCAGTTCATGTGTGTTGCCAAATAAACTGTGGAAAACGATAGACAGTGTACCGATTCGAGCTGACGGGATCTAGTCCGAAACTTCTGGTAGTAGGGAAAAGTATTTTACTATTCAGCTACAACAGCACGTTATCGAAAGTATTTATGGGTCGTAAGACAATATTAAACCACGCTTTCCACCCACCACAATTGCCACATCAAGCACTTTACCACTCATCTTTTCGCAAAAAGGATGGCTGTACTGTATTGCAGGGTGAGGAGTGTGGGAGGCAGTTTTCATAGATCCTTATACAGTAACCTCTCGCTAAGGGACTGATAAGTCGTAATTAGAGTCTACAAAGTCAATCCAATAACTGGATTTAACAACGCGTGAGGATACGAAATGGAACAAACATCTAGTCTTGCTGGTCGGTAGGGTAATTGATTAGCATAGACTTGATGGACATCGTGAAACTACAATTCGTCTGCCGAAAATATTTCTTACACACCGCTTCTAAGGCCTGTTCCTGCAATACTGCTCGAGCTTCCGAGATTCATAAGCAAAAAGGGCAGCTTGTTTGGTACACGATAGAGCATCATACAAAGCTGAGAAATCTAAATTCGCAGACTCTCGAAGACATACTGTATCTCGTAAGAAATCTACTTCATGATTTCAGTATGCGATTTTCACCTCCAGCATATGGTTGCCAAAGCAATCTTGGAATATGAGCAGACTAATATAGCTGGTACAAATGCGTAAGAGCAGTCATTCTTCTTTACGAAACGAAAAGGAATCGTAACAAGTTCTGCTGAAGCGGGGTGTCAATTCCCCGTTCTGCTGTCCAGGTTCAGATTTCCCATTGTTTACGTGAACCACTTAAGGTCAATTCCGCAATGGTTGTTTTGAAGAATCCACGGCCGATTTGCCGCCCCGTTCTTGTCCAATCTGGTCGTGCCCTCTATTTCTAAGCATATCGTCATCGATGAGACATCAAATCTTAAACGATTGTAACGTCAAGTGCGCGCCAAGCAATGACCGCCTTTGATTTCAATACCCATAAACAATTTATCAGACAGAATCAGAGCAATGATAAAATTGTTCACTGACTATGATGTGCAGAGGAAAGTATCGTCGTTAGACGTCAGGAATTTCATTTGGTGCAATGAATGGCAGCTCTGTTTTAATGTTGGTAAATGTAAGGCAACACCTATAACGAAAAGGAAGTACCCGATAGTATCTGATTACAAGGTTAGTGGTGCACTTCTTGATCACCTCTCGTGGTTTAAGTATTTAGGAGTATCCAGAATGAAATTTTCACTCTACAGCGGAGTGTGCGCTGATACGAAACTTCCTGACAGATTAAAACTGTGTGCAGAAACGAGACTCGAACTCGGGACCTTTGCTTATCGCGAGCAAGTGCGCTTCCACCTTTTTTTTCCATGTAGGTTGCCTTCCGCGGGCAAGTGCTTTGCCAACTTAATATATATATATATATATATATATATATATATATATATATATATATATATATATATTATTTGTAATGAGAAAGAAAACGACGCATTCTGTCGGCTCTGGGCTTTGCATTAAAGAATTCATGAGCAGTTTTGTTTGGGTTGACTCCAGATACACAAAGCAAAAAACGAAATTTCGATCACCAATCGAAACGTCGGAGCAAATGCGCCTGTTAGGGTGTTAAAATTCCGTAAGCATGGGCTTTTTTTTTTTTTTTAATAAGGCGTCTGTCAGTTACGACAAACAAAATTAGAGTTTACATCTATAGCAATAACAGAACCAGAGTACCTTCGAAACTATGATATGGAATTTTAAACTAATCGTATAATAACAGATAATAGAGAAAGAGAAATGTAAGCAAGTCTTGCACTCCATTCATGTGTATGGCCCATCTGCGTACAGATTCCATATTCCAAGTTGATAAACATTTCGCAGCGTGTGGAGCTCCATGACGGCGTTCATCTTCTGCCCGGTACTCCCCAAATGTGAGGGGGGTTTACGAAGACACTGCGCAAATAGTTCGCAAATAGCTGTTGGTGTACGCTCAAGTGTGCTATGACTGTCCTGGAGAAATTGCCAGCAATCAAGTACCATCTTCTCATCATCTTGAAAGAGGTAGTATATGGAGATGCATCTGAGCTACCCAAGCACGGTTCACGCCCCCTCCTCACAGCTATACTTCCGCCAGTACCTCGTCTCCTACCTTCCAAACTTCACAGAAGCTCTCCTGTGAACCTTCAGAAGTTGCACTCCTGGAATATAGTGTTCGCAGAAGAGCTTCTGTGAAGTTCTGAAGGTAGGAGAAGAGGTACTGCCGGAAGTAAAGCTGTGAGGACGGGGCGTGAGTCGTCTTGGGTAGCTCATATAGAAGAGCACTTACCCGCGAAAGGCAAAGGTCCAGAGTTAGTCTCGGTCCGGCACATAGTTTTAACCTGCCAGGAAGTTTCACTTAGGGGTAATTCTAAGAAGTGGTTTGAAACAGGATGATCACGTAAAATCGTTATTAGGGAAGGCGAACGAAATACGCAAACGCGTTGGAAGGGTTCTGGAAAAATGCAGTCCAGCTCTTATGGAAATTGCGTACAAGACGGTTAGTGCGATCAATCCTGAAGTACTGTTCCAGTGTGCGGAGTTCTTAACAAGTATTCATGACAGCAGACTTCTAATGTAGGCCTATTCAGAGACGTGCTGCTAGTAATGTAAGAGGTCGGCGTAGTCCATACGAAAGTGCAACAGAAATGCTCGTGGAACTTAAATGGGAATGCTTAGAAGAAACACGACGCAGTTGCCGCGACATAAATCGGCAATCAGAGTATATCTCGAGTAGATATAATGAGAATAAGCTAAAGGATACTGGGCACGTGCAGAGTGATATAGTCATTTCCCCCTTGCATAATACGATAATGGTATAGGAAATAAAATCGATAATATTGGCATGAAGTTCTCTCCGTCTTGCGCTGTAGGCTACTATGGCTTGCGAAGTATACGTAAAGATGTAGACGTAAACTTCGTCCCTTCATTTTAACATGGTGTTTTTGAAGAGACATTCCGTCAGGCAGTTAACAGTGCTTTGTAGAGCATGTTCTTATCCACTTCTTATAATTCCTCGAAAACATAGGTAAATGAAGAAGATTATACGCTAGCAATGAGAGGTTGCCACGGCCCGAAATCCCTTTACGACGAGGGACGGCCGAGTTCAGGGCATCAAATATCAAGTTTGTCTTCCCCCGTTCCTTCCTCGTTTTCTTTCTTTAACTGAAGCGAAGACTACGTAACAGTCACGTCCGTGACGCAAGTAGATGATAATGAAGGCTACACGAGGAGGCGCAGATTCAGTGTGCACAAGAAACGGATCAAAATAAAAAATAATAGGTAACTGATGCCGCTAATTTTCATAGAGTGCTAGACGAGTGTAGTCTGTTCGAACAGGGATGTATTGCTGTCTTGCAGGCCTACACGTAAGTTTCCGCAAGGAGAGGGTGGAGGGGAGGGGCACTTGCTCCCCCCTTGGAATGCGGAGTACAAAGTTTTTGATAGCATGACACGTCTCGAAACTCATTCATATCAACAATGGGAATGTTAGGATATAACAACCGCTAATTAATTTCTCTGGACTTCTAAGACTTGTAAGTAAAGAACATGTAGAACTTCACAGGCGCTCAACGACGAGTTTATCAGCGCACAGAACATGTAGTTGCACTGTCCCACGCGTGCAGTGAAGAAGACTTGATGTCGTTTATAGAAGAAAGTTTATCATATGTGCGATGCAGCCTTGAGCTGTAATTAAACGTGTACAGTACAGAAAAATTGATAACGATACTGGTTTTTCAGACATGGCATAGCAGAAACCGAAGACAGATTCATGAATGAAGAATTTTTGAGAAGTGCATATGGAATGACGTAGGCGAAGAAATTGACAGCATGGGTGTGTGATGGTAACCATGCTACAAAACAGAGATTTAGTGAGGGGATTAGCAGAAAGTGATTATCATCGAATACCGTTGACCTGTTCTCTTTTTTACTGTGGCTGTTATTTAACATCCTAAGAAAAGTCTCAATATGTGGAAGCTATCGGGAATTTCTGAGAAGTGAGGAGCTCGGGCGAAATGTGTACAATGTAAAATTCGACAGGGAGAAGCACGCATTTTGGTGTTGGCCTTCTCTGTCTGTACAACAGCAGTCTAGAACGGTATAACAATAAATAATAATCCGCAATCTCCAACAGTTTGTCTTATTAATATTCGTGGCTTAACTCCCCATTTTCGTCTGTATTTGTTGCACGACACCTAGTCTGGTGTACATTTCAGTGGTCCTATTTTCCTGTTCCGACGGGATGCACTTATATTACCGTAGGAAAGTGAAAACAGGAGCTATGGATTTACGAATTTCCTCACTGCATTATATATTAAGTTCAAATACTCTATTAGAAAACTCCGATAAAAGCATTGACAGTGCCACGAGAAATCAATTATCATGAGAAACAATAAACTTGTAGTCGTGCGGATCAGGGTGTTAGTTGTTTTCGTACCTTCTGAAACAGAAACCACGTCTGCGGCTCCGTTCAGCAAAACACACAACAAACTCACTCTTACTTAGGCTGGACTGAAGTTACAATTTGTAGGAACGTCACTCGTACGTATAAAACAAATAGTTACAGTGGAAGAAGACGCAGTACGACAGGCTATTGCCGTTCTGTGCACACGGAGGATTAATTTCTCCGTAGAACTGTTGTTGAGCCAGTGGGAAGCTCCGCGGAATAGCCGAGTTGCTTGTCGAGGCATCTGGCGGCAGCCCAGAAAACTAAGAGCAAACAGGAAGGCGCGCGCTTATTGGCGGGCTGGCAGACGAATGGGCGGGTTGTCTTGCCATTGGCTAACGTGTTCCGTCTCGTGTGCTCCTCCCTTTCCACTTGAGCGAGTTATAAGAGTTCGCAAGTGTGCGTCGCCTCAATTGCGACAAGAACAAAACGCTTAAGCTTGAAGCCGGCATATTGGAGGCGTGGTAACGTGTCTATCCTGCTGACAGTTCGGGCGAAGTCACCTGCCTCTCACTCCAAAGTGTGTCATTGTATTACAAACATCCTCATATTCCAAAGCTGCCGCGAAATTCCACATTGAAAACGAGTGTTGTACGTCTGCCATTGTATTACATACGATTCTTTTCCCAAACGAAGTGTAACAGCAGATTTTTTTTTTTTAGTTGCCATATTGCAAATACTGACAGCTGCCCTGCAATATCATGTATTTGAGAACTTGTTCCGCGATGAGCCCATCATCAACGAAATAGAGAATAATGGTGTACGCTTACTAAGTTGCATTACACATATTATGCAGCCAAAGCTCGGCATCAGATGCATTTAGGACTCTAGACAATTTGATTCCGCATGCGTCAGGTATTTCGTAACATGCATGACTCTTATACCTGCTTGTTCGGGCCGACCACGAAGGAAGCAAGCCATATAGCAATGCGTTATGTATTTTCAGAAATATCTTTCACATATGGAATCGAGTTATTTAGAGTCCTGCATGATTCTGATGCGGAATTTTAATAACATAATGTCTGTAAAACAACACCAATAAGAATAGGCTGATTTTACGTCTGTTGTATCGGTAATGAGCTAAGCTTGAAACAAGTTCACACATAATAAATATTACAGTGCAGCTGGTAATGTTTACATTATAGAACTTAAAAATATATCTGGGCTTTACTCGTAAACAAAATAGCAAACTCCTGAACTAAAAAATTAATGGTGTTGTGAGGGCTACTCAGTTCTCTTAAAACTTCACCGCGTAAATGTACGAAAGACTGACAATAAACACAATCCACAGATGAGAAGTGCCACACTATGTCAAACATAACATTTATTTTATATTATTTACTAAATTTTCCTAATGTGATTTACACTTTTCGTCGAAACATAACGAAACACAGCAAACACGTTAGTCGCTGCTATATTTTGGTTCTTCCATCACTTTTCCCATCAGCATTTTCTGTTTTGTACCAAGAGTAATCAATAAAATTAATATCCTTAACAGCAAACCGCGACATACTGTAACACGATTGGTACAGATCACTTCGCGATTCTGTATCAGTTCAATAATATTTACTTCATAAACAAAAGTGGGCACTAGAGACTGTTGGGAGGCAGTTGAGAGCTTGTCCTTTAAGAAAGCGGATTTCAGGACAGCCAGTGTTTACTGTCGAATTGCGGCAAAATGGGTTTGTTCAAGACTTGAATGTGACTGTGGGAGGTTCCCAGTCTCTGCTCGCAATGTTCCGAAGTAGCTGCTTCTAGGCGTTAATCGCTTACTTGCGGCTACAGGGGTGCCTAGCTCCCAAGCAAGTATCTATTCAGCATCGATGTCAACAAGAAACCCGCTCTTTTCGTTTCCTAGGAAACTTTCACCTCTGTCCCTTTGGCGACAAGCATGCCGACACTCCCACCAATCGGGTCTGAGGTGAGAAACGAGAAATTTGAATTTTTTATTATTCGATTCCCGTGGTGACAACGCAGTGTGAAGACTTAAGTGTCGCTTTTGCTGACTGCGTGAGTTGTCAGTCTCATATTTCAGAGTATGCACTCTGTGCAGCTCGAAGTTAACTGGTTCTTTGTGCAACTTCTTTGTGTCGTTCATTGGGCTATTTCTCATGTTAATATGGAAATGTAGATGAGCAGATGAGGAACTCTGATTTTTTTTCTACTTTCACTCTTCCGAACGAGGCCAATCAAAGTTCCACATAATTAGATTCTAAATCTTGATAAAAGTTTAATGTTTGTGATATCGAATTCCATTTATGAACGCTAATTCCTTCAGTTTCTTTATTTAAACGACTTTATTTAACAAATACAATCAAGAATAAGCTAAGTTGTCGGTCCAATGTGATGGTGTTCCCGTTACGGACAGTGGCCAAATTACGAGTGGAATATCGCGTAATAGGCAAAGCTGTTACATCACACACGAGCGCTGCGACATCTGCAACCATCCTGCGCCTTGGGTTCACTATCATCGACCATTCTCCACACAGTCCCGACTTAGCCCCATCCGGTTTTCATGTTTCCATAACTCAACGAACACCTTCGAGGACTTCACTTTGAAAGTGTTGAAGCGGTGAGCGCAGAGATGAGGTTGTGTCACCGTCTCGTTAGGAAAAAAATGTTTTCGCCGCCAGGGTAACTATGTTGAATAAATACGTAGACATGAAGAATAAAGATGTAGAACGTTAATAAGATTTACTTAACAAGCTTTAAGAGTTTTTACTTTAAAAAACTCTGAGGCATTACTTTTCAGCACACTCTCGTATATCGTATTTTCTGAGGCGGAGATTGGGGATCAGCACAGAATTTGCCTGAGCGAATGTCGAAAACCGCCTAAAAATCGCACTCAGGCTGGGCGGTTTATCAGACTAACAGCCGCTAACAAGCCGCGAGAATTCGATCCGGGTCTGGCTCATCTTCCCATCTTGGAAGCTACTGCGCTGCGCATTAAGCTAAGCGAAAAATTTGGCCCTAAATTGCTGCAGGTAGTCCAAAAAGTATCGCATTGGTTAAGTAAGCATTGTTCGTATGCCAATGGACCGATTTAGAGCACAGTAAGAGAAATTAATCATAATTTCAATAAAGTCTCACTGTGGACCGACGCTCTTACATACATCCCTACACAATATTAGCTGCCACTCTCCAAGGAAAGCTTCGCTACAGATCTCAAGTAGAAATCTTGGAGGGCAGAATTGCATGCAGCCAACATACAACTGGTTTCAATATTCGACGTCATCATATAACATCTATTAGCACAAATCAGCTGGAGTTTCTGGCAAATTCGCCTGCTGGAGTGGCCGAGCGGTTCTAGGCGCTACTGTCTGGAACCGCGCGACCGCTACGGTCGCAGGTTCGAATCCTGCCTCGGGCATGGATGTGTGTGATGTCCTTAGGTTAGTTAGGTTTAAGTAGTTCTAAGTTCTAGGGGACTGATGATCTGAGAAGCTAAGTCACATAGTGCTCAGAGCCATCTGAACCATTTTTTTCTGTCAAATTCCACGTTTGTTCTTAACATAAAACTGTCCGCCCCCGGTAGCTGAGTGGTCAGCGCAACGGACTGTCAATCCTAAGGGCCTGGGCTCGATTCCCGGCTGGGTCGGAGATTATCTCCACTCAGGGACTGGGTGTTGTGTTGTCCTAATCATCATCATTTCATCCCCGTCGACGCGCAAGTCGCCGAAGAGGCGTCAAATCGAAAGACTTGCATCAGCCGAGCGGTCTACCCGACTGGAGACCCTCGTCGCCCGCCATTATTATTATAACATAAAACTAAATTAAAACTCAACTCCTCCGGAACAGGCCATGAAAGCCCAACGGTACCGACCGGCCGCCGTGTCATCCTCAGTCCACAGGGGTCACTGGAAGCGGATATGGAGGAGCATGTGATCAGCACAACGCTCTCGCGGCCGCTTTGTCAGTTTACGAGACCGGAGCCGTTACTTCTCAATCAAGTAGCTCCTCAGCTTGTCTCACAACGACTGAGTGCAATTCGCTTACCACCAGCGCTCGGCAGACTGGATGGTCACCCATCCAACTGCTAGCCCAGCCCGAAAGCACTGAACTTTGGTAATCTGACGGGAACTGGTGTTACCACTGCGGCAAGGCCGTTCTTAACATAAGAAACATAAAATATTGTAAGACAAAAATATTACTGCCGGAAAGAAAGATCTGCCGCAATTCTTTCAGGTCATGTCAGAGCCAATAATCCGCCTTGATCGGGAGCACGGAACCATCAGTGGTAAACAGAGCTATGAGCCATCCGGAAGATCAGGGTTTAACATCTCGTCGGCAGCGAGGTCATTACACATGGAGCACAAGCTACGATTACAGAAGGACATCGAGCGTACCGTTTCAAAGGAACGACCCAAGCGTTCACATTTAGTGATTTTGAGTAATCACGGAAAATCTAAATCTGGATGGCTGCACGGGGATTTCAACGACTGTTCACAAAATACGAGGCGCGACAATAAAGTAATGAGACAGATGTGAAAAACATGTTGCTTACCGTTTTAGTCAAGTTTAGTGTTGTCTCCTTCAAAGTAGTTCCCTTGTGATTGCACACACTTTTTACAGCGCTTCTGCCATTGATGGTAACATTTCTGGAGCTCATCTTCTGTAATATCCTCCAAGACCCTCATACAGTTTTTTGGACATTTTGGAAGGTTGAGCAACATTGCGAACTTTGGCGTATTGTCTCTGGATCGTACTGAAAAAAAAAAAAACAACTTTCATCACCAGTGATAACACGGCTCAGCAATTCTGGATTGATTTCCGTTTGCTCTAACAGGTCAGCTGCCACATTTTTCCGTGTTTCTCGTTGTTGTGGTGTGAGATTTTTGGGGACCATGTTTCCACAAATCTTTATCATACCAAAATCTTCAGTTATTATTAGAAGGACCGTTTCTCGATTGATGTCTAGTTCTTCTGCAATCATTTTCACGGATAATATTCGATCAGATCGTACGAATTCAAGCACCCTGGCCAAGTTGACATCCATCCGTGAGGTTGATGGTCGTCCACTGCAGTCTCCATCTTCAACATTCGTTCTGCCTTCACTAAACATTTTATGCCAACGAAAAACTTCAGCTCTTGACATAACCTCCTCTCCAAAAGCCTTCTGAAGCTTACCGTAAGTTGTCGCGTTTTAACCCAATTTAATGCAAAAAGAAATGGCATACCGTTGCCCAATATTACGTGGTTCCATTTCCGTGACGAGAGACACAAACATGTGTTAACTTATTACAGCACAACTCATGACCGAGCTGTTTCATCGATGTGCCGCTTGGGCTAGAAGCAGCTTATAGACCAAGGTCAAAGATATTGTGCCTACGCCAGCCTGCAGGGCTGCCACATCCTGCAAAGAAAATCAGTCTCATTACTTTATTGTCGCACCTCGTACGTGTCTCAGCTTCTCCACCTTGCTCAGTACAATAGACGAGTGCTCCAGGAGGAGGTGCACTGCGAAATGACGGATCAAAGGAGCAGCACCAGCAACTCCCCAGTCTTCTTTCAACTGCACCAGCTCTCTGTAGAGCTCCACGAAGAGCCACAAGCCACTGCTGCAGTCTGTCTCAGCCGTCAGTGGCGTATCACGGGATTAGCACCCTCAATTCCAAACGGGCTCAAAAAATCGAGTTTTAGATTTTTGCGTATTTGAAATGCCCGCCATATCCTGCGTAAAACAATTTGTGCTTCATATAAATACGACAATTGTTTCGTGAGTTATGATGGTTTTCCTGACGCTCTGTGCGGTTTGGTATTTCAATGCCACGCCTTCTTTTTTGCACCACGCAGAGATAATGCACAGATTTCTTTTATTCCTTGTACGTCATTTTCTGCTTCTGTTTCTAAATTAGAATGCACTGGACATGTCCAGAACAGAACGGGGTAAGTTGAGAAGATTGCTAATAGAAGAAGAAAAATAGTACCTGAATATGGTAAGAAGGTAGGTGGTAAAGATTGCCTAACAAATATTGAAATAGATAGGTTACACAATTATTGTGGCTTGGCCATAAAAGAAGAAACTTTGGTAAACATGTAAAAAGTTATCTTATTTCACAAGTAAAAATCCGCAGCACTGTCGTTGCCCGAATGATCCTGACATTTGGTGCAAATACAGGAAAAGTGCAACATATGGCCTCAAGCATTATTTACCTGCAGCAGTAATGAATGAAAGTAAACCTACATTTATAAATCTTTGTAAGCCAACGGCCTTGCCGCAATGGTAACAACGGTTACCGTCGGATCTCTGAAGTTAAGCGCTGTCGGGCTGGGCTAGCACTTGGATGGGTGACCATCCGGTCTGCCGAGCGCTGTTGGTAAGCGGATTGCAGTCTGCCGAGCACTGTTGGCAAGCGGCGCGCACTCAGCCCTTGTGGAGCAAATTGAGGAGCTACTTGACTGAGAAGTAGCGCGGCTCCGGTCTCGTAAATTGACATACGGCCGGGAGAGCGGTGTGCTGCCCACATGCCCCTCCATATCCGCATCCAGTGACGCCTCTGATGAGGATGACACGGCGGCCGGTCGGTACCGTTGAGCCTTCATGGCCTGTTCGGGAGGACTTTAGTTTAGTTTCATAGATCTTTGTAAGGCTACTTCGTTGAAGAAATGTCGTCATGGGCAAACGCAAAATTTAAATGAATGTGTGAATTCTGTCATTTGGACCCAGTTACCTAAAACTGTATTTGGTTCGGATTACAACTCTCAGATTTGGAGTTTATGATGCTATTTTATGCTTCAATGATGATGTAACAAGAAAACTTAATGTTGTATAGGTATTGGGCACATAATCTTGTTGGAAATACTACAAAATCCTTAGTGCAAATAGATAAAGATAAAATTCGCAAAGCAGAAACTGCTAATTTAAATGCACGAAAGAAACTAGAAAGAAAAGAAGAGGGGCCAAGAGAAGAAAAGAAGATCAATATGATTCAGATGATGCTCAGTATGATGCAGGAAAATGTTAGTGGTAAGTAATTCTCATCAATAACTACACTAAAATTGCAATACTAAACTTTAAATACATATTTTCAAAACTGCATTTTTTGACTTTCAGGCACCATTATTTTCTGAGGTAATTGGGTCAGAAATATGAAATTTGGTTAATTTGTACTCAGGATGGTAATAAGCTAATATAAGTAAACTGAGAACTACCAAGCAAACAGTGAAATGAAAAAAGTGAAATTTTATTAGTGAAAGTAAAAAATTCATAAAAAGTATTTTGTTCATTTTACTTGTGTATGCAGGCATATATGTTATATATATATTCAGTAAAACTTTGACTCTTTTAACACTTATAGTTCTTTTAAAAAGTGTACCTATTCAGAGGGGGAAATGGTGTTTGCAGAATGGGGATAAAACCTGCCTTCCGTCTCTCCTTAAGAGTACAGAGTATCTCCACTGCATTAGCGCCATCAAAACGATGGACAAGAAAACCAGGAGAATACCGGGCCAGTGTCAGTCCACCCCAACAATCAGTGCACTGGAATAAGGTGGATGAAGCTAGCAGCACCAGCAACTCCTACGGGAATACGAGTCCAGTGTACCTCCACTGCGACAACTCGCTCAGTACAATGGACTAATGATCCAGGAGGCGTAACAAAAACTGCACCAGACCGTTCCAGCAGTCAGCGCACTGCTGCGTGGCGGATGAAGCGATGACCACCAGCAACTTCTGCTGGAATTACAGGTCCACTGTGTTTCCAAATCGCTACCTCGTGCAGTACGATAGACTACAGCTCCAGGATGAGTAACATGCCTCTTCGCTAGTTCATCCCAGCAGTTAGTGCACTGAAGCATAGACGAATGTAGCGAGTAGCGGAATACGAGTCCAGTGTGTCGCCATTGCGCCACCTCGCTCAATGTGACAGATTACAGCTTCAGGATGAGCACTGAGTCACTCCTTAACCCCTACCAGCACGCAGCGTGCTGCGACGTGGCGCATCAGCAAAACCTGCTGGAATACGAGTCTACTGTATCTCCATTGTGGCAGCTCTCTCAGTAGGGTAGCCTAAAGCTCCATGAGAAACAATGGGGTCACTGCTACGTTTCTCCCCAGCAGTCAATGCACAGGGCGAGTAAAGCGGCTAGCACCTACATCCACTGGAATACAAATCCACTATATCTGTGGCACATCGGTGAGTGCAATAGACGATATCTCCAGGAAGAACAACGGGCGACTGGCAAGTCCGTCCAGTCAGTGCATGGCGACATGGTGGATGAAGCAATTAGCACCAGCATCTTCTACAGGAGTATGCACTCTGTGACACCTTGCTCAGTACGACCAGCTGCTCCAGTTGTGGCGTCGCAAGTTATTACGCGATAACATTCAGTGGAACATAACCCGCTGTATTGGAGCTTAGGAATCTGCAAACTTGTGTCTTAGCCATGATTCATAAGCACAGCTGTCGCTGCTAGGCAGCGCGAGAACGGCTCCTGTGACATTTCGAGCGACTGTATATTCATACCTCCTACGAATCTAAATAAAACACATTAAATATAGACAGATTATTTTCAAATTTGATATTCTAGTTTTTGTTATTCAGAAGAAGGTCCTCACAAAATTTCAAAGTCGTACATATTATAGTTACGGAGATTCAGAAAATTACCTAAACCACCCCAAACCGACACTTAGACTTCAAAACTCAGTTAGGAATAATAACAGTTTGTCTTTTAGTACCATTTGAAATCATTACTAGAGTTCTCAAGGTGTAGAACGATTTAACTGAGATTTTATTTTCAAAACCTTAATTATTTTGCCTTTTCGTAGTATATAATATAGTATATAATAATAGTATATAATAATATAATATAATAATATAGTATATAATGTAATTGACTGGAATACTCTCTTTCAAATTCTGAAGGTGGCAGGGGTAAAATACAGGGAGCGAAAGACTATTTACAATTTGTACGGAACGCAGATGGCAGTTATAAGAGTCGAGGGGTATGAAAGGGAAGCAGTGGTTGGGAAGGGAGAGAGACAGGGTTGTAGTCTCTCCCCGACGTTATTAAATCTGTATATTGAGCAAGCAATAAAGGAAACAAAAGAAAAGCTCGGAGTAGGTATTAAAATCCACGGAGAAGAAATAAAAACTTTGTGGTTCGCCGATGACATTGTAATTCTGTCAGAGACAGCAAAGGACTTGCAAGAGCAGTTGAACGGGATGGATAGTGTCTTGAAAGGAGGATATAAGATGAACATCAACTAAAGCAAAACGAGGATAATGGAATGTAATCGAATTAAGTCGGGTGATGCTGAGGGAATTAGATTAGGAAATGAGACACTTAAAGTAGTAAAGGAGTTTTGCTATTTGGGGAGCAAAATAACTGATGATGGTCAAAGTAGAGAGGATATAAAATGTAGACTGGCAATGGCAAGGAAAGCCTTTCTGAAGAAGAAAAATTTGTTAACATCGAGTATAGATTTAAATGTCAGGAAGTCGTTTGTGAAAGTATTTGTATGGAGTGTAGCCATGTGTGGAAGTGAAACGTGGACGATAAATAGTTTCGACAAGAAAAGAATAGAAGCTTTTGAAAAGTGGTGCTACAGAAGAATGGTGAAGATTAGATGGGTAGATCACATAACTAATGAGGAGGTATTGAATAGAATTGGGGAGAAGAGGAGCTTGTGGCACAACTTGACTAGAAGAAGGGATCGGTTGGTAGGACATGTTCTGAGATATCGAGGGATCACCAATTTAGTATTGGAGGGCAGCGTGGAGGGTAAAAATCGTAGAGGGAGACCAACAGATGAATACACTAAGCAGATTCAGAAGGACGTAGGCTGCAGTAGGTACTGGGAGATGAAGAAGCTTGCACAGGATAGAGTAGCATGGAGAGCTGCATCAAACCAGTCTCAGGACTGAAGACCACAACAAGAACAACATAATTCAGAAAAAAATTATTATCTGTTTATTAGGTTGTTGTGTGAATAAATGAGAATGAGTGGGAGCGTGTATGTGTGACATACGTTAAAATTCAATAATTTATTATTTACAACTTTACGTAACTAGTACGTGGGAAAGTTGTGTTTTACCCACATTGCTGATGACGTATGTTTGGGTGTGATTGCTTTTGTAAGAAGGTAGCCAGAATAGCCGTTTGCAGAGTAATTGTTTTCTAAATTATTTTCAAGATTAATTTTAATTTCGTTTTGTTTTATTATACATTGTGTAAGTAGATGAATTTTGGAAGACGCAAATGCTTTTCTGAATACTAATTGGCTTAGGCGAGTTTTGCCGCGAGAATGATCTCTTGATTGATCCATCAGACTGATCAGCCAATCAGCTTTAAGTACTTCCCGCGCACAACTAGTTAGATATACTGAGAGAGAGGCAGGTCTGGAAGAGTTGCTCGCCAGCTTCGGACGCGTAACGGACATGTTAAATGTGCTGTTCCTCATTATGTGTAAGATGAAAATATATTATGTTCCGCGCTCTTAAAACTAGTTGCAAGGAAAGCCGTTGCAATTACGAACAGTTTGATGGAAGCTGGAAGTTTGGGAATTGTTTTGTTGGAAAGTTACGAGCGTGTGAACTTTCGGCCTTTGTGAACATTCCCGAATGGCATGTTCCGTATTCATATATGGTGTATTTTGGCGAGCAGTTCCTCTTAAAGAAAACCACTGAAAAGGACCGAATGTGAAACTCACTATTAGTAGCGGAACTGTGACTGTGAGATCGCATAGTCAATCTGGTCGGACTTATTTGTATTTCTGGCTGCTTTGCGTGTGAAGTTGTTGTATGAACTGAGAACTGAGAGTTGTAGATTCGTTAATTAAGTAAATGTGGACTTGATGACGGGTTTAAATGTGTGCTTAAGGAAATAAAAAAGACTTGCTTTCGAATTTTGAACTATTTCTAATGACAAGCACCAACATTACCACCCGATACGTATTATGAGATAATTGCAGGAAGCAGGCTGCTAGAGTTTACGCGGACTTTGCAACGTAAGTATAGGCGCCGTTTTTATCAACGGTGCTTTTCCGACGTCTAAATAGTACGTACGTTTGCAGAGAAAAGGGATGGTGAGCGGACGCCGTACTGAGGTAGGTGGAATTTTGGAGTTGAACAATGCACAGTACGACGAACGAACGAAAATTTAACTCGCCCCGCCGCACAGTCCGTCCCAAATTTTTTAGTACTATGTTGGAAGATCTGAAATACACTAAAAAAACCGACGCGCCTCGAAGGAATTATCCAAATGGGATGGAAATTAGTAGATGTGATATAGGCTACATCTACAGACAAAGAATTGATTACAATTTCAGAACAAATGGATGCTTTCTTTAAAAAAAAAGAGCATTACAAACTGAGCAAGTCAATAACGCTTTGGTCCACCTCTGGCCGACATGCAAGCAGTTATTCGGCTTCGCATTGATTGATAGAGTTTTTGGATTTCATCCAGGGGGATATCGTGCCAGATTCTTTATCCTGAATAAATCATCTAATTTTTCTGAAACTGTAATCATTTCTTTGTCTGTGTATGCACATCACATCTAGCGATTTCCGTCTCATTCGGATAATTCCTTCGGGATGCGTAGTTTTTCCTTTCCTTAGAGTGTATTTTCTGGGCGTAAAATATTAAATCAAATCAGAAAATTTAATATAATATACAGTGGCTCTACCCAGCACGTCATGCAACAAAGTAGGACAGATATGTCCATGATAAACGCAATGATGTAATTCCTAATCTAAAAAGTTTCTAGTAAAATTCATTTCGTCTCATTTCTTTTTACTTGCAGTTTTTTCCTATTTTACAGTCTATATAAAATAACATTCATCGTAATCATGTTCATCATTATATACTTACTACCTCTGCACAGTATGTTCGACAACTCTTTAAGGTTTCTTATTCAAAATTGGATACCACTGTATTTATTTGTGTATCAAAAATAAAACTAGTGTCATTAATTGAAGTCACTGCTGTCTCCGGCGGAATGAGTTTTGCCCACTTGGCGTCGTCCTTATTCACTGTATGCCTCTTCTTCTAGCAGTAAGCGGTCTCGCTCCCAGGCGCCGGGAATGTTGGAGCAAGAGCGAAAAGTCTGCTGCTCTATACAGCACTAGCTAGAGCGATCCTCAGCTAGGAAGTGCTGCGAATCTGCAAAGGGCTCACTGTTCGGCTCCCAGGAAAGGACTATGAATGGGAAGCCGTATCTGTCGTGAAGCACTACTTGGTGTCATCTGTTTCAGTTAAGAGATACTCTTTCTTTAGTTGTTTGTATGTGGAGCTAGTAATTACTTTCGAGCAACTCAGTCCAGGCATAAATGATGTATGCATTCAAAATGCATGTCATTCAACTCATGTGGTGTGGTTAATTCACGAACGTGATTTTAGCACTACTCAACAGGCTTCGGATTCTTATGCTGACGTTACAGTACATCTACTTGGCCATGTAAATTTTTGGTTGACAAGATTCGGTTGTTTGAAGGGAAAAGATGCAACCATGCACTGAACACAAGACAAAAAAAAGGAGTGGAAGTCTATAGTACAGAATACTAACCATTACTCTGCAATATGCAGTTTCAACAGACTTCCACAAGACAAGAACGTACTGAGTGGCGAACACTTTTTTCTTGGCAAACTACTGCTGTTTCCTGCAGTAATATCTAAGTTCTACCTGTCTCCATTTTGATGTGTCTCTTTAAAATGAGTGGAATTTAGGAATACAGCGGTTGTGTAAGAACAGCTCCTACGTGTTACCTAGTCTAGTAGTCTCGTCCTAATTTGAGTTTTGGTTGATTATCGAAAGGGTAATTCCAAGCAGATGCTGGAATGCCTCTTTTAAATACGGCAAGGTCGTCATCCTCATTCTCTTCCCATTATCAGTAACTGGAAACTAAAATTTCATGCAGTCACGTTATTGTTCTTATAATTCTTATTACTGAACGTACTGTTACACACTTAATGTAGTGAAAAAAATGAAATTATCGTATGGCATGGCCGGGAGGCCCCATCCGGGAAAGTTCGGCCACCGAGTGCAAGTCTTTTGCAGTCGACGCCACATTGGGCGACTTGCGTGCCGGTGATGAGGATGGAATGATGATGAGGACAACACAACACCCAGTCCATGAGCGGAGAAAATTTCCAACTCGGCCGGGAATCGAACCCGGAACCGCTGCATGAGAGGGAAGCACATTACCACATTCTTTTTTTTTTTAAAAAATCTCATTTTGTTCGTTATTAGTGGTTGTATTTGTTCGGGGCGAACATCTCATGACGTTTGTTCAAGTTCATCGTTGATCCATTCACTGCCGGCAGCAGTGGCCGAGCGGTTCTAGGCGCTTCAGTCTAGAACCGCGCGACCGCTACGGTCGCAGGTTCGAATCCTTCCTCGGGCATGGATGTGTGTGATGTCCTTAGTTTAGTTAGGTTTAAGTAGTTCTACGTTCTAGGGGACTGATGCCCTCAGATGTTAAGTCCCATAGTGCTCAGAGCCATTTGAACCATTTGATCCATTCACTCAGTTTTGTTTTTTTAGTTTGTTTTTTATTACAGAGGGCAAGTATCCCTCTGACCGAACACGCTGAGCTACCGGGACGGCATCACTCAGCCAAGGAGGCGGACATAATGTAATGAGTTGTTCCTTGATAGTAAGACAGTGGTAAAGTGGTCCTAAGCAATAAAATTTAAATGAAACGATCTTCAAATCGTCTTTCAAATTGCCTAAGACGAAGTGTCCGAAGTTCTCCCCTTTGGGCATATCACTAATTCTTATTCAGAAATTTCTTAAGTTCCGTAAAGTGTGCTGTTCAATGTTTTGTCTTGGAAGCATTAGTTGAAATAATGGAAATGCCGTGTAGCTAGTGCCTCCCGTCGGGTAGACCGTTCGCCTGGTGGAAGTCTTTGGAGTTGACGCCACTTCGGCGATTTGCGTGTCGATGGGGATGAAATGATGATCATA
The DNA here is from genome assembly GCF_021461385.2 of Schistocerca piceifrons. NCBI lineage: Eukaryota > Metazoa > Arthropoda > Insecta > Orthoptera > Acrididae > Schistocerca > Schistocerca piceifrons. Next base: position 741,290,833 of record NC_060149.1, read on the forward strand.
AGGACAACACAACACGCAGTCCCTGAGCGGAGAAAATCTCCGACCCAGCCGGAAATCGAACCCGGGCCGTTGGGTATGACAGTCCGGCGCGCTGACCACTCAGCTACCAGGGGCGGACATTTAAATAATCAACGGAGATCAGTTTCTGAAATGTCTGCTCTGGCTGACTGGTCTACATTTCCTGATTTAGCCATTAAAAGACCAAAAACAATCGTTAATTAGCAGGAAAGAATGTAGTGTTAAAAAAATTTCTGGGTGGTAAAACTACCTGTTTCCGTACGAACCTCTAACTTACTCATTCTGTGAGCGACACGCAGGAGATGGGAAAAGTCTTGAATCGCTTTCCAGACGGATGCGGAGGTAAACGACGAATTACACAACGAGTCCCCAGTCCTCAAGGTTTGCACGGCACGGGAAGAGGGGTGGCAGGAAATACATCTCTCACGAAGCGTCTCCTATGACGTCTTTCCGGCATTTTTCCGTAGTGCAATTTTCCACTTCCGCTGACAGATACTACCACGATCTCATCATTTATGTTATTGTCGTACATTTGAATGAAACGTGTCATCTGTGGCGTTTCGTGCACGATGTATAACCATTTAGAATAATGAGAAGCAAACTGACATGAAAATGGAAGACGCTTTCTAAAGTGGCTTCGTATTAGAGTTGGTAATGTATCAGATGGTGGTCTACGACGGTGTACAGAAAAGTACTGCCTCAGAATTTTGTATGTGAAAACTCTTAAAAGTTTCTAAATAAAATAAACTTTATTAGCATTCTACATTTTTATTCTTCACGTCTACATATTTATTTCTCAATCTAGTCACCCTGGTGACGAACACATTTCTCCAAACGAGTGACCAGTTTGTTGATACCGTCACTAAAGAATATTTGACTTCTTCGATGGAACAACAATCTCACCTCTACTTACACAGCTTCATCACTATCCAAGTGAAGTCCTCGAAGGTGTTCTTAAAGTTTTGGAAATAGAAAAATCGGATGGAGCCATATCGGAAGTGTATGGAGGCTGATCGATGAAATTTGTGTGAAGTCTTATGGGACTTAACTGCTAAGGTCATCAGTCCTTAAGCTTACACACTACTTAAACTAAATCTTTCTAAGGACAAACACAGACACCCATGCCCGATGGAGGACTCGAACCTCCGCTGGGACCAGCCGCATAGTCCATGACTGCTGATCGATGACAAGGCGGCGGACTGTTGCAGATGTCGCAACACTTGTATGTGGCCTGGTGTTATCGTCCTGAGGATGTTTTCTGTGTAGACGAGCTTTTCGAATTCGAAACTCGGTTACAGCACGCTTGTTTCACACGCACTGGCAAAGTTATGTTACGCACCGCCATGTTACACGCTACAATTATGAGCCCCTCTAGCGGCAGAGGGGTGCAAATATGTAGACATGAAGAATAAATATGTAGAACGTTAACAACGTTTGTTTTATTTAAAAAGGCTTTAAAAGTTTTCCCATAAGAAATTTGGAGGCGTTACTTCCCACCACACCTTCGTTAATACTAGTCGCTCTATCCGTGGTTGGTTCCACAAAATTTTCCTGTTATTTGTTGCTACTTTCACACTTGCAATGTTTCATGTATGCAGCACGAAGCAGCTGAGACAGCTCACCCCAAATACAGGGTGTTACAAAAAGGTACGACCAAACTTTCAGGAAACATTCCTCGCACACAAAGAAAGAAAATATGTTACGTGGACATTTGTCCGGAAACGCTTACTTTCCATGTTAGAGCTCATTTTATTACTTCTCTTCAAATCACATTAATCATGGAATGGAAACACACAGCAACAGAACGTACCAGCGTGACTTCAAACACTTTGTTACAGGAAATGTTCAAAATGTCCTCCGTTAGCGAGGATACATGCACCCACCCTCCGTCGCATGGAATCCCTGATGCGCTGATGCAGCCCTGGAGAATGGCGTATCGTATCACAGTCGTCCACAATACGAGCACGAAGAGTCTCTACATTTGGTACCGAGGTTGCGTAGACAAGAGCTTTCAAATGCCCCCATAAATGTAAGTCGAGTGGGTTGAGATCAGGAGAGCGTGGAGGCCATGGAATTGGTCCGCCTCTACCAATCCATCGGTCACCGAATCTGTTGTTGAGAAGCGTACGAACACTTCGACTGAAATGTGCAGGAGCTCCATCGTGCATGAACCACATGTTGTGTCGTACTTGTAAAGGCACATGTTCCAGCAGCACAGGTAGAGTATCCTGTATGAAATCATGGCGGTGAATCGAGGAAGTACAGTACATACTGACGAAACTAAAATGAGCTCTGACATGGAAATTAAGCGTTTCCGAACACATGTCCACATAACATCTTTTCTTTATTTGTGTGTGAGGAACGTTTCCTGAAAGTTTGGCCGTACCTTTCTGTAACACCCTGTATATCGAGGTACAGCTTTCGCTGAGTTACAGCGGACAAGCTGGAGAATTTTCTAATTTACGTAATAGTTTTTAACATCTGTAGCTGCCGAATTATAAAACCGACATCGTTAAAATGAACTACATTTTTTTCTGTGGCATAAAAAAGAGTCTCCTGAGGCGATTTCAGCGACATAACATGTGTGGAGCTTGATCGAACAGTCGCAAGCTTACAACGGCGCAAACCACTGTCCTACCGTCAGAAGAAGAGGCACCACAAACATCTCAGCTATGGAAATGAGCGTTTGCGTTGGCCGGGAGGCCCCTTACGGGGCAGGTCCGGCCGCCGTGGTGCATGTCTTATTACATTCGACGCCACGTTGGACGACCTGCGCGCCGGATGGGGATGGAATGATGATGAAGACAACACAACACCCAGTACCTGAGCGGAGAAAATCTCCGACCCGGGCCGGTGGGACGGCAATCCGTCACGCTGACCACTCAGCAATCGAGGCGGACATCTAAGCTATAGGATTTCATAACATACTGCAGGAGATGATTCCTAGGAAGCAAGGACATGCAGTCTGTATCTAGCAGAACTCTGTAGTGAAAAATCAGCCTTCACCTTTTGCGTCCTTTATTGACAGAACACCATACCGACCGTCCTTACAACGTGGTACCCCAAATTTGCCACACAAAAGAGTCGCTATTTGCCGTAACAGTGCTCCCTATAGGCCGTACATTGCCATGTGTAAGTCACACTATTTCGGAACACTGCATGGTGTCAGTTCGTGAACTGTAAGCTGACGCTCTATGCCGCACGGTACATGTAAACGTGACGGATGGGGTACAGACAGGACCAGTTTAGGGACAGGATCAATTACATTTCATCACAAAGTTATGGAAACCTTTGAACTCGTCTTGTGGCCCAGATAGTAGATGTCACATCCTTCAGAGAATTAAGCAGTCAGCCTTGGAGGTTCGCTAGCACACTAATATTCACGTGGTCCACAAGTCTTTTCTTTATTAGTTACCCGATTTAGTAGCCTTGCTACTCGTTTTTTAATGCCAAATGACTGTTTTGCAGTTATTTCACTTCTGCCGGCTTTGTGGAAAAATCTGAATTCTTCGTCAACTTTTATATACTCTGATCAACCAGAACATATGACCACTGACCTACTATCGATATAAACCCGTCAAGGCGATAGCAAGCACCCGGCGAGCAATGGCAGCTAGTCAGACACACGCACGGTGCATGTAGTATCCGTGAGTGTGCTATCCGTGTATTGAAATGGGGAAGGCACGCGACCTATGTGAGTTTGACCGAGAGCAGATTGTTTTGGCCTGGAGGCTAGGCGCGAACATAACGGAAACTGCATGACGTATCGGGTGTTCGGGAGGTGCTATGGTGGGTGTCTTCAACACGTGGTGAAAGCAAGGTGAAACCAAGTCCAGTCGTCGTGGGGTTGGGCGGCCACCTCTCATTACAGATGTTGGACGTTGTAGGCGGGCAGACTGGTAAAACAGCTTAAGCGGCCGACTGAGGTGGAACTAGCATCAGACTTTAATGCTGTTCAGAGTACAAGTGTGCCTGAACACACAGTGCATCGGACACTCCTAGCGATGGACCTCCGCAGTCGACGACCCATGGATGTACCAATGTTAAGACCACGTCATCGGCATCTTCGACTGAAATGGACACGTGACCGTCGGCACTGGACGTTGAGCAACGGCTCAGCGTTGCAAGGTCTGATGAATTCCGATACTTTCTTCATCATGCCGATGGGATGGCGCAAATCCGTCGTCTTCCAGGGCAACAGCTGCTTGACACCCGCATTGCGGGATAGAGACAAGCTGGCAGCGGCTCCATTATGCTCTGGGGAACATTGACATGGGCATGCATAAGGCCAGTGGAGCTCGTGCAAGTCACCATGACGACCCAAGGAGTATCGTACACTGGTTGCAGACCACTTACCCCCTTTATGACGATCATGTTACCCGACGGCAGTGGTATTATTCAACAAGATAATGCGCCGTGTCACAAGGCCAGTAGTGTGATGGAGTGGTTCGAGGAACACAGTGGCGAGTTTCAGTTGATATGCTGACCCCTCAACTCGCCAGATCTGAACCCGGTCGAACACGTCTGGGGTATGATTGAACGTGGCGTCAGAGCTCGTCGCCCTCTCCCCGGATTTTACAGCAATTATGGGACTCGTGTGTGCAGATGTGGTGCCAACTCCCTCCAGCGACCTACCAAGGCCTCATTGGCTCCATTCCACGCTGCGTCGCCGCTGTTATCCGTGCCAAAGGTGAACATACCGGCAATTACGTAGGTGGTCATAATGTTCTGACTGATCAGTATAGATGGCAATCTTTGTCTGCGCGTTAGTTCTCCTGGGTACACTGGCTGAGAGAGTATATCTCTGGTCAGAGGGTGTGTTGCCATATCCTTTGCAGACCGTCGCCTAGACTCTCCAATGACATAGGTGCGCAAACGTCAGCTTCATCAGTGCTGCTACGGAAGCAGATTGAATCAGTTGACGTTAACTCCCAAACCATTTTGGATACTGCGTCAACAAAACTGTGCAGACGCTGCAGCGTTAGTTTGTGGTATAGGACCTCCTTAATATCTAGTATTCCATGCGTAGTAATATTTGTAAGTATAATTAATAGCTTATCTACGAAACTAATGAAATCAGCCGAGTATGGCCTATCGTACATGGTCGTAGCCAATGTGAAATCACGCTGTTACATAGTCAGCCAGAATATACACCTTGATGGAATCACATCACCGTGGTCAAGTTGTGATTTTTATAAAGAATTATTATGAACGTTTGTTTTTATGGTGCAGTAGTGTTATTAAGTTTTTATGAGATGATATTAAACATCGTAATAAATATGAAAATATTGTTATTCCCACAATCCGGCCATGGGATTACGTTAAGTAGGCTTATCAGGTTTAATTCGAGCACTATTTCTTACAACAGTACATTAGAGGATATGATGAAGATGCGTTAAGACCTTATTCAAGGAGTTCTTGTGAGAAGTAGGTTTCCCCAAACCGTGAATGAAAGACACGCGGCGTAAGCACGCTGTCGCTAGTGCGAAGGCGGAAACTGTTCAATCTTATGCCCAGGTAGGCTGGTGGGGAAGTGTCAAATACTGACGGAGCAAGCCTGCTATATTTCAAGCAGCGCCACAGGCTGCTGTGTATTCCTTGAATATACGACGTTCACTTTCTGGGATGAGGAATATACAAGTAATGCCTTGTGGATTATTAGCTTTGTCACCCCTATCTACTACGATACATACAGGGTGGAGAAAAATTGTGTCACGAAATTTTAATCCTAGATAGCTGATGCCAGTAGGAACCAAAATTCCTAATGTTGTGTAGGTCGACAATGCACCATTTTTAAACTGCGGAAACTTGGTGCCACGCGTTCCGATTGGCCGTGGGATTGTCCTGTTGCCGTTCGTCGGGTGACGGGCAGCGCTATGGTTGTCGGTTCACACGTACAAACGTCCCACCTTGGATACATCGCGATCTCCGGCAGGCAAAGCATTCGCGGTCATGCGTTGTCCAGAGCATCCGGCAACATGGCAAATCCCGCGGCCAATCGGAGCGCGTGGCGCAAAGTTTCCGTAGTTTAAAAATTGTGCGTGGTCGACCTACACAACATTAGTAATTTTGGTTCCTACTGGCATCAACTATATAGGGTTAAAATGTCGTGACACAATTTTTCTCCACTCTGTGTAAGGTTAATGGTTAATAGGATGTTTAAGGGGGACTAAACAGCTAAGGTCATCAGTCCCCCTGTGTAAGGGATACTGCACGTGAACGTCTTACCAGCCTGCGTGATGCTAGTGCCGATCCACTATAATGTATCTTCTATTCAAACGGATACATTGGAATACAGCACCACCATAAAGCTATTTGCGTTGGGCGATTTGTCGCCAACGGAAATTCGTTCTCAGTTGGTTACGGCTTTCACATTACTAACAGTCCACATGCAGACGAATTATTACGTGGCAGTATTTCTCTTCATTACGATCATAGTAAGGGACGTGCTAAAACTGTAACAATTGATGAATACATCGACAACATCTACAGTACGGTATTGGACCATCTACGATTAAAGATGGATGAAGCGACTACGTATAAGGCCTATCAAAAAGTAAGGTACAGTACATTTTACATGAATTATTAAGTATTAGAAAGTTTTGTGGAAGGTGAGTCCGATATTTGAAAAAAATGGGAATTTGTGGTAAGGTCTTATGGGACCAAACTGCTAAGCCTACACACTATTTAATCTAACTTAAACTAACTTACGATAAGGACGACACACACACACACTCATGCCCGAGGGAGGACTCGAACCTCCGACGGGGGGAGCCGCACAGACCATGACAAGACGCCTTAAACCGCGCGGCAACCCCGCGCGGCCGACCGAAAGCAAATGCGAGAGCGGATTTCTCAGCAAAGATCAGGCAGCTTTAAAGAGAATTCGAGTCACTGTTGGCCATTAACACTGCAAAACCAGGAAGGAGAGCGAATAACGAAATTTGACTCAATGCGCGTATGCAGCATAGTAGGAAGGGTACATGATTGAGTCTGTGTGTGGTTTGGGGGTGGACTCGGATCGAAGTTTAGTACACAGAACTTGAACCTCTGGCAGCACCAATGGATTTAATCCGTCTGGGCTTGAATGACAGACTGGGTACGTCATTCTATACTATTTCAGTGCCAGAATTCTTCAACCCTAGTGGCTAGCGAATTATAGTGTGCCTTCATTCGACCTCTTGAGAGAATCAGGTGAGGCTGCGAGCAATGGAGACGTGGTGTGGTGTGCGTACTGTAAGACCTTCGGTACACACACCATCAGATTATTTGACTTGTCGCTCTAACGAAGTAGGCGAGTGTCAGCAATATGTCTTGTGGTCTTACCGTGGCGTGTTTATCTTCAGCCGTTAGGTCAGACGATAGAAATGCCACTTGCACGCTTAGAGTAGCAGATTGACGGTGACCAACTTTAAACAGAACTTGATTAATTTTCACACACATTTATTAAAATTATAAAAAGGCATAGATATTACGTAACCTGATTCTGGATGCTGTTTACATTTGACAATCTGAAGTTCCCTTGGACTTGGTACGTTAATCTTATTCTCACATATCTCTGATACTTGACAAAGTGTCTATTCATTTATCTTCATGGCTATGTACAGGAATATGATAATCTTATTAGGCGCAGACTGAAACTTGACTGCAGACTGATGCAGACTAATGCAGACTGACTAATCGGAGGTCTGTACACTCGTTATAATACCTCGTGCGTTCAGGTATCACTGCGCGAGCGTGATCCGCGGGGAGAAAAGGTTCTACATTAGCAGCTATCTCATTGGCTGCGTAACATATTAATACGCGGATCGGCGGAAGCAGAATTTGGTCCGTCTCTTAAGACAGCGCCATCTCGTAGTGCGGAGACGGACGAGCGCTACGCCTGCGCTGTTGTGCTTAGCGTGGCGCGTTCTATTGGGAAAGTTGTGTACGCGCTGACTACGCGGAACTATGTACACAACACGTGGACAGGGGAATCTACGTCTGTAGGGACCGACATGTGGGAATTTGGTTTGAACGGGAAGCGTACTCAGTTAGCCGATGTGGTTAATGCAACCGTTCGCGATAAACGGGAAATACAGGTTTGAGTAACGGTGTGGCACAAATTTGTACTTGTCACCATTGGATTAATCTCAATGGCCGATAGCGGCTGATGTCGGACTTTCTCTTCCGTCATGTCAAAACTTTATGACCAGCCGCCATATGTAGGTGAACACTGCTGACAACTACACGAAGACGAGGAATTATCATTACTGCAGCTATATCTGGCAGTATTCCAACCAAAAAGAAACTGAAGGGGATCGAAAGAGCTCGATTCGAGAGCGCAATAAGGGTACAGGTTGTACGGTAGCTTGCGGTGTTTTAGCTGCGCGAGAGAAAGCGCAGTTTTCCTCGCAATTAGACAGGCGCGGTGAGAGCGCGCCGGCGGCCGCAGAACGCTGGCGGTCGCACGCGCAGGCGCACACGCGTGCCGCTCCCGGACCCTCCCTTTTCGTCCTGATTAGTGTCGGCACATAAAAGGCTGTAAATGAAGACAAGGCGGGAAGGGTGAGCGGCGGTCAGCCAAGAGCCGGGGCTGAGAAGTCACTGGCTCGGAACGAATGGAGAGCTAATGGGGGCGAGGGGAGCGCCATTGTGCGCTGTGTTGAGTTATTAGCCCCCGGGAAGCCCATCAGATTAGCCTCCTCCTGTTGAGCTGCCCGCAAATACGCTTATCACACCTCCTCTGCGCCGCCGCTTCTCCGAGCGCAAACACTCCACTCCTCTCGGCCCTTCCTCCCCACACGCTCTGCGTTATGCGGCCAATTCTGTGCTAATTCCTCTATTACGGCTCCTATCGGTGCTACGGTTACCGCAGTTATTGTTGGCGGCTGCGTGCAGCCGGTTTGAGGCACTTACCTCCGTCCTGTGCGTCTATTCGCTTACAGAGGTTGCTATCGGTATACTCTCTTCTTCACCGATCGATGCACTTACGTGTACTCAGTGTCGCATCCTACGAAACACCCTATCTTACTTATTCGAGAGCTTTGCTGCAAGGAATAAGGATAATTAAGCACCGGCGGGTAGCATGATTACCTGCATATAGACTTCCGGTAACATTCGCAATAACTACGAAACACCTTAGCACGTCTGCAAACCATTTGATTGCTAAAACATACTATCTAATTTTTAAATTGCGTCCATCTCAGCAAAAAGTGAAGATTTTTGGTATCATATTAGCTGAGAAACACAGCGTTGCCTAGGTATTTCCTTATTCTAGTCTTTTATTATTCCATTTCCCCCTCTCCCGTCTCTCTGTCCATCTCCCTTCCCCCTCTCTCAACTCACCTCCTTCTGCCCCTTACCTCAACCCATCCCCTCTCTCTTTCTCCACCTCTCCTCCCTCCTCTCTCTGTCTATCCGCCAGTCCCTGTCCATCACCTCCACCCCTCCCTCTCTAAGTCCGTCTCCACCATCCCTTCTTTCTATCCACCTTCTCCAATCCTCAGTCTCTGGCAATCTCCTCCTCATAACAGTGTCCATCTCCTCCTTACCCTCGTTCTCCCTTCATCTCCTCGTCCTCGCTTCTCTCTCCACGTTAACGCACTCACCCTAATACAATGCTCGTGGTTCTTACCCTTCATAGTATTTCTTTCCAGATTGTAGCTAATATGTATACCAAATTGGAGTGAAATAGTTCTAGGTGTTTAGGATGAGCCTTTTTCCCTCGGCTTTGCCCGCACACGCACACGTCAAATATATTTCACACATACACTACTGTCCATTAAAATTGCTACACCACGAATGTGACGTGCTACAGAAGCGAAATTTAATTGACAGGAAGAAGTTGCTGTCATACGCAAATGATTACCTTTTCAGAGCATTCACACAAGGTTGGCGCCGGTGGCGACACCTACAACGTGCTGACATGACGAAAGTTTCCAACCCATTTCTCATACACAAACAGCAGTTGACCGGCGTTGCCTGGTGAAACGTTGTTGTGATTCCCCGTGTAAGAAGCAGAAATGCGTACCATCAAGTTTCCGACTTTGATAAATGTCGGATTGTAGCCTATCACGATTGCGGTTTATCGTATCGCGACATTGCTGCTCACGTAGGTCAAGATCCAATGACTGTTAGCAGAATATTTGATCGGTGGGTACAGTAGGGTAATAGGGAACACTGTGCTGGATAACAACGGCCTCGTATCACTAGCAGTCGAGATGACAGACGTCTTATCTGCATGTCTGTAACGGATCGTGCAGCCACGACTCCATCCCTGAGTCAACAGATGGGGACGTTTGCAGGACAACAACCATCTGCACGAACAGTTCGACGACGTTTGCAGCAGCATGGACTATCAGCTCGGAGACCGTGGTTGCGGTTACCCTTGACGCTGCATCATAGACAGGAGCGCTTGCGATGGTGTACTCAACGGCGAACCTGTGTGCACGAATGGCAAAACGTCATTTTTTCGGATGAATACAGTTTCTGTTTACAGCATCATGATGGTCGCATCCGTTTTGGCGACATCGCGGTGAACGCACACTGGAAGCGTGTATTCGTCATCGCCATACTGGCGTATCACCCGTCGTGATGGTACGGGGTGTCATTGGTTACACGTCTCGGTCACTTCTTGTTCACATTCACGGCACTTTGAACAGTGGGCGTTACATTTCAGATATGTTACGACCCGTGGCTTTACCCTTCATTCGATCCCTGCGAAACCCTACATTTCAGCAGGATAATGCACGGCCGCATGTTGCAGGTCCTTCACGGGCCTTTCTGGATACAGAAAATATTCGACTGCTGCCTTGGCCAGCACATTCTCCAGATCTCTCACCAACTGAAAACGTCTGGTCAATGGTGGCCGAGCAACTGGCTCGTCACTACTCTTGATGAACCATGGTATCTTGTTGAAGCTGCATGGGCAGCTGTACCTGTACCCGCCATCCAAGCTTTGTTTGACTCATTGCCCAGGCGTATCAAGGCTGATATTACGGCCAGAGGTGGTTGTTCTGGGTGCTGATTTCTCAGGATCTATGCACCCAAATTGCGTGAAAATGTAATCTAGTATAATATATTTGTGCAATGAATACCTGTTTATCATCTGCATTTCTTCTTGGTGTAGCAATTTTAATGGACAGTATTGTATTTAGCACATTACACGCGTATTTGCATACATATTTCAACAGTATGTCTCGCGAATTTCGCTCTGAAATATCACTTTCAAGCAGCTTAATGTTTACGACGCCGTATCTCCTGAACTATGAGCTGTACAAATATATACCGGACGGTTATAATTAATCCTTCCCTACATAGTGCGTTATAACACGGAAACTAATTACCGTACGAGTAACAAACTTGGTAGCATTAATGTTCAAAGTATGGGATGCATGATTTCCATGCGTCACAGCGCCACCGCCCAGTTCCAACTATGGCCATCAGGTACCGTGATCAGTCATCGTGATTCATAGTCTCACACACCCGACCAGTCGCTGTGCACCTATTGACGTGTCAACTATTCTATTGCTTGAGCCTTGTCCCGCAGTGACGCAGGATCAGCCAGCGTCAATCGGATTCAGCATGTTAATGTTTAAGGGGTGGCCAGATGCCCTTCCTGCCGCCACCCCGTACCCCCCGGGACGGAATTAGTGTACCTCAACTGTCTGCGACGAGTGTAATCCATGGAATAGTGCGAATGTGTTCTGATGTCTGCGAGACGTGTAAGTGAGGCGGAATATGGGGACCAACCCGGTATTCACCTAGCGGGATGTGGAAAACCGCCTAAAAACCACATCCAGACTGGGCGGCACATCGGCCCTCGTCGTTAATCCGCCGGGCGAATTCGATCCGGGGCCGGTGCGCCTACCCGAGTCCAGGAAGCAGCGCGTTAGCGCTCTCGGCTACCCTGGCGGGTCTTGACGTGTCAACATGAGCATGGAAAAAAAGGAGCAAGGCATTATTGCTGAAGCTCTGTTATCAGAGTACAACAGTAATGCTGCAGCTGCACTTCGAGAATGTCGCCGGCTGAAGGGATTACGGAAGGGTCCCCTTTCTCCACCTGCCGTGCGGAGCATGGTGACGAAGTTCGAATCAACTGGAGAACTGGGCGTCGCTCTGGTAAGAGGCCGACGACCGGCTGCACCACAGGTGGTTGATGAAATCGCTGTTGCTATGGCAGATAATGTTGCGTGCAATTCCCGATCGTCAGGCAGTGCGCGTGCTATGTCACGATAGTTGAACATTCCGTAGTCCACTGTCCGGAAGGTGCTTCGAAGCTTTCTCAAATGGTATACGTTTAAAATCTACATCGTACAGCAGCTTGCACTACAGGACTCACAACAACATGTTGACTTCGCTCTCCACTTTCTCGCAAGGCTTGAAGTTGACAAAGACTGGTCCTGGACCATCCTCCATATGATAGCTTATTTTTCTCTGATGGCTGAGGTGAACACACTGAAATGCTTAGCGCGGGGATCTCCACTTCCAGTCACTATGCATGAAGTTCCTCTGTGTAGTAAAAGTGTCACCGTATGGTGTGGCTTCACGGCTACGTTCACCATTGGCCCATTCTTTTTTTGAACAGGTTGGCGCTCAAGGACCAAAGATGAGCACTGTGACTGGTCATCGTTACTGCAGTATACTTTGCCAGCATGTCATAAGAGCCGCATTGTACTCAACAGTGTTCATGCAAGATGGGGTCCCACCGCATATCGCTCGTGAAGTTCACCTGCTACTCCGAAACACATTTGGAAATGATCGAATTATCAGTCGATCGCTCCCAAATGTTTGGCCGGCACTATCACCTGATCTCACTACCTGTGATTTCTGGTTGTTGGGCTACTTGAAGGACAGGGTTTGCGTGCGGGATTAGTCGAGCTGTCTAAGGCGCTGGAGTCACGGACTGTGCGGCTGGTTCCGGCGGAGGTTCGAGTCCTCTCTCGGGCATGGGTGTGTGTGTTAGTCCTTAGGATAATTTAGGTTAAGTAGTGTGTAAGATTAGGGACTGATGACCTTAGCAGTTAAGTCCCATCAGTCCCCCAGAACATAAAACTACTTAAACCTAACTAACCTAAGGACATCACACACATCCATGCCCGCGGCAGGATTCGAACCTGTGACCGTAGCGGTCGCGCGGTTCCAGACTGAAGCGCCTAGAACCGCTCGGCAACTCCGGCCGGCTATCCAGGTTTAATTTCCACTATTAGCAGCGAGTTTTGCTGAAGAGAGGAATGGAATGTGATGCACACAGCCTTGTGAAGCCAGTTGAGGAGCTACTTGAATGGGAAGTACATGTTTTAAGGTCTGAAAGGCTGACAACGGCCTGGAAAGTGTAATTCTGACCCTATGACCTTCCACACCGCACTCAAATAAAGCCACGACAGCCAATCAGCATTGCGTTGTCCTCTGTGCATGATCATGGAGGAAAGAAAGATTTAGAAACAGGGACGCAGCAGACTTATGTTCCAAAGCTTTAGCGTCAAACTCCTTATGAAAGACGGATTAATGAATTAGCTGAATAAATACAATCTTTTCAGCGAATCACAGTTTGGTTTCCGAAGTGGCAAAAATACGGAGTCAATCATAGTAGAATTCACAAAAGTTGTACTTGATACACTTGATAAAGCTGAGTGTGTCACAGGCATATTTTTGGAACTTTCTAAGGCGTTTGATACTGTCGACCACAAGATTCTATTAAATAAATTAGAAGCATTAGGAATAAGTGGGGTAGCTAATGACTGGTTTCGATCATACCTAACGGATGGGGTACAAAGAATAGAGATAATACATACTTCAAATAAATCCAAACATTTAGTAAAACCCTTATCAGAACCAAAATACATTAATATAGTGGTTCCGCAAGGTAGCATATTAGGACCAATACTGTATCTGATATACATCAATGACTTTCCGGTAGTGTTACTCATGGTGAAAAAATCCTCTTCGCTGATGACAGCAGTATTATAGTTACTGAGAAAACAAGAGAACTCCTTGCCGAGAAAGCAAATGAAACTCTTAAGGAAGTTTATGATTGGTCAATAAGGAATAAAGTGACATTGAACATAAAGAAAACTAATGCCAAAAATTTCAGCTGGAATAGGAAAAATAACAATGTTAAATTAAATGTAGATGGCACCTCTATAGACTGTGTAACAAATGCAAAATTTCTAGGAATGAATATTGATTCTCAGTTGAAGTGGTGTGAACACACAAAGGTACTTGCAAACAGAATGTCATCAGTATGTTATGCCCTTAGAATCCCATCATCAGTGTGTAACATGCAGTGTCTTTCAGTTACATATTATTCATATGTACACTCAATTCTTAGCTATGGCATTCCTTTTTGGGGAACAAATGCACAGCCGGCCGGAGTGGCCGAGCGGTTCTAGGTGCTACAGTCTGGAACCGCGCGACCGCTACGGTCGCAGGTTCGAATCCTGCCTCGGGCATGGATGTGTGTGATGTCCTTTGGTTAGTTAGGTTTAAGTAGTTCTAAGTTCTAGGGGAATGATGACCTCAGAAGTTAAGTCCCATAGTGCTCAGAGCCATTTGTACCATTTGAACAAACCCACAAAATATGAACACAATTTTTCAAACTCCAGAAAAAAGCCATAAGAATAATAACCAAAAATACTAGTCGAGCTCATTGTAAAGATCTGTTCAAAACACTGGGGATTTTAACCGCTCCATGTGAATACATTGACCAGTCTGTTGTACACATCGAAAATAACATTTGTAATTACTGCGCAAACAGCTCTGTCCAGGACCATGGAACAAGAGCTAGACTCAACTTACATTTACCAAGAAAAAAACAGCATTTTCTACCAAGGAATAAAACTGTACAATAAATTACCAAAAGAGATTAAAGAAATTGCAAAAATACACTTATTAAAAAAGGCAGCTAAAAAGTATTTGTTATGCAATACATTTTATACATTGATTACTTAGCTAAAACAGAGTAGGGGTTTGATAAAAAAATGTTATACAAATAAATAATAATAATAATAATAATAATAATAATAATAATAATAATGATTATAAAATATCCAACATTCCACGTAACAGCTTCACATTATTTTTTTCCTTCTTTTTTTCCTTTCTAGAAATACTTACCCCCAAGCTATGCATAGCACAATACTAACACCCTTCCTCTTTCTGAGCTCAACATATCACCCATTATGGAGGGATGCTGACTCAGTTTTTCAGGCTAGCAAATGGGAAGTTACAGTATAAAATATGGCCCAGAGATCACCAGTGTGTGTGTGACTTTGTGTGTGCGTGCGTGTGTGTGTGTGTGTGTGTGTGTGTGTGTGTGTGTGTGTGTGTGTGTGTGTGTAGTGAGTGAAGTGTTTGAAACAATGTGTGTATTGTGTGAGCAGTGACTGATAGTGAGATATGAGCCAACAATGTGGCATACATTATTTAATAAGTTATTTGTCGCTAATTAAAAGTCTGTAAATATATGTGTATATGAATTACCTTATTTTAAATTGATCTAAATTTGTAAATACTTTGACATGTCCTCTATCCTTGTAAAAAGTGATATACGGATGAATAATGCTACTACTACTGCTACTATAAAATATACAGATGTTGGAGGATGCTCTACTGACTTCTTCGAGATAAGGAACTTACGGTAGAAAATTAATATTCGTTCGTTATTTAAAAAACACACTCCTTATAGCAACACCATATTCTCTTAGCAAATGTTAAACGTGACGACCGCCAATTTCAATGCATGCATTACAACATAATCCCCTGTTGATAACCCTGACCATCTGTCTAGGGCACGTATAGTACAGTTTCTTGTAAGTTTCTATTCACGCGATAAACTTCTTTCAATTAGGATGATTGATACTGTGCAAATTTCACTCTGTATATTCATTTGACTTCCAAGGCACCACATTTCCGAGTATTTGTTCCTTATCTTAAAATCCTCAGACTAGCCTACTATATCAACGATATAATTTTGGCCCTAAGGGTTTGGGAAATCCTGTATGTCTTTGGATTCAAAGCTAGACATACACTAAGTGCATTCATTTGTTTGTCCTGCTATTTACATGGTGCTAGGTATATCATGATTGATAAAACAATTCGTGTGTGAATGGGTAGCTGTCAGTATCCAACGGGCACAGAATTTTGGCAAGAGAACAGATTGCCACCATCAGGTGTGTAGATTAACTAGCTGCCTACGATCTGGCACGGGACTCTTGTCTCCCCTCCCGCCGCCCCTGCCCACACCCACCGACTTGCCGCTCAATCCGCGGTCCGCGGCTGAGGATAGCCATGGTGATCGCCCCTGAGCGCGCACCGCGAATTGAACGGCAAGTAGATGGGAGGGGGCAGGGAGTGGCGCGGGGGGTGGCGGGGGGTGGGGGGGACAGAAAAGTCGCGTACCGGCTCATAGGCAGCCAGTCTACCTGTATACCTGATTACGACAATTTTGTCGCTTGGCAAAATATTGTGCCTGTTGGATAACGACATCCGGCGCTTTACCCGTCGTGAACAATTTCGTGACGAATTATGCCGGGAGAGAGATGAAGAATTGTATGACTGACTTCAGCTGAAACTCATACATACACACTGAAGAGCCAAAGAAACTGGTACACTTGCCTAATATCGTGTAGGGCCCCCGCGAACACGCAGAAGTGCCGCAATACGACATGGCATGGACTCGACCAATGTCTGAAATAGTGCGGGAAGGAATTGACACCATGAATCCTTCAGGGATATCTATAAATCCATAAGAGTACGAGAGGGTGGAGATCTGTTCTGAAAAGCACGTTACAAGGCATTCCAGATATTCTCAGTAATGTACATGTCTAGGGAGTATGGTGGCCAGCGGAAGAGTTGAAACTCAGAAGAGTGTTCCTGGAACCACTCTGTTGCAATTGTGGATGTGTGGGGTGTCGCATTGTCCTGTTGGAACTGCCCAAGTCCGTTGGAAAGCACAATGGACATGGATGGATGCAGGTGATCAGAGAGGAGGCTTACATACGTGTCACCTGTCAGAGTTGTATCTAGCCGTATCACGGGTCCTGTATCACTCCAGCTGAACATGGCTCACACCACTACAGAGCCTCCACCAGCTTCAACAGTCCCCTGCTGACATTCAGGGTCCATGGATTCATGAGGTTGTCTACATACCCGTACACGTCCATCCACTCGATACAATTTGAAACGACGCTTGTCCGACCAGGCAACATGTTTCCAGTCGTCAACAGTCCAATGTCGATACTGACGGGCCCAGGCGAGGCGTAAAAAAATGCTTTAAATGGCTCTGAGGACTATGGGACTTAACTTCTGAGGTCATCAGTCCACTACAACTTAGAACTACTTAAACCTAACTAACTAGGACAGCACACACATCCATGCCCGAGGCAGGATTCGAACCTGCGACCGTAGCGGTCGCGTGGTTCCAGACTGTACCGCCTAGAACCGCTCGGCCACACCGGCCGGCCGAGGCGTAAAGCTTTATGTTGTGCCTTCGGCTTCGAGCGCTACAGTCTGGAGCCGAACGACCGCTACGGTCGCAGGTTCGAATCCTGCCTCGGGCTTGGATGTGTGTGTGATGTCCTTAGGTTAGTTAGGTTTAAGTAGTTCTAAGTTCTAGGGGACTGATGACCTCAGATGTTAAGTCCCATAGTGCTCAGAGCCATTTGAACTATTTGAACCTTCGGCTCCGATAGCCCATATCGATGATGTTTCGTTGAACAATTCGCACGCTGACACTTACTGATGGCACAGCACTGAAATCTGCAGCAGTTTGCGGAAGGGTTGCACTTCTGTCAGGTTGAACGATTCTCTTCAGTCGTCGTTGGTCCCGTTCTTGCAGGATCTTTTTCCGACCGCAGCGATGTCGCAGATGTGAAGTTTTACCGGCTATCTGATAGTCATGGTACACTCGTGAAATGGTCGTAAGGGAAAGTCCCCACTTCATCGCTACCTCTGACATGCTGTGTCCCATCGCTCGTGCGCCGTCCATGACACGATGTTCAAACTCACTTAAAGCTTGATAATCTGCCATTGTGGCAGCAGTAACCGTCCTAATATCTGCGCCAGACACTTGTTGTCTTATACAGGCGTTTCCAACCGCACCGCCGTATTCTGCCTGTTTACATATCTCTGTATTTCAATACGCATGCCTATGCCAGTTTCTTTGCCGCTTCAGTGTACTTGAGGAATTCTTTATCCGCTGTTTATTACGAGGAAGTCGAGGGAATGTAGCATGGACTTTAATGGTATGTGTACCTCTAATGAAAATTTTTGTTGTGAGAGTGAACTTTTATTTTGACCTAGTGCTGCTTGGCCGATCTGAAGGTGTTGCCAAGGCGTGTTTATCAGCAAGATAATTCTAAGGATGCCAGTTTCCCATTATCGTTACACTTGAGCAGTGTTTGTCGGCTTACCAGGTCCTGTAGTGGATGGGACTGCTACGTTGCCTTGGGTTGGCATTCGTTAAGATTCATTTGAGAATAGCAAAGATACCATCTGAAATATACTTGTGTTAGGGCAAGATTTTAAGATTATATGCTTGTTATCACTGTGTTTCGAGTGGCTAGGCTCGTGAGGTGTAAATGTGTATATGCCTCGCGGTCCTCTTAAGTTCCGCTAACCAAGACAGGACAGCAGATGTACAAGTTGTGTATGTTGCGAATCAAAGTCATAATACTGGATTGTCGCATTGGATATACATATATCCAGAACTGTTATATTGGCAACTGGTTTATGTATAGTGTGCCTGCACAAATTTGGTGATGGAACTGTTGAAACAAACTGTATGGTCGGCAGAAACACTGGTTCTTCTGCATGTTGTTGGGTAAAAAAGGGGGCCTCACGTGTAATTAGGTGGCGTTCGGAATTCTCCCTGCCAACTGCCAGTGCCTTCTCGCATTCACAAATACTAGACCGCCGGGACAGGAAATGTTGTGATATCGCTGGTTCGGTATTAAGAATGAAATAGAAAGCCTGTCGGCAGACTGACGAGGACTGTGCTTCAATGAAGGGCTGGAAACGTATTCAGCTGGAGACAAGGACACCCATACAGTAGTTTTTAGGGGGAGGGGCTCGACTGGGGGTATGGTATACTTTTAATATTTTGAAAAACGAATGGCGACTTGTAAGTAGCCATAAAAATTTTTCAGATCCGACAATGTTAAAAACCTGTGTAATACTGCCTTTTAAATATTTTTCTTGAAATAAAAGCACATGAATACACCATATTTCTTTCCTTTCTCTGAGAGTTAGAGGGGTGGGGGTGGGGGGAGCCTGGTCCCCCCTTCCCCATAGGTATGGACGCTCATGGCTGGAGATTCTGCTCTGGAATTCCACAAGCAGCACCGTCCCAGTGATCATAAATTACGTTAAGTAATTGATATTGTGTATTGTGTACTGAACTGGGGAACTAGTAACGACGGAGAAGCTTCGTCCCCGCCGTAGTCCTCAGTGGTACAGAACCCCACAACAGGCTGCAGCAGTCCACTCATCCCACCGCCGCCCCACACTGAACCCAGGGTTACTGTGCGGTTCAGCACCTATTGCCCCCCCCCCCCTCACCCCTCCCACCCCCCTCCAGAGAACGTCACATACCAGACGAGTGTAACCCCAAATGTTTGTGCGGTAGAGTAATTATGGTGTACACGTACGTGAAGACTGTTTGCGCAGCAATCGCCGACATAGTGTAAGTGGCTCTGAGCACTATGGGACTTAACATCTGAGGTCATCAGTCCCCTACACTTAGACCTACTTAAACCTAAGGACATCGCACACATCCATGCCCAAAGCAGGAGTCGAACCTACGACCGTTCCGGACTGAAAAGCCTAGAAACGGACATAGTGTAACTGAGGCGGAATAAGGGGAACCAGCCCGCATTCGCCGAGGCTGATGCAAAACCGCCTTAAAAACCGTCCACAGTCTGGCAGGCACACCGAACCTCGACACTTATCCGCCGGGCGGATTCATGCCGGGGACTGGCACGCCTTCCCGCTAGGGAAGCAGTGCGTTAGACCGCGCGGCTAGCCGTGCGGGCAGTAAATGATATACTAAAATTTGTTATACTATGTTTGTTTTAGTGTGGTTTATAAATGGTTAATGAATGTATGTTTTCAGTACTGCAAAATTAAGTTTTATGGCTGTGTGACCACTGACAATTAAGTTTGGGAAGTGGTAACAATTAAAACAGGCGGCCCTCTGCAGTATTATCTGTGCTATACATTTATATATGGGACCATTTAGTACCATGTGAACTGGCTCTTTGTGACAAATACCGGCTCCAAAATACATTGTGTATCAAAAAGAATCATCCCATTTAAAGATATCGTAACCATTATGTTATTTGTAATATGTGCATGATCAGCGTGTTGTTGGAAAGAGCAAACTCTCGAGTTTTACATGGGGCACCGCCACACTGGTATCTGGAAGTGCGGGAATTTTTAAATCAAATGTTTACTGAACGATAGATCGGTCGCACTGGACCAAATGATTCAGCCTTACATTACTGGCCTCCAACATTACCGGACCTGGCTGTATGTGATTATTTCTTGTGGGGGCTTTTAAAAGACTCTGTTTATTTGCCTCCGCTACCAACAACAATGAATCAACTGAGACATCGCATAATAGCAGCTGTGGAAGGTGTAACAAGACATGCTCGCTGCGGTGTGGGAATAATTTGAATACCGCATTGACATGTGCCGTATACCTCAAGGGGAGCATATGAAAAGGTATGAAAAAAAATTTCTGAGTTTACCGTTCATCAAAAAACAAAATGAGTTTCAGAAATACAAATTAGATGATTCCTTTTGAGCTGGCCGGTGTGGCCGTGCGGTTCTAGGCGCTTCAGTCTGGAACCGCGTGACCGCGACGGTCGCAGGTTCGAATCCTGCCTCGAGCATGGATGTGTGTGATGTCCTTAGGTTAGTTAGGTTTTAAGTAGTTCTAAGTTCTAGGGGACTGATGACCACAGATGTTAAGTCCCACTGTGGTCAGAGCCATTTTTGAATCCTTTTGACACACGCTGTATACTAAACTGAGGGGATTCTGTTGCTTCGTTTTCTGTATATGGGGTAATTGATGTAATCTGGTATAAACTTATTTTTTTTCTCTTTGATTAAGTAATTGGTCAGAGAAGCGTATGTTAATCATAGCCTTTGATCTCTACGAATCGATTGTTACTATGGAATTACATTCAGTCCTTAAGGCTCAATTTTAATATACGTTGCTATGTCTCTGGATCTAGGGAGTGATTTTGAGGAGTTTAATAAATGTCAGGTGCAGACTCATTTCCTTGGTTTGAATTGTGGAGTACTTTACTCCACGACCTTGAACCTGAAAGAGGGGAAGTGACCGTGACCACAAACCGTAAGGTGACTCACAGAGTGCCGATGTGGTGAAGGTTCTACCTGAAACACATTATGAGAGAACGTGCTTCCCATCTGGGACAAGGTATATTTGATAAAAGCTGAAGCCTTTGTGAACTGAGCGGCGAGAGAGCGTGGAGCGTTTACAGCCCGGAGGTGGTCTGGGCAGAGGCGGGGAACCGCAGTGGTTTCTTGTACACTGGCGGCTGGCGGCTGCGTGTATCGACCAGGCGCCTTTGTTGTGCTCGCTCACACGCCATTAGAAAGCTTCCTACGGGACGCTGCGCTGCAGAGCCTCTCCCCAGCCACTCACACACACCAGCCACCGCTTACCCAGCCTGCAGCCCGCGCCCACGCAGCTACTCGTACGGAGGTGCAGGGTTGAATCTCTCTGAGGTTCACCGTGTCAGCTACTTGGGCCATACGGAATTTTAAATACAAAAGCGTCTCGTACCCAATATTCATATTAAAATTATAAATTAAAAACAATACATAACACAAACGTAGGTAGAAAAAAAACTACCGCTAGTACACTACACGGGAAAGAGGATAATTCGCGACGGCGTAGCGATGGGTAACAATTAGAGTTGAAGACTATCGTAGACTACTGTAGACTAGCATAAATAAGCGTAGGCTACGATAGTATGACAAGTAGTTTTTGTCAGTTAAAGTCGCCCGGGTTCCCGGGTTCGATTCCCGGCGGGGGTCAGGGATTTTCTCTGCCTCGTGATGACTGGGTGTTGTGTGCTGTCCTTAGGTTAGTTAGGTTTAAGTAGTTCTAAGTTCTAGGGGACTGATGACCATAGATGATAAGTCCCATAGTGCTCAGAGCCATTTGAACCATTTGAACCAGTTAAAGTCATACCCGTGTTACCTGTATGTTGGTTGCGTTGCATATCTATCGGGCGTTACCTCATAATGATCGCTTTCTTTATGTATGCAGTAAGTGTCTTAGTAGATTCTCTTGCTGGCCGGTGTGGCCGAGGGGTTCTAGGCGCTTCAGTCTGGCACCGCGCGACCGCTACGGTCGCAGGTTCGAATCCTGCCTCGCGCATGGATGTGTGTGATGTCCTTAGGTTAGTTAGGTTTAAGTAGTCCTAAGTTCTAGGGGACTGATGACGTCAGAAGTTAAGTACCGTAGTGCTCAGAGCCATTTGAACCATTTTAGATACGCTTAAAAACCAGAAGTGGTGAACTGTCTAGAAACTGAATGAGGATATACAGGGTGGTCCATTGATCGTGACCGGGCCATACATCTCACAAAATAAGCGTCAAACAAAAAAACTACAAAGAACGAAACTTGTCTAGCTTGAAGGGAGAAACCAGATTGCGCTATGGTTGGCCCGCTACATGGCGCTGGCATAGGACAAACGGATATCAACTGCGTTTTTTTTTTTAACAGGAACCCCCATTTTTTATTACATATTCGTGTAATACGTAAAGAAATATGAATGTTTTGTTGGAACACTTTTTTCACTTTGTGATAGATGGCGCTGTAATAGTCACAAACATATGGCTCACAATTTTAGACGAACAGTTGGCAACAGGTAGGTTTTTTAAATTAAAATACAGAACGTAGGTACGTTTGAACATTTTATTTCGGTTGTTCCAATGTGATACATGTACCTTTGTGAACTTATCATTTCTGAGAACGCATGCTGTTACAGCGTGATTACCTGTAAATACAATATTAATGCAATAAATGCTCAAAATGATGTCCGTCAACCTCAATACATTTGGCATTACGTGTAACGAAATTCCTTTCGACAGCCAGTAGTTCGCCTTCCGTAATGTTCGCACATGCATTGACAATGCGCTGACGCATGTTGTCAGGCGTTGTCAGTGGATCACGATAGCAAATATCCTTCAACTTTCCCCACAGAAAGAAATCCGGAGACGTCAGATCCGGTGAACGTCAGGGCCATGGTATGGTGCTTCGACGACCAATCCACCTGTCATGAAATATGCTATTCAATACGTGATACCACGTACTTATACGTTTGTGACTATTTCAACGCCATCTATCACAAAGCGAAAAAAGTGGTCCAACTAAAACATTCATATTTCTTTACGTACTACACGAATATGTAATAAAAAACTGGGGTTCCTACTTTTAAAAAAAGCAGTTGATATCCGTTTGACTCATGGCAGAGCCATCTAGCGGGCCAACAATAGCGGCATCTGGTTTCCCCCTTCAAGCTAGACGAGTTTCGTTCTTTGTAGTTTTTTCGTATGATGCATATTTCGTGAGATATTTGGCCCGGTCACTATTAATGGACCACGCTGTATAAAGTGCCAGGTAACCTACGAAAAATACTTGTTCTGCATATCCTCCTATCTGTCACTTAAAGAAGAACAGTATTAACAGCAAAACTAGAATTGCCACTGTTTAATTCAAGTTTTATTAGAAAATTGTTGATCTGTAACGTGAAATACAAGGATGTTGCAGTAAAAGTAAAGAAAACAATACATATTTACAATATAGCGCTAGAAAACGCAGTTGCCTCAACAAAAAGGTAAAATTAGAAAATAAAACGCAAAACAAAAGTATACCAAACATAGCTTCAGTACTTCGTCGAACTTATTTAAAACATTAAAAGACATCTTCTATACGCCAGGAGCTGCACTACAAATGTTTCACTTGCTAAAACGAGTTTTTGGGTTTATGACACATCATTAGCGCCATCTGTCACAGAAAACAAACAACTGTATGCTCATCGATTTCTACATAGTTTATAGATGTCTTTTAATAAAGATCTGAATACCGTGGAGGACCAAGCATTAAAGATTTTTATATAAAAAATTTTTCTGTTATTCATAAACAACTTTCGCATTTACCAATAATGACAGAGAACTCTTGCCTTTGATCTTCATGAAGAACCTGCTCTGTACAAAAGCAACCAGAATTATACACATTTTTTTATCTCTGTGCATGTAAGCCGTACTTTGATTATATAAAAGCGCAGAAGTTACGCGATAAAATAATTTTTATTACTTATTAAATGCAATCTATATTATATAAGAACATGAAATACACAATGGACTAACACTAAATGATGTGCGGTTCTAATTATGTGCAAAACAAACAACCAGACAAACAAAGAGAAGTCGTCGGCTCCCATTTTCTCCCTTACACATTCATTTACGTTTCTCTCCCTACCAATTCTACCAACGCTAACGGTAAACCTACCATTTATGTAGTGTACCAAAATTATCGAACCGTAGATTTTATAAAGCGCAACTCTAGTAACAACGAAACGGCCATGACACTGTTCGCAGACGAAACTTTTGTTTACAGAAAGGGTGCAACACAAAAGACTTCAACATAATGCAGGAAGATCTGGAAAGGTAATTGGCACAGGGACTGGCAGTTGACCCTGCATGAGAATAAGTTTAACATATTTCGTAAAAATAGGCGAAGACATCCGTTACTGTGCCGGCGCCTTTGAGCTCGCGGGCCGGTTTGTCAAGCTTCGCGACAGCAGCGCTCCTAGCGCATAAAATCAAAACTACAGCGTCCGTGACGTTAATGTTTACGGGGCGGGGTCCACGAGAAATAGGGGCCCTTCAACGAACTTGATGCGTCACACTAGTTGCCTTGTCCGTCACACTTTGCGAACGCTCGGCTCAGTGCAATGCTCGCTGTCAATAAATATGTATTAACTTTTGCGTGTGCTAACGAGAGCTTACATGCATTCAAACGCGCAATCAAAATTTATTAAACTCGTCTGAAATAGTTGCGCGCCCCCAGCGGAGACAGCTGCTGGCACTCTTAAGACGCACAGCACTGATATGAATGGCACCCCTTTCCCAACCCACCATGTCAACACACAGTGCCTCAAAACACGCCTTTTTTTTATAGTACATTGAGTTGATGTGTACCCCGTCTTCAGATGTTTCCATTTATTTACAGGTCGTGAACATTGTTTCTTTATTTACAACGTTCTACAATAGCTGTATTAAAAACTTTCGTTGCAAAATTCTGCAATGCCGTTAGTAAAGAAAAAAAAATGTTCACGACAAGCAAATGCCGCGCGGGATTAGCCGAGCGGTCTGGGCGCAGCAGTCATGGACTGTGCGGCTGGTCCCGGCGGCGGTTCGAGTCCTCCCTCGGGCATGGGTGTGTGGTGTGTGTGTTCGTCCTTAGGATAATTTAGGTTAAGTAGTGTGTAAGCTTAGGGACTGATGACCTTAGCAGTTAAGTCCCATAAGATTTCACACACATTTGAACATTTTGAATTTGACAAGCAAATAAATGTTAACATCCGAAGACGGGATGCCAGACATGTTGAAATGTCATCATGGAAGAAAAAGCCTATAAAAACAACTTGTTGCAGGTAATTCATCATAAGTTACTTTCAGTTTCAATAGTTGCAGTGTTCTAATACAACGGACAAGAATTATTTATTAACGTTACTGCGAAAAGGCATAGGAAAACGAAAAGAGATAGGTAATTCCAGCAATCGATTAGGAGTAACTTTGCGATTTTTGGCTACAGGCACTTTATTCAACCGCTTGAAATTTAGTGTGTAAATATGTACAAACACTATCAACAAGCATTTTTTTTAATATTGAAAACTGCATTATGCAATACACAGCTGTAACAGTATATTTGATTAGAGACGATCGATTTCGGTCTAGGCTCAAACTGCCATCGGGGCCATAAACCGTCTCAGTTATCCATTTGCGTAATTGGAATAATAGTTATCAGATGTACATTGTTCCATCACTGATAGTAGCAGTAGATATGTCCATTATGTCCCTTTAACCTCACAGACGTCTGTGTATGAACTACCGTTAAATTACACACAAACGTCTGGGAGGTTAGGAGGCATTATGTTGCGTACATACACCTACTATCAGTGATGGAACAATGTACATCTGACAACTTTTATTCCAACAACGCAAATGCATAGCTGAGATGGTATTTGGACCCGATGATCGTCTCATCCTAGACGGAAATCGATCGTCCATAATAAAATATACTGTAACAGCAGTGTATTGCGTAAAGCAGTTCTTAACATCCATTAAAGCTGTACAAGACTACGTCCATAAAACTTTTTTTTTAATATTTGTCCAAAGATAATTATGATGACTGATCACATAGGCGTTGCTCTCTGTCCCTCGAATTTCTTCCGCCGGCCGGATTGAAATCAATCACGGGCCGGACCCACCCCACATGCCGCCGCTTGCCCACCTGTGGATTAGTCTATTGGTGATAAACTATTGGAAACAGCAAAAACTGTAAGATACCTCGGAGTAACCACCTGAGAGGGGTTAATGTGGGACGACCACGTGAAACTAATTATAGGAAAAGCAGATGGCAGGAGAGTTTACAAGTCTCTTGTGGCTCGTCTCCTCTCATTTTTCCCAATTTCTTTGATCTGATATCATTTTATTAATGTGTCTCAGTGGGGGCACTCCGAGAAAGGTTGCTGTTAATGAAACCGGTAATGAGGATTTTCATTTTTATTCGTGCTGTTTCAATTGGTATTGGTACATTTCTTGCTCTTCTGTCCTTCTTGTGAAGGTGAGTGGACGACGGCCACCGGCATTGAGTGCGGCAGAAAAGCGGGAGGTCTGGCCGGGATGGCTTTTCTGCGAATACGAAGGGGAGTGGAGATTATCGTGCGGTGCCTCCTCAGGGCGGCCGACCTGCTATGGCTCTTGGCCATTGTTTTAGTCATGAAATGACGGCGAGTGCCACTTTCCGGAGCCAGCGTTAAACGTTTTCTTGATGTTTGCAGTCTGGGCTTCGCTTGGCCGACGCCAGGCGCTAGTATTGTTTTCAGTGGTTCTCGGAATCTGAGGTCTGAAGCGACAGGACGACCGAGATACCGGCACCTAACGTCTGGGCGGTATTTTGTTCGTTTTTGGCGCCTGTTTCCCTCAAAATGCAAGAAGCTGATAGAGCAACTCAAGTAGACGAGATGTGACGTCAGATAGCCCAACTAAAAATAGTGGGCAACGACCATGATGGGTTCAAAAATGTTTGCTCCGGGTTGGTGAGATTTTTCGGAGTGCACTGAACTCAGATGGAAACATTCGAGCGTTGTGCGCTAGTTTTCAGAGCCCTCTGGACTGCATGGAAAAATAGGTGTAATGATAACGTCTCCTTCTGGAGATACTGTCGCTCAGACTTAGGAGTAAGACTGTCTTGGTGATAAGGGCAGAAGTTTAGATTCTTCCGGGACTTATCTCATCGGGTTTTATCTGCGGCCATCGATATCAGAGAGACCAGCAGCACCGGGGTCAATGGCTGCACCATCCGACTACTGTTTGCTGTCTACACTGCCTGAGACCTTGGTGGTGAAGTATTTGCAGTACCGGCGTGATAGTGACCTGTAATTCTTCTCTGACGCCCTCAGCAGCGTATGCTCTCGTTTTGCCGCTACAGCACACACGATTTTGCATGTGGATTTTTCACAGAATTGTCACTTCCAATCGGCTTTCTGTAGCACAGTAGGGGTTTAACATTATCTTTGTCACTTTCGATCGGCATTCTGTAGCACAGTAGGGGTTTAACATTATCTCTGTTGATTGACCCACTTTATTCAGTATTTCAGAGTAGGTGCCTCTTTAAAAAAACCTGCCAATTACTCATTCTCAACACGATTATTTTGTGCCCTTGATCTATTAAAGTATTGTTCAGTGAAACGCATATTTACGTATTTATTAGATAAAATAACTCTCTTTGTGATATGTAATTTGTTTATCATTTAGTAGTCAGATGACGAATTTCATTTCCTGCCTATTTTTCATGACTATTGAGCATCGAGAATCATTAGTAACTTTATTAAATTATAGCGTCTGTGCAATCCTTTTTACTACTCGTCTACAGTGTCATTTTACTAATTCTCTTAGCGTTCATTTCTCCATTGTGTGTAAGTTAAGGTGGTATTAAAGGAGAAGGGGGCTGAATGTATGAGCAGCTCTCATGCAGATTCAGTTGAATCCAAAAGTTACTCGCACTGTTACACCCCGGCACTTTGCAGCTAGGCTGTGGCTCGTTGGTAAAATATGAAGGAAGTGTAATTCATCCACGAAACAACGGACTTACAAAACACTTATCAACCGATTCTTGAGTACTGATCGCCGGCATGGAACCCATACCAAATAGGATTAGCAGAAGAGAGAGAAAAGATCAAACGAAGAGCGGCACGTTGCGTCACGGGATCGTATAGTAAGCATGAGCGCGTCGCGGACATGCTCGACAAACTCTAGCGGCAGATGCTACAAGAGAAGTGTTGTGCATCACGGAGAGCTTGGAATTCCGAGAGCGTACGTTGTAAGAAGAGTTGGGCAACATACTACTTCCTTCCATATACGACTCGCAATATGAATACAGCGAGAAAATCAGATAAGTTAGAGTCATGCTGAGGTTTATCAATATCGTCCTTGTGACGCACCGTTCGCTAATAGAACAGTAAAGCGTGGAGAAGATAGTGCTACCCCAAATACGCTCCGCCAAACACCTTAAGGCGGCTTGAGGAGTATAGACATAGGAACAGTAGATACGTTTCTTGGATCATTATGCATCTAGTAGCTGAAGATGGGAGACTGCTGGGGCGTTGTGCTTTGTGTGAGAAATGTTTTGAATGCCCCAGCGACTGACAGTATCCAGACTGTGTAACGTGGTCACAATGTTCTTAATCTTAGCGTGTGGCAGTATTGAACAGTATTGCCTTGGTAAAATGATTTGCCAGTCACAAGACTCTAGGCGTATTTCGACAGAACGAGGTCAAAGACGCCCTATGGGTACGGGGTCAAACTAGCATGGCTTGCGAGAGCATGGGTCAAGCGAAACGAAACTCTCGCTTTCTCACACGACGTTTTGAAACCCATAGCTATGGTAATCATGTAGATCTAGTATTTCTAGAAGTCAGGAAAGCATTTTACTCATTACCACACCAAAGCTTATTAACGAAAGTGCGATTATAAGGGGTGACAAGCGAAATATCTGAGAGGATTGAGAATTTCTAGGTAAGGAGGACGTGGTATATTATCATGATGGACAGTTTTCCACAAATGTAGAACTAACTTCATGTACCAGGGAAGTGTGCTGGCGCCCTTGCTGTTCATGTTGCTTATTAATGACGTGACAACAATATTAAAAGTAACCTCAGACTTTTCACAGATGATGCAGTTCGCTCTACTGGAGTAATCTCTGCAAAAAAAGCTGCATAAATATTAAAACGTATATAGATGAGATTTGAAAGAGGTGCAAAGATTGGAAATTTGCTTTAAATGTTCAGAAATGAACAACTCTACAGATCAAAAAACGAAACTGAGTCATATTTTACAACCACAATACCAACGAGTCGCAACCGGAATCAAACAGCTGGTAAGAATATTAGTGTGTAAAAATTTTTAGGGTTATGAAATGGAAAGGTCACATAAGCTCTATCGTAGGAAAGCCAGCTGGCAGACTTCAGTTCATTGGTAGCATGCTGAATACTGCGAAAATGCAGTCAGTCCACAAAATAAATTTCTTACAAAACAAATGTGCACCCAATTCCAGAACATTGCGCAAGTGCTTGGGACCCATACCCAACTTGAAATACATATACACTACTGGCCATTAAAATTGCTACACCACGAAGATGACGTGCTGCAGACGCGAAATTTAACAGACAGGAAGAAGATGCTGTGATACGCAAATGATTACCTTTTCAGAGCATTCACACAAGGCTGGCGCCGGTGGCGACACCTACAACGTGCTGACACGAGGAAAGTTTTCAACCGATTTCTCATACACAAACAGCAGTTGACCGGCGTTGCCTGGTGAAACGTTGTTGTGATGCCTCGTGTAAGGAGGAGAAATGCGTACTATCACGTTTCCGACTTTGATAAAGATCGGATTGTAGCCTATCGCGATTGCGGTTCATCGTATCGCGACATTGCTGCTCGCGTTGGTCGAGATCCAATGACTGTTAGCACAATATGGAATCGGTGGGTTCAGGAGGGTAAGACGGAACGCCGTGCTGGATCCCAACGGCCTCGTATCACTAGCAGTCGAGATGACAGGCATCCTATCCGCATGGCTGTAACGGATCGTGTAGCCAAGTCTCGATCCCTGAGTCAACAGATGGGGACGTTTGCAAGACAACAACCATCTGCACGAACAGTTCGACGATGTTTGCAGCAGCATGGACTATCAGCTCGGAGACCATGGCTGCGGTTACCCTTGACGCTGCATCACAGACAGGAGCGCCTGCGATGGTGTACCCAACGTCGAACCTGGGTGCACGAATGGCAGAACGTCATTTTTTTCGGATGAATCCAGATTCTGTTAACAGCATCATGATGGTTGTATCCGTGTTTGGCGACATCGCGGTTAACACACATTGTCCGCAGCTCGTGGTCGTGCGGTAGCGTTCTCGCTTCCCACGCCCGGGTTCCCGGGTTAGATTCCCGGCGGGGTCAGGGATTTTCTCTGCCTTGTGATGACTGGGTGTTGTGTGATGTCCTTAGGTTAGTTAGGTTTAAGTTGTTTTAATTTCTAGGGGACTGATTGCCAAAGATGTTAAGTCCCATAGTGCTCAGAACCATTTTGAACGCACATTGGAAGCGTGTATTCGTCATCGCCATACTGGCCCAGGTGTATCAAGGCCGTTATTACGGCCAGAGGGAGTTGTTCTGGGTACTGATTTCTCAGGATCTATGCACCCAAATTGCGTGAAAATGTAATCACATGTCAGTTCTAGTATAATATATTTGTCCAATGAATACCAGCTTATCATCTACATTTCTTCTTGGTGTAGCAATTTTAATTGCCAGTAGTGTACATACATATTCGGCAAGCCACTGTACGGTGCGTGGCAGAGAGTACTCTGCACCACTATTAGTCCTTTCCTGTTCCACTCGCAAATAAGCGAGGGGAAAACAACTGCCTATAACCCTCTGTACGGGCTCTAATTTCTCTTATCGTCGTGGTCCTTGCGCGAAATGTATGTAAGTTAGCGGCAGTAGACTAGTTTTGCAACAACTTCAAATTCCCTTTCCCTAGGGTTTCTCAATTGTGTTCGTCGAAAAGTATGTCGCCTTCTCTCCAGGGATTCCCATTTGAGTTCCCGAAGCATCCCCGTAACACTTACGTGTTCTTCGATCTACTAGTAACAAATCTAGCAGCCCGCCTATGAATTGCTTCGATGTTTTCCTTCAATCTGACCGGGTACGAATCCCAAACACTTGAGTAGTACTCAAGATTAGGTGACACCAGCATCATATTCGCGGTCTTCTTTACAGGTGAACCACTACTTCCTAAAATTCTCCCAATAAACCGAAGTCAACCATTCGCCTTCCCTGCCACAGTTCCCACATGCTCGTTCCATTTCATATCGCTTTGCAGCGTTACTGCTAGATATTTCATCGGTGTAACTGTGTCAAGCACAACACTACTAATTCTGTATTTGAACATTACTGGTTTGTTTTTCCTTCTCATCTCCATTAACTTACCTTTTTCTACATCTAGAGCTAGCTGCCATTCATCAAACCAACTGGACATTTTGTCAAAGTCATCTTGTATCCTCCTACAGTCACTCGACGATTACACCTTTCTGTACACCACAGTGTTGTCAACAAACAACCACAGATAGCTAGTCACCCTGTGCGTCAGCTTATTTATGCATATACAAAGTAACAGCGGCCCCTTCACACTTCCCTGGGGCACTCCTGACGATACCCTAGCCTCAGATGAACACTTGCCGGGCAGGACAAAATATTGGGTTCTGTTACTCAAAAAATCTTCCAGCCACTTACATATGTGGGAACCTATTCCGTGTGTTAGTACCATCGTTAACATTCTGCAGTGGGGCACCCTGTCAAATGCTTTTCGGAAGTCTAGGGATATGGAAATTGTATGTTGCCCTTCATCCATAGGTCACTGGAAATTGTGTGACAGAAGGGAGAGCTAAGTTTCGCACAAGCGATGCTTTCTAAATTCGTGCTGATTCATGTACAGAAGCTTTTCCGTCTCAAGGAAATTGAATATATTCGAACTGGGCATATGTTCAAGAATTCTGCTGCAAACTGATATTGCACCGTAATTTTGCGGGTGAGTTCTTTTACCCTTCCTACATATAAGAGTCCCGTGCGCTTCTCTCCAGGAATAGAGAATCCTGATCATACACAAAGTTCCTAGTTTTCTGTTTTCAGCACTACTGAGGGCAGTGGGCGGTTTACGTGTCCATGTGCTCACTCTGTCGTCACGTAAGTATGCGCCCATGTTCCTCTTTGGAAATTAAGGAAGAGATCAGAGCTATTACAGAATGTGAATCGCCTAAGAACAGAAAACAACGTCTTTCATTGGATCATGTTCTTTTTATAGAAAATATGTTAGTCATTAGGCTACAGTTTAAATTCGCCAAATTTATGTATGTTACTGAAAAAGAAAGTGACATGGCTGAACAGCTCACTGTAGTAGGGGATTTGAGGACAAAAAGAAGCTTGTACGACAGCAATGTGTTATAGAGTCCAGATACGTCTTTATCTTTTTGTATTGTACTAGACAGCTCAGTTTATGGAGTGAGGGCGGTTCTGTTTCAAGAGAAAACGGTAAATGGGGAGACTGAACACAGAACTATTATACAATTTAATGTACGTCATGTCTGAGAAAGTATTATCAGCAGTATTATTTGGTTTTCAGGTTTTAGAATATATTTGGAAGGCAGAAGTATAATAGTTTTCACCGATCACAAAGCCATAAGCTGCTACCATGAATCTAAAGCGTTGAATCGTAAGCTTATGAGATGGACCATGTTCCTTCATCACTTTTATTATGATATTAGGTGCGTCAAGATGACAGAAAACAGTGTAACACATGCCTTGTCACGGTTACCTTCAGTTGAGGATGCATATGAGGAGGAAAGGGAAGGTATATGATTTCAAATACTGCACATGAGAGGTATAGGAGAGCAAAAGGAAATGAAGTCAGTCTGTAAAGATATAAGGAAATTACAGAATGGCAATCAAACATGAAAACTTATTAAAATCAACTTTGGATGTAAAGGGTGTGAAAAAATTGAAAATTATTACAAAATTTATACATTATGTGTACATTAAACCAAAACGCTGCTTTGTGTAGCAGTTGTTGTTATTGTGACTTTATTTTCATATGCTATAGGCCTATTTCGGTTCAAAGGCCATTTTCAAGCACTCTGCAACATATAGTACGGTATTTAGATCATATATCTCTGAGTTTTCGTAATAAATAATTATTTTGTACATTTGGTGCAAGACTTACTTCCATATTACGTCGCTGACGCTCTTGTTGTCAGGTATCTTACTTGGTGCGTTTTTAAGCAAAGCGCAGGCGAAATTATAAATTACTTGCTAATTAATGACTCAGTAGTGGAATTTTTCTTTGTTGGTCAGTATCGTTAAGATCTTGTTAACATTTTGTAAGTTTGACAGCTTCGAGTTATATTATTGATGTTATGTAGTTACAGATTGGTTTTTATAAATCTATTAAATTATTTAGATTCACCTGAGTGCTTCGATAGTTAGGTTGTCGAATATCTGCGTATTACTAGACACAGTTCGTGCGTTTCCGTCAGGGTCTAGAGTAGAGTTGCGCAGCACGTGCCATAGACCGTTTATCTGCATAGTTTAGTTTTCCACAGTCTTTAGTATGGTCACGGACTGCGATTGTTGTGTGCAGATGCGAGCCGAGTTGGTGACACTTCGCTCTCAGCTTCAGGCTGTGATGGCTTCGGTTACACAGCTGCAGTGGATGTGTACCACTGTTGTGAGCCGGCCGTGGGGATCCAACGGACGTCCAGCACATCAGAGTCCTCTGATCGGTGTCCAAACAAGTTACTGCTCGCACTGAGGCTGACCCTTCAACTGCGGTCGAGTGGGAGGTCGCCCCGGGACGAAGCAGACGGGGAAAGACTTCCCAGGCGGCTGCACGTAAAGCCTCCCCGGTTTGTCTGACAAACAGGTTCCAGGTGCTGTCTGTGGCTGACACTGTCGCTGAGCTAGATGCTGTCGCCTGTCCTGTTTTAGAAGAAACCTCTCAGCCTGCAAGATCCGGGTAATCGCAGAGGGGGGGATTATTGGTAGGTGGGACCTCCAACGTTAGGCGCGTTATGGGGCCCCTTTGGGACTTGGTTGACAAGAAGGGTAAGAAAACCAATGTGCACTCAGTGTGCATACCGGGTGGAGTCATTCCAGATGTGGAAAGGGTCCTCCCGGATGCCATGAAGAGCACAGGGTGCAGCCAACTGCAGGTGGTTGCTCACGTCGGTACCAAAGATGTGTGTCACTTCGGATCAGAAGAGATTCTCTCTGGTTTCGAGCGGCATACAGAATTGGTAAAGGCTGCCAGTCTTGATTGCAAGATGAAAGCAGAGCTGACCATTTGCAGCATAGTTGACAGACCGATTGCGGACCTTTGGTACAGAGCCAAGTGGAGGGTCTGCGGCCGTGTAGGCTGCAGATTCCTCGACTTGCGCCAAAGTGTGGTTGGGTTTCGGGTTCCGCTGAATAGGTCAGGCGTCCACTATGCGCAGGAGGTGGCTACACGGGTAGGAGGGGCTGTGTGGCCTGGACTGGGCGGTTTTTTAGGTTAGAGGGTCTCGGGAAAACACAAGAAGGGCTTCAGTCACAAAGGGTGCGTGCTGAACACAGGAAGAACGTAGATAGAGGAACCATTGGTATAACAGTTGTAAATTGTCGAAGCTGTGTTGGGAAAGTAACAGAGCTCCAAGCGCTAATAGAAAGCACTGATGCTCAAATCGTTATAGGCACTGAAAGCTGGCTAAAGCCGGATATAAGCTCAGCAGAAATTTTTGCGAAGAACCTAACGGTGTTCCGAAAGGATAGGCTAAACACGGTTGACGGTGGCGTGTTTGTTGCTGTCAGAAGTAGTTTATCTTGTCGCGAAATTGAAGTAGATACTTACTGTGAGTTAGTGTGGGCAGAGGTCATTGTTGGTAACCGGAATAAAATAATAATTTGATCCTTTTACCGACCTCCCAATTCAGATGACACAGTTACTGAGAGATTCAAAGAAAACTTGATACGATAATAGTTGCTGGTGACTTTAATTTACCCTCGATATGTTGGCGAATATACATGTTTAATTCCAGAGGCACGCATAAAATATCATCCGACATTGTGCTAAGCGCATTCTCTGAAAATTATTTCGAGCAGTTAGTTAATGAGTCCACGCGAATAGTAAACGTTTGTGAAAACATACTTGACCTCTTAGCAACAAATAATCCTGAGTTATTAACGAGCACCAAAACCGATTCAGGGATTAGTGAACACAGAGTTGTCGTAGCGAGACTGAATATTGTAATCTCCAACTCCTCGAAAAAATAAGCGAAAAACATACTTATCCAAAAAAGCAGATAAAAATTCACTTGACGACAATCTCCACTCATTCCAAATAAATAATATCAGTGTAACCAGATGTGGCTTGAATTCAAAGAAATAGTCTCGACAGCAATTGAGAGATTTATACCAAATAAATTAACAAACGATGGAGCTGATCCTCCTTGGTACACAAAACGGGTTAGAACACGGTTGCAGAAACAACGAAACAAACATACCAAATTTAAACAGACGTAAAATCCCCAAGATTGGCCATCTTTTACAGAAGCTCGAAATTTAGCGCAGACTTCAATACGAGATGCCTATAACAGTTTCCACAACGAAACTTTGTCTCGAAACCTGGCAGAAAATCTAAAGAGATTGTAGTCGTATGTGAAGTATGTTAGCGGCAAGAAACAATCAATGCCTTCTCTGCGCGATAGCAATGGAGATACTATCGAAGACAGTGCTGCCAAAGCAGAGTTACTAAACACAGCCTTCCGAAATGCCTTCACAAAAGAAGGAAGTAAATATTCCAGAATCTGAATCGAGAACAGCTGCCAACATGGGTAACGTAGTAGTGAAGCAACTTAAATCACTTAATAAAAGCAAGTCTTCTGGTCCAGACTGTATACCAAGTAGGTTCCTTTCGGAGTATGCTGATGCATTAGCTCCATACTTAACAATCATATACAACCGTTCGCTCGACGAAAGATCCGTACCCAAAGACTGGAAAGTTGCACAGGTCACACCAATATTCAAGAAAGGTAGTTCGAGTAATCCACTAAATTACAGACCCATATAGTTAACGTCGATATGCAGCAGGATTTTAGAACGTATAGTGTGTTCGAACATTATGAATTACCTCGAAGAAGTGTTGAGTGCTATTGACAAGGGATTTCAGATCGATTCCGTATTTCTGGAATTCCTGAAGGCTTTTGACAATGTACTACGCAAGCGGCTCGTCGTGAAATTGCGTGCTTATGGAATATCGTCTCAGTTATGTGACTGGATTTGTGATTTCCTGTCAGAGAGATCACAGTTCGTAGTTCGTAACAATTGACGGAAAGTCATCGGGTAAAACAGAGGTGATTTCTGGCGTCCCCCAAGATAGTGTTATAGGCCCTTTGCTGTTCCTTATCTATATAAACGATTTTGGAGACAATCTGAGCAGCCGTCTTCGGTTGTTTGCAGATGGCGCTGTCGTTTATCGACTAATAAAGTCATCAGAAGATCAAAACAAACTGCAAACGATTTAGAAAAGATATCTGAATGGTGCGAAAAATGGCAGTTGATCCTAAATAACGAAAAGTGTGAGGTCATCCACATGAGTGCTAAAAGGAACTAATTAAACTTCGGTTACACGATAAATCTGTCTAATCTAAAAGCCGTAAATTCAACTAAAATCTTAGGTATTGCAATTAGGAACAACTAAAATTGGAAGGATCACATAGAAAATGTTGTGGAGAAGGCTAACTAAAGACTGCGTTTTATTGGCAGGACACTACTAAGGAGACTGCCTACACTGCGCTTGTCCGTCCTCTTTTAGAATAATGCTGCGTGGTGTGGGATCCTTACCAGGTAAGATTGACGGAGTACATCGATAAAGTTCAAAGAAGGGCAGCACGCTTTG
Source organism: Schistocerca piceifrons (assembly GCF_021461385.2). Lineage (NCBI taxonomy): Eukaryota > Metazoa > Arthropoda > Insecta > Orthoptera > Acrididae > Schistocerca > Schistocerca piceifrons. The sequence goes on from NC_060149.1 coordinate 741,328,142, forward strand.
TATTATCGCTAAATATGGGAGAGAGTGTCACAGAAATGATACAGGATTTGGTCTGGAAATCATTAAAAGAAAGGCGTTTTTCGTTGCGACGGAATCTTCTCACGAAATTCCAATTACCAACTTTCTCCTCCGAATGCGAAAATATTTTGTTGACACCGACCTACATAGGGAGGAAGGATCATCACGATAAAATAAGGGAAACCAGAGCTGGTACGGAAAGATATAGGTGTTCATTCTTTCCTCGCGCTATACGAGATTGGAATGATAGAGAATTGTGAAGGTAGTTCGATGAATCCTCTGCCAGGCACTTGTATGTGATTTGCAGAGTATCCATGTAGATGTAGATGTAGCACCAGTAGCAAGACAACCAATACCTTCGCTGCGCAATACCAATGGTAAAGTTCCATTAAAGTGAAGTTACTAAACACAGGTTTGTGAAATTCCTTCACGAAAGAAATCGGAGTAAATCTGAATCAAGTACAGCTATCAACATGAATAACTTACAATAGTTATCTCGATGTAGTGAAGATGCTTAAATAATTTAATAAAGGCTGATCTTGTGGTTCATACGGTATGCCAGTTAGATTCCTTTGAGAGTAAGCCGATTCAGTAGCTCCGTACTTTAGCAGTCATATACAACCGCTCGCTCGACGTAAGATCCTTATCTAAAGTTTGGTAAAGTGCAGAGGTCAAATCAGTACTCAAGAAAGGAAATAGTAGTAATCAGCTGGCCGACCGGTGTGGCCGTGCGGTTCTAGGCGCTTCAGTCCGGAACCGCGTGTCCGCTACGGTCGCAGGTTCGAATCCTGCCTCGGGCATGGATGTGTGTGCTGTCCTTAGGTTAGTTAGCTTTAAGTAGTTCTAAGTTCTAGGGGACTGATGACCTCAGATGTTGAGTCCCATAGTGCTCAGAGCCATTTGAACCATTTTGAATTACCACGAATAAACTATTTATCGACAAATAGCCAACACGAATTCAGAAAAAAATCGTTCTTGTGAAATATAACTAGCTCTTTGTTGACACGAAGTCGTTAGTGCTATCGACAGGGGATCTCAAACTGAATACATATTTCTAGATTTTCAAAAGGCCTTTGACACCGTACCTCACAAGAAACTTTTAATCAAAGTGCTTGCGTACGCAGTATTGTCTCCGTTGTGAGACTGAATTCGTGATTTCCTGTCAGAAAGCTCACAGCTCGTAGTAATCGAAGGAAAATCATCGAGTAAAACGAAAGTGATATCCGGTGTTGGCCAAGGAAGTATTACAAGCTCCCTGCTGTTCCCAGTTCATATAAACGATATAACAATCAATCTCAGTAGATCTGTTGGATTAATTCCAAGTGATGATGTCATTTATCGTCTAGTTAAGTCTTCAGAAGATCAAAACCAATTGGAAAAGACCTGAACACAATATCTGCATGGTGCGAAAAGTGGCAGTAGACTCTAAATAGGTAAAAGTGTGAGGTGAGCCACATGAGCACTTAAATAAATCCATTAAATTTCTGTTACACGACAGATTACAAGAATATAAAGGCTGTCAGTTCAACTATACCCCTAAGAATAACAATTACGAACAACTTAAATTGGAACGGTCACGTAGATAATGTTAGGGAATGAAAACCATAGACTGCGTTTTATTGGCAGAATTTATTGGCAGAACAGTTAGAATATACAATGGGTCTGATAAAGAAACTGCCTAAACTGCGCTCGTCCGTTCACTGACAGAAAATTTCTGTGCAGTATGGTATCATTACCAGGTCAGCTCTGAGGCATTAGAGTGAGTGTCACGCATATGAAAAGCCTGATATGAAAAGAGAGTTGGGTTGGTAACAGTTGAAACAAAGGCATGTGTCTTGCAGGGAGATATTTTCACAAATTTTCAATCACCAACTTTCTCCTCTAAATGTCAGAATATTTTATTGAAGCCAAACTACATAGGGAAAAACGATCATCATAATAAAACAAGAAAAGTGAGAGTTCGTACGGAAATTTTAAGCGTTTGTTTTTCACATGCGCTGTTAGAGAGTGGAACAGTAGAGGAATACATTGCTGGAAAAAAATGGTAAACCCTTTTAGAGGTATCCCATTGATACAAGATTTATTGTTGCAGCAGTTCATATGGAGTACATAAAATGATTACATTTACAGATCAGTAGCACAAGCGGATCTGAGGCACCAGGCATCAAGGCATGTCGAAACGCCTACGTGGTGTAGCCTCCCCGGTCGGCAATGCAGACGCTGACTCAGCACCCAGTCGATCGTACAGGTGGCGAATACTATCCTGGGATACGTTATGCCACGCCTGCTCGACCTGCTCACGCATTTCTGTAAGAGTTGTTGACTGACGAGTCGCACGAGTGACTTCTTCTCCCGTCATATCCCAACGTGCACGGTCGGAGATAAGTCCGGAGATCGTACTGGCCAGGGAAGCTGGTGCACGACTTGCACGGGCAGTGTTTGGGCGAGCGTTATCCTGTTGGAACAACACGTCACCTTCTTGTTGCAAGAATGGCAAAAGAAGGGTCTAACAACATTCATGCGCATATCGAGCGCTGGTTAGCGTCCCCTCCAGATGCATCAAAGGTGAACAAGAGTTTTAGGTTATCGCAGCCCACAACGTAAGGTCTTGGGTGAGGCCAGTGCAACTTGGACGAATGCCCTCTGCGAGACAGTGCTCACCATCTCTACGTCGTACGCGCAAACGACCATCACTTTCCCACAGGTAGAATCTACTTCATCGCTGGAGACTACAGAGCGCCATTCCATCTTCTAAGTGATCTTCTGACGGAACCAGTATCCGTGCACGCCGATGCAGTGGCGTCAGTGGAAGACAAGCCAGAGACGTGCGTATTCATAGTCCCCAACTAATAACCGGTTCACAACCGTTCGTGTTGACACGTCTGTGCTGTGGTAGCAGTGCGGTCGGCCACTGCTTCCCTTAAAATATGACGATCCTGGCGGGGGTCTGTGATGCGTGAACGTCCAGAACATGGTCTACAGGTGTGAAAACGTTCACGTGACCACTGGCACCTGCATTGCTGCACAACTGACGCAGCACGTTCAACTTGTGTGGCAGTTCTCCCGAGGGATGATCCCGCCACTCAGAAGGCCACAATTTGATCGCTTTCAAACTTGCCCAGTTGACCGTAGGAAGTGTGAGCGTGTATCCATGCCAAGATTACCTGCTGCCTTCACATGTTTTCACCACACTGAGCCTTCTCATGGTGCTTTGGTAGCTGTGCCACTATGCTGTCTGTTGGCGGACGAATATAAAATCATTATCAGTACATCTACCATCCCTCAAGTGGCATATGCCGTCATCGGATCAAAATCGACGTCGTTTTTATTTTATATTATTCACACGTCAAGTTCCGTCGGACGAAATTGAGGAGCACATCTCCAAGGTCATGGAACGTGTCAGTACATGAAATTACAACTTAAAAGTATTAACAGATAAAAATAAAATGTTTATGAACCCGAAAAAAGTCAGTCCATAAGTTTAAGTAAACGCAATCAACAATACAACAAGAATCAGCTTACTTTTTCAAGGAACTCCTCGACAGAATAGAAGGAGTGACCCATTACTAAACTCTTCAGTTTCGATTTGGAAGCGCGTGGATTACTGCTAAGATTTTTTAAATCAAGTGGTAGCTTATTGATAACCTTTATGCACAAGAGTTAAGGAAGTCCGATCCAAATGCGGGTCTGACTTCTGCCGAGTATTAACTGAGTGAAAGCTACTTATTCTTGGGAATAAGCTAATATTGTTAACGAGAAATGATAGTAAGGAATATATATACTCAGAGGCCAATGTCAAAATACCCAATCTCGTGAACAGGGGTCGACAAGAGGTTAGTGGACTTACACCACTTACTGCTCGAACTGCCCGTTCCTGAGCAGCATAAGCAAATGAAAATAAGGAAAGTAGATTAATTTTCGTGTCGAACGATCACTCACTTCAGATACCGTTCGAATAGTAAAACTGCCAGCATTAAGTCTTTGAACAAGATCCTTGACGTGAGCTTTCCAGGACACCTAGAAATTTGAATTCTTTAGTTTCACTAATCATATGCCCATTCTGTGAAATTAAAACGTCAGGTTTTGTTGAATTGTCTGTTAACAACTGTAAAAACTGAGACTTACTGTGATTTAACATTACTTTATTTTCTACAAGCCATGAACTTATGTCATGAACTGCACCATTTGAAACCGAGCCAACGTTGCACACGACATCCTTTACTACCAAGCTAGTGTCATCAGCAAACAGAAATATTTTAGAGTTATCCGTAATACTAGGGGGCATATCATTTACATAAATAAGGAACTGGAGTGGCCCACACATTGATTCCTGAGGCACCCACCACTTGACCGTACCCCACTCAGACCCCACAACATAGCCATTCACAACATTGTGAATAATGACCTTTTGCTGTCTGTTACTAAAGTAAGAGGTGAACCAATTGTGAGCTACTCCCCATATTCCGTAATGGTCCAACTTCTGGAGCAATATTTTGTTATAAACACAATCAAACGTCTTAGCTAAATCAAAAAATATGCCTAGCGTTCGAAACCTTTTGTTTAACCCATCCAGTACCTCAAAGAGAAAAGAGAATATAGCATTTTCAGCTGTTAAGCAACTTCTAAGGCCGAACTGTACATTTGATAGCAAATTGCGTTATATAAAAGGATCAATTATCCTTACATACACAGCCTTTTCAATAACTTTAGCAAACACTGATGGCATAGAACTAGGTCTAAAGTTGTCTACATTATCCCTTTCTCCCTTTCCATAAACTGGCTTTACTACTGAGTACTTTAATCGTTCAAGAAATTGAGCATTCCTAAATGAAAAATTACATATGGCTAACTACAGGGCTATCATGTGTAGCACAATACTTTAATATTCTGCTAGGTACTCCATCATATCCATGACAGTCCTTAGTCTTCAGTGATTTATTTATTTAATTATTGACTCAATTTTCCTCTTGTCTGTATCACAGAGGAGTATTTCAGACGACAGTCTCGGAAAGGCATTTGCCAAGAGAGTTATATGATTCCCTGCAGAAGCTAAATTTTTATTTAATTCACTAGCAATGCTCAGAAAATGATTGTAAAATACTGTATATATATCTGATTTATCAGTAACAGAAATATTTTTACTGTGAACTGACTTTATATCGTCGACCTAGTGCTGCTGACCAGACATTTTATTCACAACTGACCATATGGTTTTAATTTTATCCTGTGAATTAGCTATTCTCTTTCCATATCACATATTCTGTGCCTTCCTGATAATATTTTTAAGCACCTTACAATACTGTTTGTAATGGGCTACTGCAGCTTGATTGTGACTACCTCTCCATTTTGATATAATTCCCGCTTTGTTCTATATGTTATCCTTATCCCACTAGTCAGCCACCCAGGCTGCCTATTACTGTTTACCCCGTTTAGATCGTTCTAATGAAAAGCTACTGTCAAAGAGCTTGAGAAATGTGTTACGGAAAGCATTATATTTATCATCTATGTTATCGGCACAATAAACATCCTGCCACTCTTGTTCCTTAACAAGATTTAAAAAACTCTCTATTGCTGTTGGATTAACTTTCCTGCATAGTTTGTAATTACATGTGAAATTTGTTTGATTGCAAAAGCCTTTTAGTGTTAAAATTTGTGCATCATGGTCTGAAACGCCATTCACGCTTTTACTAACAGAAAGCCCATCTAGTAATGATGAATGAATAAAAATATTGTCTGTGGCTGTGCTACTGTTCCCCTGCTCCCTAGTTGGAAAAAACACAGTCTGCATCAGATCATATGAATTTAGGAGATCTACCAACATCCTTTTTCTTGCACCATCATACACAAAATTTATACTGAAGTCACCGCATGTAACTAATTTATGGTACTTCCTACAAAGCGAATCAAGAGCCTTCTCTAGCTTTAGCAGAAATGCTCTGAAGTCAGAGTTAGGGGACCTCCAATCAACAACAATTAGAAGATTAATTTCATTAAACTCAACTCCCCCTGCACAACATTCAAATATCAGTGCAGTGCCGTGATAGGTTTATGGACTCAAAAGGAATTCTTTTTTTTAAGTACGTACATAGTCACTCCCCCACCCCACAAGGAACTTCTTGAAAAACAGCCATCTAATCTATATCCTGCTAAAGGAAGCCTCTGAATTGTCAAATTATTTAAGTGGTGCTCCGTCATACCAATAATTTCAGAGTCAACATCTGTAAACAGTTCACTAACTTTATCTCTAATACCTCTTATATTTTGATGAAATATGCTATTTCCTTCTGTACTTGGAAACATGACATCCTCTGAAGGTGAGCCCTTAGTTAGAGGTACTTCCTTTAAGCAGGTATACCTATCAGCTGACTTCAATCTAAAAAAGGTGCACCTCTAACACCTATTACTACAGGATATTTTCCGTTAGTGATCGCACCACCACTCACTACACTGTCACCTATAAGCTTTGCCAGCCTCTCTTTTCCATACCTACTAACCTGCTGATAGACCCAACTGGCACCACTGAAATGTGTCCTATGCCCTCTGCCATCACCTCTCCAGCCCCATGTTAACGCGCTAACAGCCGCATTAAGATGAGGCCGATCATGGCGCTGAAACAGCTGCATGAAATGCACATCAGTGCCACCAGTTTGAGTAGCTATCGTTACCAGGTCACCACCTACATCATATTCGCCGTCCCTATCAAGACTGTCCCTGCTCCGCCCACTATCACTACCTGATCCTACTTTGTAAAATCCCTACATAACTCATCTATGCTGTCAGTCACCTGAGCCATCCCTGCACTAGGCTTCGCAACGCTGGTGACCTGGTAGTCACTCCCCAACACTTCCTGAACTGCTGACCCACACCTCTACCATGCGAACTACCTAGCACCAGAACCTTCTTCTTTCTGTTTGACTTTGCAACTAATCTAGGCTTCCTAACTGCTGAGGACTGCTGCATATTCCCTGCATGTACAGCTACAAGAGGCGCCTCTCCACTCAACCCTGACAATTGGTCAAATCTATTGCATATACGCAAAGTATATGCAGGTATACTAATTTTTTCCGACAGTGTAGCTTGAAGGTGGTTTGATGGTCCCCCTGTCAGGTATTTAAGCTGTCACGTAGATGTATCTGTATAAAGAAGGAAAGACAGGATATCTACTCATATGTAAGTAAATACAAAGCTGTGCACCTTTGGCTGTAGATGGAGTCGCTTTCAAGACAGTTGACCACTTTAAGTTCTTAGGATGCCTTTCTAGTAAAACCAATAGAACGGATATAGAAAGAGATGCCATCTAGCAACAATGAACAAAATACTTTTTAGTTTTATCATTATCTTAAGGACTACATGACTTAGTACTACCTTCAAAGTTCGCTTGTATCAGTCCATTATTTTACCGGTAACATTATACAGATATAAATCACAAATATCTGCGAAACAATAGACTGAAAGACAGGAAGAGGAAGACGTAGAATTAGATGTCAAGGTAAAATCTGGGTGCACACAGGATGAACATCAACACCAAATTGTCAAGCAGCACACTCAAAAGAAAGAAAGGGAATAGGCTCATAAAGCAGGCGTATGATCGACGAGGCCCTTGCCACACGTAACATAAAGCAGACCCACTGAAGAGAACCACAATCAAGAGCATTACATATATATATATATATATATATATATATATATATATATATATATATATATATATATATATATATATGAGGCATTTAATAGAATTGGAGAGAACATAAAGCATACCCACTGAAGAGAACCACAATCAAGAGCATACTTAATAAATTAGAGAAGGATTATTTAGTAAATATAAATTATATATATATTTATGTACTAAATAATCCTTCTCTAATTTATTAATTATGCTCTTGATTGTGGTTCTCTTCAGTGGGTTACTATATATATATATATATATATATATATATATATATATAAAATAGGAGGTATTGAATAGAATTGGAGAGAAGGGAAATTAGTGGCACAGCTTGACTAGAAGAAGGGATAGGCTGGTAGGGCATATTCTGAGGCATCAAGGGATCACCAATTTAGTATTGGAGGGCAGCGTGGAGGGTAAAAATTGTAGAGGGAGACCAAGAGATGAATATACTAAACAGATTCAGAAGGATGTAGGTTGCAGTAGGTACTGGGAGATGAAGCTTGCACAGGATAGAGTAGCATGGAGAGCTGCATCAAAACAGTCTCTGGACTGAAGACAACAACAACAACAATATTTAGTAAATGTCAGAGTTCCAGAATATATATAGTAATGGAGCTCAGTTTGTTTCAGATATGTGGGATACGTTTATTGAAAGAACAGGAATGAAGTATATAAGAATATCAGTGTATAACCTAGGTAACTATCCCGCAAAGAGGTACATGCGAGAGTTGTGTAGGTTATGCAGGGCATATTGCAATAAGAGACACAGTGCCTTGGTAGGATTTGGACTAACGGCCCAAAACATTATGACCACCTGCTTAATAGCTGGTCTCATCGTCTTCGGAACGAAATACATCACTGATACTGCGTATCGTGGATCCGACAGCTTATTGGTACGTTTGTGGAGCTGTTTGGTATTAGATGTCTAAGCACAGGTCACGTAATTCGCGTAAATAACGGGCCACTGATTTGCGTACGCAGTGATGGTACCAGACAGCGACCAAGATGGATTTCCATAGGATTTACATCAGGCGAATTTCGTCCCCGAGACATTAACGTGAGTTTACTATAAGGCACCTCAAACCAACGTAGCACGGTTCTTGCTCTGAGACAGTTATACAGCTGAAAGATGATATCGCTGTCGGGGAAGACATCAACCACGAAGGGATGCCGGTGGCTAGCAGCTGTCAGCGTGTCTTAGATCACTACCGTAGGTTCCGTGCAAGCGCTGGAGAATGTCTCTCGTAGCATAATACCGCTCCCAACAACCTTCGCTTGTGGCGCGCTACACGTTTCGGGCCGCCGTTCACCTCGATGACAACGGTTGTGGAGACGACCAGCCACCTAGTGTAGCAAAAACGTGATTCACACGATGAGCCGAGACGTTTCCATTGATCGACGGTCGAATTCCGATGGTCTCGTGCCCACCGCCATCGTAAATGACGATGTCATTGGGTCAATGTGTGAACACGTAGGCGTGGTCTGCTACAGAGCTCCATGTTCGACAATGTGCGATGGACCGCGTGCTCCGAAACACTTGTGCGCGCATCAGCATTGTGCTCTTTTGGCAGAGATGCCACAGGTCAGCTACTTTACAGAGCAGACAAGCCTCCGAACCGAACGCTCTGTGGAGAGTCGTGGACGTCCAGCCATTAGCGCCTAATGGTAGTTTCGCTGTCCTTCTACCTCTTTCCGTTGGTGCTCATGACAGTAGCACGTGAATATTCGACCAGCTTCGCCGTTTTCGAGATACTCGTTCACAGGCTCTGCGTAATAATATCTGCCCTTTGTCAGACTCGCTTACCTCAGTGGATTTCCCCATTTGCAGCTCATGTCTTCGCTTGGGTGATCCTCCGTACGTGTCTGCTCCGGTTACAAACTTTCATTACCGCATCACGTGCTAGCAACGCCACCAGGGGGCATTCAATGTCGCGGCGGGCAGTGGTCATAATGTTTTGGCTTATCAGTGTACATTAGCATTTGAGATTCCAATCAATGGTGTGAATAGTTTGAAAGGGTACAGTACCGCCCGACATTGAAAATAGGTACAACATTCTTCGTTATTCTTGTCAGTACAACATATTTTTTCTAATAATAACTCAATTTCAATTAATACAGCGAAGCCAGATACCAGTGTGGGAAAGAATGATAACTTATTTGTTTAATTGATCACATGTGCACTCCCACAAAATAAATCCCTACATCCAGTTTGGTGAGATCTGTGAAATGAATGAATGTATGGTCGTCTGCTAATCGCAGATAGTGAATGTGAATATATGATCATCTTTGAGACGATCCTTTGGCCACCTTTGGTGGAACCAAAGAGATGAAACTTACCGGAGCTTTGAGCACCTGAAATGTGGCTGACCAATACGGTAGCATGGTCTTCCCCCACCTCGACAGAGGTGCGAGATGACCTGAAGAACGGCCATGTTTCAGCACTCTGCCGCTGGATCTAGTGTTGGTAAGACCTGTCTTAGGCGTGTTCCGAAAGGACAAAAGAGTGGAGACATGGTATGCACGTGAAATACTTAAGAGTAGTTTAGAATAATAATTTCTCTATTTCAGGAACTTTTGTGGGGAGAGTTAAATGTCGGGCAGGTAATATTAATGGGATCGTAGTAATCTTCGGAAGTGACCAACGGTCACAATGAAACCACGTGTAGTTGAAATACTTCCGAGTGCTTAAGTTAAGCTGAATTACTAGAGTGTGTACTATAAGTTGGAAATATTTAAGAAATGGCGTGTGTAGGACTTGAAATTAGAGACGGGTACTTCCACGTGGTAAGTACCGTGTGAGTCTCAATCTGTGTATGAGACAAAGGATAAAGAGAAGTACTCATCCATGGTATCAGTTAAGGACTCGCGTGTGTGATGAATATGTTCTTAATATTACTTTGCGTGTTGTGTTTCCGTGTGACGCTTGACTCAAACTATAATACTCTGAGAGAGAAGCAAGGTGAGTCAGCCGTCTATCCAGCAACGCCACTTGGCTTGCATTGCACAGGAAGACGTGCATATAACGTCCAGAGTTCGTAGTAGGAAAGAAAAGTTACGAAGTGGGGCAGTGTCGTGTGGAACTGGGATGAATACTAATTGAAGTGGGAAAGCTGAAAGTGATGTGATTATGATGTTGTGACTATTCCTTATGTTGTATTGCATGTTGCAGTGTGGGGTATGTCATGTAATTTAAGTATGTGTGGTTTGCATGGGAGAGTAGCAAGGTAGTTTCAGAGGTAGTGGGTTATCCATGTTCCTTTTGTACCCCTCGGTCTGGAGGAAAGTTTCGTGATGATGGTTGTGAGAGTCGAAGTGTGAGATATAGCAAAAGATCCACCACCCTATCCAGAAAGTGCACTGTAGCATTAAATAATTACGAGACCATAAGATAGAGAATCACCAATGTAAAGCCATGCCCACTGGGCGGAATTTCTCATGTGTTATTGTTGTAGGTTATAGAATTTGCGTGTTTAGGTTATAGAATTTATCGGAATAAATAAGATAGTGAAAAGAAAAAGATTGGTGGCCTTTTCCTTCAAATTGTATGTTGTCATGATATCCGGAATTTATAATGTGTGCGCCATTCATATTCAGTGCGATGGCCACGTGTTGATAAAAGCCGTTAAATAAAAAAAAGAAAATGTGGTATTGCCAGTGCGTAGTGAACAGGCAGAGTAGTGTAAATTACTAATAGTCAGAAGTGCGTTTCCGTTGCGTAATATTCATACAGGAGAATAATTTGTAACTTAATTGTGAGTACTAGAGTTCATGTTACTCGACAAATAAGAATGAATCCACTCTCTTGGCAGACCACTCATCTTGCAGGCCTGACTGCTTGATGCCACAGTATGAGCAAGGCATGCGGGTGCCTCCCAAGTTGTGCTACAGGTTTTTCTCCACATGCGGTTAAAATGGACAAAAATCCAGATAACAGAATTACTGAAAACATAGAATTTCCTCTAACGCAGTCCACGACAAGACAGTCTAGGTAGCAGATTATTAAAAGAGGGCTTTAAAGAAAAGGAAGACGTTATGGAAGATATAAAGTAACAAGATTCAAACCAGGAGGTAAAGTGTTAGTAAGAACCAAAGAGAAATCAAGTGATACTGAAGAAGAGATTAAAAAACCGTTTCAGTTATTCTATGGGCCATTTGAGGTAGTTGAGCGTCAACACCGTTCAGTATAACAATGACACCTCCTTCCTAGCCATCGACACTACACTCTAGAAGTGTCAATGATCCCCCCAAATAAAATACCTTGACTGGCCGAACTTGGGGATTAGACTCCTCCGCCATCTTCTAAACGTACAAAACTTTGATCCTACCTGTTCTGTCCTATGCAAATGTTGCACGGATGTCTGATCGACGCAAGTTACATGGAAATTTCACCTATTACCCATATAACAGAGTAAATCTGCTTACCAACTGGCCGAACTTGGGGATTAGACTCCTCCGCCATCTTCTAAACGTACAAAACTTTGATCCTACCTGTTCTGTCCTATGCAAATGTTGCACGGATGTCTGATCGACGCAAGTTACATGGAAATTTCACCTATTACCCATATAACAGAGTAAATCTGCTTACCAACTGGCCGAACTTGGGGATTAGACTCCTCCGCCATCTTCTAAACGTACAAAACTTTGATCCTACCTGTTCTGTCCTATGCAAATGTTGCACGGATGTCTGATCGACGCAAGTTACATGGAAATTTCACCTATTGCCCATATAACAGAGTAAATCTGCTTACCAACTGGCCGAACTTGGGGATTAGACTCCTCCGCCATCTTCTAAACGTACAAAACTTTGATCCTACCTGTTCTGTCCTATGCAAATGTTGCACGGATGTCTGATCGACACAAGTTACATCCTTGTGCGCCATGCACTTCACCTCGCTTTCTGCATCCGTGTACCTTCCACTATGTAGATCCTTTATCATCTCATAAAATTCCCACCTCTCTTCCCTCACACTTAACATCTTGGAACGACATACACAATCCACAAACTCTACTCCAATAATTTTATTCACTCCCTTCTAATTTCCATTTCTGGAAAGCGCCGCGTCTATACCGACATATTCCACTAACCTTTACAAATGATTCAAATGGCTCTGAGCACTATGGGACTTTACATCTGAGGTAAAATCCCCTATAACTTAGAACTACTTAAACCTAACTAGTCCAGGGACATCACACACATCCATGACCGAGGCAGGATTCCAAACTGCGACCGTAGCAGTCGCGCGATTCCGGACTGAAGCGCCTAAAACCGCTCTCCCACTGCGGCCGGCCAACCTTTACAAATAAATGGCTCTGAGCACTATGGGACTTAACATCTATGGTCATCAGTCCCCTAGAACGTAGAACTACGTAAAGCTAACTAACCTAAGGACATCACACAACACCCAGTCATCACGAGGCAGAGAAAATCCCTGACCCCGCCGGGAATCGAACCCGAGAACACGGGCGCGGGAAGCGAGAACGCTACCGCACGACCACGAGATGCGGACCAACCTTTACACTTTCCATATAAACCCTCAGTGAAATTTCAACCGTTTCCTTCCCGAGACAATTAAATCCGTACCTTTTGTCTTCCCTTCTCATCTTTCCCTTCCGGTGTTTCCTATTTGTATTATAGGCCTAACCACACGCCTATATTCCTCCCCTGCTGTGTGCCCGACATTCACTCCATTTCTCCATCGACGCTGCCAACCAGACTTCCATGCTTATTTCTTCACTACCTTACCCTACTAAGCATCTACCTCTTTCCCCTCCAGCGATAGACCATTTTTACGGGACCCAGTCTTTCTGCTTTTAATGACAGTGCAATGTTTTTCATTTTTAAGACCACCGCTTTTACAACGTGCTTTAAATGTGATCTTATTTTTTGTATTTCACCTTCTAGTTTTCCTATTTTAATTTGAAGAAACAAAGAAAATCATTTTTATACGTAAATTTCATTAAATTCATCACTCAACAATTTTAAAATCGTTTGCAAATATTTCACCTTTTAATTTATTACTTTTCGTATTTGTGTATGTTTGCTATCCTTCGGCTAAAGAGCAGGTTGATTGTACCGCTGACAGCCAATCACCGACCACATGGGGCGAGGGGACGAAACATGAACAAACGAAAAAATTTTAAGAAGGTTGTGACAAGATCTTAGTTTCAACAACTATTATTGTGTGTTTCTTTGTGAAACTGTGTTTAGCAACTGCTGATTCCTCAAGTTCTCGATTTATAATGCGTCTTTGGTGTTCTGAACAGAGGTCGGTAACGGTACGGATGGACTGACCAATGCAGTTTGCTTCTGCACTCACAAGGAGTCATAAATTCCGGGGTTCATAAGACCGAGACTGTCCTTACCCATATTGGTCACGACAAGTAACCCGAGAATCTTTTACACAAAGACTTTGTCGAGAGAAATTTCCATCTCGGATTAAAATTATTGTTATTCCGTTTTTAATAATAGAAGTTGGATTTACGTCTTTTCACAATCCTGGTTGCAACATGTAACTGAATAATTTTATAAGGGTAAAAAATAGTACAGTAGAATTATCATTTCTAGATAACTAGTAAAGAAAAGTAGAAGCAACGGTAATGTGAAGTTGGTCTCCAGTCCGAGAACGGACGGCGGACGCTATTACGAGACTCATTTCAATTGAGCAAGAAAAGCAACCTCTGTGAAGGCAGTGCTCCGTCCGAAGACAGGAAAAGAATTGGGAGCCAGTGAATGGGCAGCGGAAGCAGCGGGGATGTTGACGCATGTGGCGCGGACATTAATCACGGGATGGAGCATTTGTCACAGCCCACCCTCACCCTCGCCCACGCCTTTAATCCTTCCCATCGCCTTCCGATCCGCACGACAAGCGCGCCATAATGGCGTGGACCACGGAAACCGCACTCAGCAATGGTCTACTGCCGGCAAAGTGTACTCAGTATACTAGAGCTATGTATAGGGCTTTAGAATCATCACAGAAGAAGGTAAACCTTAAACAAGAGGCATGTGGTGTACAACAGAGTCTAGGAACTCGGACAATCTCTACTGTAACTACACTAGTGGCCATTAAAATTGCTACACCACGAAGATGACGTGCTACAGACGCGAAATTTAGCCGACAGGAAGGAGATGCTGTGGTATGCAAATGATTAGCTTGAAAGTCTCTTCGGGTTTGCTGCGGGATCCTAAAATCAAGTTGATTTTAGGATCCGGCAGCAAACCCGAAGAGACTTTCAAGACTTATTACGCCGGGAAAGCCTACGTAATCACAAATGATTAGCTTTTCAAAGCATTCACACAAGGTTGGCGCCGGTGGCGACACCTACAACGTGCTGACATGAGGAAAGTTTCCAACCGATTTCTCATACACAAACAGCAGATGACCGGCGTTGCCTGGTGAAACGATGTTGTGATGCCTCGTGTAAGGAGGAGAAATGCGTACCATCACGTTTCCGACTTTGATAAAGGTCGGATTGTAGCCGATCGCGATTGTGGTTTATCGTATCGCGACATTGCTGCTCGCGTTGGTCGAGATCCAATGACTGTTAGCAGAATATGGAATCGGTGGGTTCAGGAGGGTGATACGGAACGCCGTGCTGGATCCCAACAGCCTCGTTGTCACTAGCAGTCTAAAGGACAGGAATCTTATCCGCATGGCTGTAAGAGATCGCGCAGCCACGTCTCGATCCCTGAGTCAAGAGATGGGGACATTTGCAAGACAACAACCATCTGCACGAACAGTTCGACGACGTTTGCAGCAGCATGGACTATCAGCTCGGAGACCATGGCTGCGGTTACCCTTGACGCTGTATCACAGACAGGAGCGCCTGCGATGGTGTACTCAGCAGTCATGGACTGTGCGGCTGGTCCCGGCGGAGGTTCGAGTCCTCCCTCGGGCATGGGTGTGTGTGTTTGCCCTTACGATAACTTAGGTTAAGTAGTGTGTAAGCTTAGGAACTGATGACCTTCGCAATTAAGTCCCATAAGATTTCAAACACATTTGAATATTTGATGGTGTACTCAACGATGAACCTGGGTGCACGAATGGCAAATTTTCGGATGAATCAAGATTCTATTTACAGCATCATGATGGTCGCATCCGTGTTTGGCGACATCGCGGTGAACGCACATTGGAAGCGTGTATTCGACATCGCCATACTGGCGTATCACCCGGCGTGATGGTATGGGGTGCCATTGGTTATACGTCTCGGTCACCTCTTATTCGCATTGACGGCACTTTGAACAGTGGACGTTACATTTCAGATGTGTTACGATCCGTGGCTCTACCCTTCATTCGATTCCTGCGAAACCCTACATTTCAGCAGGATAATGCACGACCGCATATTGCAGGTCCTGTACGGGCCTTTCTGGATACAGAAAATGTTCGACTGCTGCCCTGGCCAGCACATTCTCCAGATCTTTCACCAACTGGAAACGTCTCATCAATGGTGGCCAAGCAACTGGCTCGTCACAATACGCCAGTCACTACTCTTGATGAACTGTGGTATTGTGTTGAAGGTGCATGGGCAGCTGTACTGTACACGCCATCCGAGCTCTGTTTGATTCAATGCCCAGGCGTATCAAGGCCAGAGGTGGTTGTTCTGTGTACTGATTTCTCAGGCTCTATGCACCCAACTTGCGTGAAAATGTAATCACATGTCAGTTCTAGTATAGTATATTTGTCCAATGAATACCCGTTTATCATCTGCATTTCTTCATGGTGTAGCAATTTTAATGGCCAGTAGTATAGTAAATAGTAACCTCTCGCTGCCGCACGGGGTTGCCGAGCGGTCTGAGTCGTCTTATCACGGCCGTGATGTTTTCCCCGTCGGAGGTTCGAGTCCTCCCTCGGGCATAGGTGTTTGTGTGATCCTTAGCGTAAGTTAGTTTAAGTTAGATTAAATAGTATGTATGCTTAGGGACCGATGACCTCAGCAGTTTGGTCCCATAAGACTTTACCACAAACTTCCAAAAAAACCCTCGCTGCCAGACAAGTACGACAGAGAGATTGCATGCTATTTGTGAGGTGGTTCAACATATCTATTGGCAGTCTATCTTATTCCTGAGAAAGAGTTTTGTGTAGGTCTGGATGAGTCCTCGTTCGCGGCTGGCAAGTTGCGCTTCGTCTCCCCTGTCATTTCAAATATCTTCCACATCTACATCTACATGATTATTCTGCAATGCACATTTAAGTGCTTGGCAGAGAGTTCATCGAACCCCAATCATACTATCTCTCTACCATTCCACTCCCGAACAGCGCGCGGGAAGAACGAACACCTAAACCTTTCCGTTCGAGCTTTGATTTCTCTTATTTTACTTTGATGATCATTCCTACCTATGTAGGTTGGGCTCAACAAAATATTTTCGCATTCGGAAGAGAAAGTTGGTGGCTGAAATTTCGTAAATAGATCTCGCCGCGACGAAAAACGTCTTTGCTTTAATGACTTCCATCCCAACTCGCGTATCATATCTGCCACACTCTCTCCCCTATTACGTGATAATACAAAACGAGCTGCCTTTTTAGCATCCTTTCGATGTCCTCCGTCAATCCCACCTGGTTAGGATCCCACACCGCGCAGCAATATTCTAACAGAGGACGAACGAGTGTAGTTCAGTATCTTCGACAGCTATCTGATCTGAAAACCACGCTCCCCAGCAAAACCATGAATTTGAAATGCCGTGAGTTGTACACACCCTACCCGATGTGACATACAGATAAACTGCTCGGAGTACCAATATAGCCCGCAGCTCGTGGTCGTGCGGTAGCGTTCTCGCTTCCCGCGCCCGGGTTCCCGGGTTCGATTCCCGGCGGAGTCAGGGAATTTCTCTGCCTCGTGATGACTGGGTGTTGTGTGCTGTCCTTAGGTTAGTTAGGTTTAAGTAGTTCTAAGTTCTAGGGGACTGATGACCATAGATGTTAAGTCCCATAGTGCTCAGAGCTATTTGAACCATTTGGGGAGAGATCCAGCAACATTGCTGTGCAAGCTGGGGTTTGGCAAGCACGAAGACGGGCAGTAGAAACGCTCGCCGTGTGCGAGCGTGCATTATCTTGCTGAAATGTAAGCCGAAGAATCATTGCCGTGTAGGGCAACGAAACCGTACGTAGAATATCCTCGACGTATCGCTGTGCTGTATAGGTTCCCCGCCGTATGGTGGGTGACAGTCAGACTGGTATCCCACCGCTGCCCGGGGCGTCTCCAGACACGTCTTCGCCATGGAATCTCATTGACTGGGGTAGAATTGTCTTCAGTGAAGAGTCCCGCTTCGAACTGAGCCCCGATGGCCAGCGAAGATTTTTTTTTTAGTGTAAATATTGATGGAAACTAGGACTTCTGAGGGAACTGTACTCTCAACAGAGAATTTTTAGGTAGACTTCGTTGTACAGATAAGGCCAGATATCGCTTCTGAGAGGCCGTTTTCTGTTTGTTTTTGCCTCCTTTCTGATTTTGCTTTGGGCCGTGGAGTTCTGTTTGCTTCATCTGTTTCAAAGTTTAGTTTTTCGACATAGTCTTACTAGAGAAACAGAAAGTCCCTTATATCAATAGGATATTTTTAAATTACAGTGCCCAAAATTTGAACTACAAGAAATGTACAAATCATTGCGATAAATTGCATCTGCAATTGGAAGAAACTACATATACATCTACATCTATACTCCGCCAGCCACCAAGTGGTGTGTGGCGGAGGGCACAATTCGCGCCAAAGTCATATTTCGCCCCCTCTGTTCCACTCGCGGATCGCTCAAAATGGTTGAAATGGATCTAAGCACTATGGGACTTAACATATGAGGTCATCAGTCCTCTAGACTTAGAACTAATTAAACCTAACTAACCTAAGGACATCACAAACATCCATGCCCGAGGCAGGATTCGAACCTGCGACCGTAGCAGCAGCGCGGTCCCGGACTGAAGGGCCTAGAACCGCTCGGCCACAGCGGCCGGCTTCACGGATCGCGCGAAGGAAAAACGACTGTCTGAACGCCTCAGTACGAGCTCTCATTGCGCGATTCGAAAGTTGATGGTAATAATATATGCTCTACATCCTCGGCGAAGATCGGATTTCGGAATTTAGTGAGCAGCCCCTTCCGTTTAGCGCGTCGTGTATCTGCAAGTGTGCCCCACTTCATACTTTCTATGAGATTTGTAACGCTCCCGCGATGGCTAAATGTACCAGTCACGAATCTTGCCGCTCTTCTTTGGACCTTCTCAATCTCTTGAATCAGACCCAACTGCTAAGGGTCCCATACAGACGAACGAGACTCTAAGACTGGACGAACTAAAGTATTGAAAGCTATTTCCTTTATTGAAGGACTGCATCTCTTCAGGAGTCTACCAATAAACCACAATCTAGAGTTCGCCTTGCAGGTTGCTTGTGTAGTCTGATCATTCCATTTGAGATCATTTCGAATAGTCACAGCCAGATACTTGACGGACGTTACCGCTTCCAAAGACTGGACATTTACTTTGTACTCTTACATTAATGGGGATTTTCGCCTTGTTATACGCAGTAGGCTACACTTACTAATATTGAGAGATAACTGCCAGTCATTACACCACGCATTTATTTTCTGCAAATACTCATTGCTTTGTTCACAACTTTCGTGTGATACTACTTTCCTCTAGACTGCAGCATCATCGGCAAACAGTCTAATGCCGCTGTCAATACCATCAACCAGGTCGTTAATGTAAATCGTAAAAAGCAGCGGACCTATTAGGCTGCCCTGGGGCACACCTGAAGTTTCTGGGAGCACTGAGCAGACTGGGTGACATGGTCGACAACCTGGCAGTTTTAGCTCTCTTCTTCGAACGCAGTTCACCCATCTTCATTGGCATGGCATGGATCCTCGTAATGTTACATAATACACTTTAATGCGTGTTTTCGTTGACAATGATGAGGGTCAGAGGAGATTTCCTAAACGTGTTGGGCGATGGAAGGCGTGGCCTGGAGCGTCAGCCGTAGCCACAGAGCAGGTCCTCCACCTCTCGCCTGAAATTGTCAAGATTGTACTTTCATGCAAGGCTGTGAACGACGATCTTTCGGGGTCTTGTCCGCCAAAGACGGAAATGTATAAAATGGCATCTCCCGTTCTCCAAATGCTATATTGTTGCTCTGTAATCGGCAGCAGATAGTAGGCTAATTTTCGATAGATCTGTCCTAGTAGGGAGGATGGTGAACTTCTTGTGTCCCACGAGTACCTTCAGAAGCCGAAATAGCTCAGTGCTGTTATCCTCTAATTTGACTGCAACGGGCGGTGGCTTTGGTTCCTTTCGAGACTCTCCGGCATCCATGTCTAATGAGTGGAGGGTATTAGCGATTTCCGCTGGGGGGCGCGGCGTAATGTTCTGCTTGTTCGTAGGCCTCGTGGCCTGTCTATCAGCATCCAGTAGAGGCGTTCTTTTCAATTTCTTCCCCCTTGGTGAGCCGCGGTGGGCAGAAGTGACAGCACGGTCCCTTTTCTTGTACTGTGCACGAAGTCGAAGTTTTCGACGTAGGCTCATCCACAGCGTCCAGTACTGGCACTTGAAGCCAGTCGAGTTCGTAGGAATTATCTTGATGTCGTTGCTCGTAGTTCTAGACTATTGGATCGGCCGACTGTGGCATCAGACGAGCCGAAACCTGCCGCTTGCTGACTGGTCATTGCCCAAGTGTGCGGGACTGAGGCTCCATCCACAGCGTGTAATTTTTCCTCCTATCTACGTAATTCTGTAGCTCTCAATTCGTTCGAGCAATTAATCATTCATGATAGGAAACACAGTCATAGCTCAGTCACTCAAAATGATTCTGAAATTTTACTTGTTAGAATGAAATCAGGCGATGATTCTTCTTCTCTGCAGGCTCGTGCATTGCGGCAGTCTGTTATCTGTACAAATAAAATGCCTCGTAATTGTGGGAGCGTTGTATAATCAGTCGGGAAACCTCAGATCAAGCGGATATTTGGCTTTGATGAAGTTTAACCTTCCGAAGAAGTAATGGAGCTCTTGGATTATTAAATGCAGGTTCGTATCCAGTCTTTCGGAAGTCCATTCTGATTAACAACTACGCAATATATCGATAAATATCATTAATTCTCAATTGTCAAATACACACCTTTGTATGAAGGAGCAATCTATATATATATTTCCCTTTTAATCGTACAGTTCGTATCAGTTATCTTCTGTGATAAATCTCAATGATCAGATTACAGTTCTTCCAAACCAAGCTCAGGCTAATCCTCGATGAACCCGCTTTAACCGTGCAATAGCTGGATCGCACGCCGCGCTCAGTTGTAGGCAGACGTCTCTACTAAGAGTGTTATCAGTGATTTTTATTTCAATGGCTTCTTTTATTATACTATCCCGGGAGACATTAGTGCAAGCTAAGAAGGGGTAATGTGAAATTTGATCCGGTGACTATTTCCTAGAGGATGCTCCGCTGAAGCAGATCCTTCGGGATAGTGTAGGCGATATAACCTCTCATGCTCTTCGTTGCGTTCTTCTACAGTGGTCATGGTTTGTCCAACTTAAGACTAGTCGCACTTGCAGGGTATTTTCAAAACGCCAGGTGTTCTAACAGTGACTCATCTTTAACTGGTTTCAGTAGCTGTGGATTTTCGATGGCGGCCTGAAGATGGATTTGATTTTGTGTCTATTCAGCAGATGGCTTATCTTTCCTGATATGGAGCCACGGAATGGCAAAAATCCAAACATCTTTTCCTGTTCCTCGCCGAATGTCTTAATCGATTCTTACTTGAAATCACTTCATTTGTTTCATGATCGTTGTAACCGTTGTTCCTGGAGACCTCAGGCAGGTGGCTCAGCTAGTGGACAGGTTATATTGTTCTTGTATGAAATACCAATACTTGTATTGCAGTGCGTTTCTGTGAAGAGTGATGATAGTTGATGGTGCGCAAGTAAAGACCAGTGCGCATTGTTTTCAGTAGACGCTGTGTCCAAGGCGTCCATTTCGTTTACGGCGGACAAGGAAGTCGAGGAAGCGCAAGGCATCGACCTTCCTACTTTCGTAGTGACCTGGATGCTACTGTTAATGCTGTTGATATGTTCCTTCAACGCACATAGTTTTTCACGTCTGTGGGGTCGAATGACGAATGTGTCATCAACGTATCGAAAGGAACATCTAGGCTTTAATGGCACTATATCCAAGACAATGTCCTCGAATTTCTCAGTAAAGAAGTTTGCGACTGCTGGAACTAGTTGTTTCCTATAACAAAACCATCAGAATGATCGTAATACTGGCAGTTGCAAAAAAACATGGCATAATAATGTGCCTAAATAGCGAGACAACGTCAGTTTCAAGGAACTGGGATCCTTGGTCCGAAGAATCATTGATAGGCACATTCGTAAACAGCGTCACCATGCCAAAAATGACCATAGTATCATCCACACTGGGATCCTTGATCCGAAGAATCATCGATAGGCACATTCGTAAACAGCGTCACCATGCCAAAAATGACCATAATATCATCCACATTGAGCCGAAGACGTTAATTCGACTGATAAAATCGACTGAGTTCTTAATATAATATTCACAGTGACCCACAAGCGGAGCGAGGAAATTCGCCAAGTATTTCGCCAGTATGTACGTCAGTGAACCAATCGTGGATACGATGAGGCGGAAGGATATCCGATCCTAGTGGATCTGAGGTACAACATAAACAGTAGATGGTCTTTTGCCTGACAGAGAAGGTTCTTGACAACTTTTTTCCAGCGATGAGAGCTTAATAATCTAAAATGCCACTTTTGTTATTCTCGATGTTGGGTAGCGTGGGAGCTTGCAGTAAGTGTCTTATCCCAGCAGCGCACAGACACATATTTCATAATTACAGCTGCACTGCACTAGTCGGCAGAAAGATCAAAATGTTTTCATCATTGCTTAATGCGCACAGCCTCTGGTCATGTTTTGTGCACGTGGCTTTGCTTTCGTGAGAAGCTCTTACACTCAATTCAACGAGAGCCTATTTGTGATACAAACCAAAATATCGAGTCTTTCGTTTTGATTTTTCCCAGGCTGTTGCTTTCAGATTCCATTGTATCTCTTTGTTACTATTGCGTTTTCAGCTGCAAGTCTAATTCGTGAAGACAAGATTACTGAATCTCCATTCAGACGTAGATATTGTTTCAAATTCCTAGATCTAAAGGCGGATATAAGACAACTTTGGCACTTTACGGCACTCTGCAGGTAAATTATGTTGTTTAAGGCTTTTTATCAGAAGTAACTACCCGTGTTTTCTTGGCCATGTGTATATCAGGTGTTGTATCTCCTATGGATATGATGACTTGAATGGTGTCATTGTTTTACCAGTATACTGATGTAATGTTAAACTCATGAGCAGCCCGCATCTCGTGGTCGTGCGGTAGCGTTCTCGCTTCCCACGCCCGGGTTCCCGGGTTTGATTCCCGGCGGGGTCAGGGATTTTCTCTGCCTCGTGATGGCTGGGTGTTGTGTGCTGTCCTTAGGTTAGTTAGGTTTAAGTAGTTCTAAGTTCTAGGGGACTGATGACCATAGATGTTAAGTCCCATAGTGCTCAGAGCCATTTGAACCATTTAGCCAAACTCATGAGTACTGCTTTTACAGTTTGCAGTGTAGCAAGATATTTAAACATATGTATTTCCTTACCGTTCATAATATTTGTTCTAAAGATTCTGGTGATTGTCGCTACCTGAAACCGATCGCATAATTAATCGGTATATTTTAATAATAGCTTACTAAACAATTGACATGAAATAAGAAAACTAACAACCACTTCTACTGCTATTATTACTACGTCTATGAATTATGCAAACAAATGGACGAAAACCACAACGTCTATCCAGATTATTATTAAATAACAAAATTAATTTTGTTTGTCCCTAGGTACGAAGGGCGTTCAATAAGTAATGGAACATATTTTTTGTGAAAGCAGGTTGGTTTTATTCAGGATCCCAATAAACATATTATTCCCCACTCTTTTGGCTACAAAACCCTATTTTTCAACACAGTCCCCTTTCAATGCGACGGCCTTACGCCACATTACTGGGAGGGCCTGTATGCCGACATGATACCACTGTATTGATCGACGTCGGAGGCAACGTCTTGCTGCATCAGTAGCCTCCCCATCGTCCCCGTACTGCTTTCCATGGAGTGCATCCTTCATCGGACCATAGAGATGGAGTTGGAAAGTGCAAACTCCGGACTGTATAGGAACCTAGTAGGGAAACACCTTTTAGTATCCCAACAGGTGGACGAATGTATCAGCACTACCAACAGAGTCGTCCAGTTGAGCAGCGAGGTCTTTGATTGTGATGCGTCGATCACCTCGAATGAGAGTGTCCACACGTTCCAACACTGCAGGAGTCAATGCTGCTTGCAGCTGGCCGACACGCGGGAGATCGGACAGGATTGCGCGACCTTGTTGCCATGATGACAGACACCTCGCCCAACGGCTCATCGTGCTTTTGCCCACTGCCAGGTTTCCATAGCGCCTGTGAATATCTGCGATGCACTGGTTTTCTGCGGAAAGAAAGTCAGTGATAGATATTTGCTTGGAACGTACCTCCATTACAGGCGCCATTTTGAAGGCTATGGGACTATCGGGACTTCATGAAACTAGAGGGGCTAAAGCAGGAATACTTCATGATGACCCACAACAAATTCTGCATTTTTCTAATCGAAATTGTCAGAGAAAAAAAGTGTTGCACTCATTATTGAACGTGACTCGTATCAGCTTTCCCGAATATATTTTATTACATTTGATATACAACAAAACTAAGGATATTATAGTCTGTAAATCTTCACTATCTGAATAAACAAATTCTGCTAGCAAAAACACTTTCAAAGTTTTATTTGTTTCTTTGTTTCATTCATTCCGATATTGTTGATAATCCATTAAAGCTGAGTGTTACAAAGTGAATTTATAGACATTCATCATATGAATGGATTTATTATTCCATTTTTTTTAACTTTCCTTCTTCTATTAGCATTAAGTTAGTGTTACTACAATAATAACTGTGATAATCCTCAGGGTCTGATTTTTCCTAAGGCATCACTTTCCATTTCCTGCTTCATGAAATGAGTCAGTTATTTCCATGTTCGTCGCACCCTGTGACTACTAGAACTTATATTATTTTGCAGTTACTGTTGGAGGTTTGAACACAAGTAACATATCCTCTTCCTCTTCCTATTGCTACTTCTATTGAAATGTTGTATGCAGCACAAATTATGAGTGAAGTGGCGAATCCGGTAAGACATTTGATTCTCCTTTGAGAGAAACGGAATTCAAATCCTATACAGCCATTCAGATTTAGATTTTCCATTTTGCTATACTGGTTCCTCTGAAAAGGACGCGGCCAATATCCTTCTCTGTTATTGTACAACACGGACTTATTTTCAAATGGAATGTTAAACCTTAACCACGCTTTCTTTCTTTTTGCATAAAAAATATCACAAATGTTATTCCACTATTACTAAATTCCAAGTATTAGAGCTTGATCCGTCGCTGAGACAAGTTGCGTCATTGTTGTCGACACACTGTTAGGCACTGTACCATCTTGTCCCAATATCGCCTTGTTCTGTACATTTCTGGAAGTTACACGGTATATTGTCCAGAGATTTCAATACGTTTATCAATACGCCACAAAACAGATCAGGCGTACTATCGCAATTATAGTCCAGATCATATGGAGATGGATTGGATCGCATTTCCTGTCACAGAGCCTTGTTGAACACAGACACATCATGTTGTCTTCACCTCCTTTCTTTACTCAGTTATAGGCCAATTGGCTACAGGGCTACAGGGATTCTTCTTCTCGATTCATATAATGGCCCTCTTTGACTTTGCTTTGGTGTTCGCTGACTTCTAGAAAACGTTTACATACCTTGCGCCTTCAGAAACTTCGAGAGACAGAACATTTAGGTTATATAACTTTAATTATGTGGTTAATATCAGTAGAAGGCCAATGGGAGTATCGGGGAGGCATAATCACCCGCAAGAAACGCCGATAGTTCCGGTCTGTTAGGCGACGTGGAAGGAAGACTGTTCCCAAAATACGGACGCCAATTATCCCGGCCCACACCTTCCTGCTGCACCGATGCTGTTGATTCGCTTTCACGATAACATGGGGTTCTGCATACTATCCTGCAGATGACTGTTATGAAAGTTGAAGATACCACCCCGCGAAAAGGTGGTCTCATCTATGTATAGTATGGATGACACAGACCCCGGAATCCTTGTTGCCTGATGAAGAAACTGGTGACAAAACTGCTCCCGACGTGGAAAATTTGTCGCTAGTAAGCCTTGCACACGCTGTAAGTGATAAGGGTAGTAACAATTGTCACGGAGAATGTTTCATTCGGTAGTCTGGCTTACCCTGTACTGGCGGGCCAATTGCCTGGTACGGACACGGCTGTCGCGTTCCACAGTTTTAATCACATTTTCCTCCAAGTCTGGTGTCCGAACATTTCGGGTACGTCCCTCATGATTTCCTGCTTCCTGAAACGACCCTGTCTCATAGAAACGGCGAAACACTGTTGCAAACAGTGAATGCTGTGGTTGTTGGTGGTGGAGATAGGTCTTCTGGTACAACCTTGCTGGCCGCCGCCCCTCCCCATTTGCCTTTCCGTAAGTAAATACCATGCCGGCAAGCTGTCGATTCGAATACGGAACCATAGTGTACAACGCTGTATCACATCCACTAAAAGGTGAGTCAGCAAGAGAACTGAATCGGACACAACAGTACCAATTGCTACGGCAGGAGAGGGCGCTAGAACATGGCGTATGAGGAACAGTACCACCCTCTTGAGGGAAACCATGCATACCGTAACTGTGGCTGCATGCTACATCGTGTATTAGGCCGCAGAGTATGTAATAAAGTATGATTGAATAAATGGTGCCTAGCATGGAAACCAATATTTCCGGACATAACTTCATTAGACCTTTTTCTACATCTACATCTACATACATACTTTGCAAACCACCATACGGTGCGTGGCGGAGGGTACCTCGTACCACAACTAGCATCTTCTCTCCCTGTTCCATTCCCAAACAGAACGAGGGAAAAATGACTGCCTATATGCCTCTGTACGAGCCCTAATCTCTCTCATCTTCTCTTTGTGGTCTTTCTGCGAAATGTAAGTTGGCGGCAGTAAAATTGTACTGCAGTCAGCCTAAAATTCACGAAAAGAACGCCTCCTTTCCTCTAGAGCCTCCCACCCGAGTTCCTGAAGCATTTCCGTAACACTCGCGTGATGGTCAAACCTACCAGTAACAAATCTAGCAGCCCGACTCTGAATTGCTTCTATGTCCTCCCTCAATCCGACCTGATAGGAATTCCAAACGCTCGAGCAGTACTCAAGAATAGGTCGTACTAGTGTTTTATAAGCGGTCTCCTTTACAGATGAACCACATCTTCCCAAAATTCTACCAATGAACCGAAGACGACTATCCGCCTTCCCCACAACTGCCATTACATGCTTGTCCCACTTCATATCGCTCTGCAATGTTACGCCCAAATACTTACTCGGCGTGACTGTGTCAAGCGCTACACTACTAATGGAGTATTCAAACATCACAGGATTGTTTTTCTTATTCATCTGCATTAATTTACATTTATCTATATTTAGAGTTAGCTGCCATTCTTTACACCAGTCACAAATCCTGTCCAAGTCATCTTGTATCCTCCTACAGTCACTCAACGACGACACCTTGCCGTACACCACAGCATCATCATCAAACAGCCGCACATTGCTATCCACCCTATCCAAAAGATCATTTATGTAGATAGAAAACAACAGCGGACCTACCACACTTCCCTGGGGCACTCCAGATGATACCCTTACCTCCGATGAACACTCACCATCGTGGACAACGTACTGGGTTCTATTACTTAAGAAGTCTTCGAGCCACTCACATACTTGGGAACCAATCCCATATGCTCGTACCTTAGTTTGGAGTCTGCAGTGGGGCACCGAGTCAAACGCTTTCCGGAAGTTAAGGAATATCGCATCCGTCTGATACCCTTCATCCATGGTTCGCAAGATATGTGAAAAAAGGGCGAGTTTCGTTTCGCAGGAGCGATGCTTTCTAATGCCGTGCTGATGCATGGACAGCAACTTCTCTGTCTCAAGGAAGTTCATTGTATTTGAACTGAGAATATGTTCGAGAATCCTGCAACAAACCGATGTTAAGGATATTGGTCTGTAATTTTGAGGATCCGTCCTTCTACTCTTCTTATATACAGGCGTCACCTGCGCTTTTTTCAAGTCGCTCGGGACTTTACGTTGGGCAAGAGATTCGCGATAATTGCAAGCTAAGTAAGGAGCCAATGCAGTAGAGTACCGCATCCTCTCGTCGATCAGTCCCTAGAGTTCGTACACTGAGGAAGAAATCACCCTGTAGTCCAAAGATAACATGGTGCCTTTGATTACTATCACAGCTCTCATGAAAGTCAAGGTTAATGTCCCCAGTAGCATAATACTGACCCTAACAGCCTGTGTCATTGGCGCAGTGCAAGATTCGAGCAGGTGTTCGCCTGTATGACGGCGTATCCAGACACGACCATCGACCTGGTGTAACAAGAAATTCGATTCATCCGACCAGGCGACATGTTTGCATTGACCCACGGTCCAATCTCAAAGATCCCTTGCAGGCCACCATCGTAAGTGACGATATCGTTGGGTCAGCAAAATTTAAGGGTTGTCAGACGCGGAGCCCATGAGATATAATAACGGGAGGGGACGCTACAGACTTACGCTGTACATTGGTCTGTAGTGGGCGTCGTCACGTCAGTAGGCCCTTAACATTGGCAGACTACTATTTAATATTGCTTTTGTTCTTAATTTCTGTCATGTCCATGCAACAGTTGTTTTAAACAGTAAATATTACAGTGCGTTCGTGAATAACATAGTATCAGGAAGGCGTTTTAGGACTTTTTTTATTGTTAAATGCATGTTTGGTCTAGTAATACGACGCCTTTAGCCTCGTTACTGTAACTTTATTTTCGTTGCACATTTCACATAGATAAGAAAATAAATGTGTAGCGTGACAAGACTGCCATCGTAATCCAGCATTTTGCGTAGTATGGATTGACAAAACTGATGTTCTGTAGCCGGCCGGAGTGGCTGAGCGGTTCTAGGCGCTACAGTGTGGAACCGCGCGACCGCTACGGTCGCAGGTTCGAATCCTGCCTCGGGCATGGATGTGTGTGATGTCCTTAGATTAGTTATGTTTAAGTAGTTCTAAGTTCTAGGGGACTGATGACCTCAGAAGTTAAGTCCCATAGTGCTCAGAGGCATTTAACCATTTTTTGATGTTCCGTCTATGTCCTCTTCCCGAAAACGCTGAGAACATATTTCCCTATGCCTGGACGGTTTGCAACATTTCCTACTCACAGCGTTCAAACAGAGCGCTCTTCGAGTTGTACTGTTAGAAAATCTAAAGTCAAATTACAGAAATAAAACTGCTACAGTGAAAGTACCCAACGGAACTAATATTCATGTATATAAAAGAAAGTGTCACTTGATCGAGTCCACGTACGAATGAAATGTAATTCCTCCACACTTTAGACTACAATCGGAACTACTAACACACCTCTAAATGATGCAAGCTGGCATTTTTTATCAAAACGCTTCCGCCAGAAGCGAACGTTTGGAGCTATCAACATGGCGGTCGTCGGACTCAAGTTTCTGACGTCATGACAACTCGTATTATACCCCCATGGCAGCGCCCCACGTTTAACAACGAGCGCTGAACGGTGTGCAACTCAGGAAGACTTACGTCTGCACCATCACTGTATTATGCCCTCAGACGTGCCACACATCGCCGCTGAACCTGCTTTATAGGCTGGGCAAGCCTCCGTCATCCACATTCTGCCTTAAGGAGTGGACGTCCAACAACTTATCGCCTACTCCTAATTTCATCCTCGGTCGACCACTTCCCATGGATTCTCAAGAGGGTAACACGAGGTTAGCCGACCACTTTCGCCGTTTCCGAGATGCCCGTTCTCAGGAGCCGGGCCATAGCAGTCTGCCCTTTCTTAGAGTGGCTTGTAACAGTGGATTTCCCCATTTGCAGCCCTCATCGTCGCTAGAATGAGTCCTCCCCATCTGTCTCTTCTCAACTTATATACACTCCTGGAAATGGAAAAAAGAACACATTGACACCGGTGTGTCAGACCCACCATACTTGCTCCGGACACTGCGAGAGGGCTGTACAAGCAATGATCACACGCACGGCACAGCGGACACACCAGGAACCGCGGTGTTGGCCGTCGAATGGCGCTAGCTGCGCAGCATTTGTGCACCGCCGCCGTCAGTGTCAGCCAGTTTGCCGTGGCATACGGAGCCCCATCGCAGTCTTTAACACTGGTAGCATGCCGCGACAGCGTGGATGTGAACCGTATGTGCAGTTGACGGACTTTGAGCGAGGGCGTATAGTGGGCATGCGGGAGGCCGGGTGGACGTACCGCCGAATTGCTCAACACGTGGGGCGTGAGGTCTCCACAGCACATCGATGTTGTCGCCAGTGGTCGGCGGAAGGTGCACGTGCCCGTCGACCTGGGACCGGACCGCAGCGACGCACGGATGCACGTCAAGACCGTAGGATCCTACGCAGTGCCGTAGGGGACCGCACCGCCACTTCCCAGCAAATTAGGGACACTGTTGCTCCTGGGGTATCGGCGAGGACCATTCGCAACCGTCTCCATGAAGCTGGGCTACGGTCCCGCACACCGTTAGGCCGTCTTCCGCTCACGCCCCAACATCGTGCAGCCCGCCTCCAGTGGTGTCGCGACAGGCGTGAATGGAGGGACGAATGGAGACGTGTCGTCTTCAGCGATGAGAGTCGCTTCTGCCTTGGTGCCAATGATGGTCGTATGCGTGTTTGGCGCCGTGCAGGTGAGTGCCACAATCAGGACTGCATACGACCGAGGCACACAGGGCCAACACCCGGCATCATGGTGTGGGGAGCGATCTCCTACACTGGCCGTACACCACTGGTGATCGTCGAGGGGACACTGAATAGTGCACGGTACATCCAAACCGTCATCGAACCCATCGTTCTACCATTCCTAGACCGGCAAGGGAACTTGCTGTTCAACAGGACAATGCACGTCCGCATGTATCCCGTGCCACCCAACGTGCTCTAGAAGGTGTAAGTCAACTACCCTGGCCAGCAAGATCTCCGGATCTGTCCCCCATTGAGCATGTTTGGGACTGGATGAAGCGTCGTCTCACGCGGTCTGCACGTCCAGCACGAACGCTGGTCCAACTGAGGCGCCAGGTGGAAATGGCATGGCAAGCCGTTCCACAGGACTACATCCAGCATCTCTACGATCGTCTCCATGGGAGAATAGCAGCCTGCATTGCTGCGAAAGGTGGATATACACTGTACTAGTGCCGACATTGTGCATGCTCTGTTGCCTGTGTCTATGTGCCTGTGGTTCTGTCAGTGTGATCATGTGATGTATCTGACCCCAGGAATGTGTCAATAAAGTTTCCCCTTCCTGGGACAATGAATTCACGGTGTTCTTATTTCAATTTCCAGGAGTGTACTTTATTTACCGAGTCACGTGTCCGCATCACCACTAGGCGGCATTCAACCTCGCGGTGGACAGTGGTCGTAATTTTCTGGCTCATCAGTCTATTCATATCCAGAATTACTTGGAAACCAGTGCATTAACAACAGTAACGAGCCAGCAGCCAACGCTCCACTCTGTTTAGTACAATGTATCTTCGGATGGTGTGTAAAATTGCAAAACACAAAATTCAAGACACTGACTAAGATATTTTACCCGATTTCCTGTACACCAGCGTCAGCTCTCTCAACAAATCCAAACTAATGCACAGTACTGAACTGTATACTGTACTACAGACCAAGGAGGGTGTGACCGCTGTGGGCACACCGTTTGAGGTGAGAACTTCTACTGTGTCCGACGGCGGTATGGAGGCAGTCAGCTTGCTAAACACGTGAAATAGTGGGGAAATTTCAGTTATTTTTTGAAGAATCATGAATTTCAAAGCGCTGGGGAGAAAGAGGAATTGCCAGTGCATGATTACGACATATGACTTCAGTTACACTCTGTCATGGAATAATGTTGCTATCCTATGTTCTTAGCAGCAACTAGTCCTATGTACACACATCGAAAAAAGTTTTGCATCACCTCGGTTCCGAGGGTTCCGGAACCTGTACAGAAAATTAGATTAGAAATCAACATAAACATCATTTCCGCCTTTGCTCACGAAAACCTCACATTGTATGTTGTATCACCATGCAGCGAGACCTTCAGAGTGGTGGTCCAGTTTGCTGTACACACCGCTACCTCTAATACCCAGTAGCACGTCCTCTTGCATTGATACATGACTGTATTCGTCGTGGTTTACAATCCACAAGTTCTTCGGCCGCGGTAGCCGAGCAGTTCTAGGTGCTTCAGTCCAGAACCGCGCGGCTCCTACGGTCGCAGGTTCAAATCCTGCCTCGGGCATGGATGTGTGTGATGTCCTTGGGTTAGTTAGGTTTAAGTAGTTCTACATTCTAGGGGACTGATGACCTGAGATGTTAAGTCCCATAGTGTTCAGAGCCTTTTGAACCATTTTTATCCACAAGTTCATCAAGGTGCTGTTGGTCCGGATTGTCCTACTCCTCAACGGCAATTCGGCGTAGATACCTCAAAGTAGTTGGTGGGTCACATCGTCCATGAACAGCCCTTTTCAATGTATTCCAGGCATGTTCGATAGGGTTCGTGTCTGGAGAACATGCTGGCCACCCTAGTCGAGGGATGTCGCTATCCTGAAGGAAGTCATTCACAAGATGTGTACGATGGGGGCGCGAATTGTCGTCCATGAAGACGAATGCCTCGCCAATATGCTGCCAATATGGTTGCACTATCGGTCAGAAGATGGCATTCACGTATCGTACAGCGGTTACGGTGCCTTCCATGACCACCAGTGGCGTACGTCGACCCCACATAATGCCAGCCCAAAACAACAGGTAACCTCCACCTTGCAGTACTCGCTGGACAGTGTGTCTCAGGCGTTCGGCCCGACCGGGTTGCCTTCAAACACGTTCCAACGATTGTCTGGTTGAAGGCATATGCGAC